>NC_043708.1:8782700-8947562 GCF_006229205.1 Suricata suricatta | reverse complement strand
CTTGAAATGATTAGCAAAGTCAGTCATTTGAAAATTAGAGTGAGTGCACAGACAGTTCCCGAAGCCCCTCGCTAACCGAGACCAACTTCTAAAGTTTTCATTCATGTAAACTTCATTAATGAAGATCTTTTATTTAAACGTCAAGGGGATTTGAAATTTAGAGTAAATTATGAGGCTTGTATGTCTAGCCAAGTCATGGGTCAAATACATTTGTGAAAAACTGCTAAAAGAGCATATGGTTTTGAATTTTTCTACAATGACTAGTGTTTAAATAAATTGCTTGTACTGCTTAACTTCATGTGTAATTTTGACAGAAATTGGCCTATAGCCTTTTGATATGTAAACATTTCAGCCTTTTATGCGGTATAAAAAAGACACTTGCTTTTTAGGATCAGCTCAGGCAGTCACCCTGTAATTCAGAAAGCTGGCATCTACCATTACATTCTTGCTAGATTTCAACTTTGCAGTGGCAGCCTCGGGGAGAGAAAAAAAACGGAAAGAAAGAAAGAAAGAAAGAAAGAAAGGATATTTCAAAAGCAATGTCCATTTGGGATTAAAAGCTGTAAATGAGGGGAGAACGTGCCACTTACTATCTGAAAGAAATGGATAAACCATAGTTATTAAAGAACATTTTCTGTCATCTTTCTTTAAGCCAACCCGTCTGAGAGGACACTTAAGGGGGACCGGGACTGACTGCCTTGTCATTAAATGCTTATCTTCGAGCGGGGCCAATCACTCCAACACGCAAATAGGTGTTAAAAATCTAGGTATCACTTCAGGGTGTTAGCAGCGAAATGGCTTCGTGTCACAGAACCCATTGAGATGCAAAAATCAGTCTGGGAAGAGAATCAGTCTGGGCACAGGATCCCTGGACACAAAATGGCACGTCTGAGTCATGCGGGAGGGTCTTTCTCAGCTGGAGGCTGTGGCTGGAAAAGGCCACGTCCCCATGGGGCGCAGGTCAGAGACCCCTCTGGGCCACCAGGGCTTCTGCAACACGGATGCATCTGCATAAACGCATTTGTTGCACATAGATCGGTCGCCTCCCAGTAAACAAGCCTGGAATGTGGATTGGAGGGCTGGTTACGGAGCCAGCTGCCCGTGGCGTTTACCCACTTACCCCTGGTGCTAGACGGGGGCCACGTACTTGGCAAGGCAGCCCCCTTGCCCTCCCCTCTGCTCCCCTGGTCCTACCCTATTTATCCTGCACGTCAGCTTTGTCCTACACTGACTTTCCGGAGAGACCTCGCCCCTCTGTGAAGTTTTGGAAGCACTGGGGGGAGATAGGAAGCAAAGGAGACCGATTTTCTTATATACAGTTGACCCACCAAGCAGAGCGAGCTCTTCTTTTTAGAGAGACTGTCCGGGCACAAAATGCAATTAAGAAAGAAGAGTGGCCGAGAAAGACAGGGGGGAGGTGTTTTATTTACCTTTCTTACGCATTCCGGCACATCATACTGCGGTCCGCAAACCAGAAAGGAAAGGACATATTTTATAACATAAAGAAGGCACCAGACTTTTGTTTTGGTTTGTTTTTCCTCAGCCTTCTACATTCCTCTTTAACCCTTCTGTCCATTTTGAAATCAATCTGGGTAAATTTTTCCTATTAGCTGTAGTCTTAAAGTTCTTGGAAAAACAACTGATTTGCTAATAAAATATTTCCGTAGCTTTCAGCCCGCTTAACTTTTAGGAAACGTACCCCCAAAGTGTGTTTGTGACCAAGGTTAGCTTGGCGGGATACGTATTTGGCATAAGAGGAAGACTTAATACTTAAGAGATAATTTGGGAAGTTGTGGGCTTGGGGTTTTTTTGTTTTGTTTTTGAAGGAAAGAAGATTACAAAATAAAACTGAAAATTATGGGCAAAGATAGCCATGCGTGGGTGGCTTCATTCTGTGTCCAGAAACGTTGGTATCAGTGGAGATACCTGTAGCGTTAAACCTTGTTAGTGTATTCATCTTTTTATTTTTTAATCTTTTTTGTTTATTTAAGAAATTTTTTCTTTTTTTTTTAAATTCTTTTTAATGTTTTCTATTTATTTTTGAGAGACAGAGAGAGACAGAGCACAAGCAGGAGAGGGTCAGAGAGAGAAGAGACACAGAATCTGAAGACAGGCTCCAGGCTCTGAGCTGTCAGCACAGAGCCCGATGTGGGCCTTGAACCCACGAACTGTGAGATCATGACCTGAGCCGAAGCCAGACGCCCAACCGACTGAGCCACCCAGGTGCCCCTAAAAATTTTTTTCTTAACATTTATCTATTTTTGAGAGACAGAGTGTGAGCAGGGGAGGGGCAGAGAGAGAGGGAGACACAGAATCGGAAGCAGGCTCCAGGCTCTGAGCTGTCAGCACAGAGCCCGATGGGGGGCTCGAACCCACGAACCGTGAGATCAGGACCTGAGCCAAAGTCGGACGCTTAACTGACTGAGCCACCCGGGTGCCCCATGTATTCACCATTTTAAGGAGGACTTGATAAAATGGTCATTGGGCAGGAGGTCATCTTAAGATCTGGATGTGAGATGGATTGCTGGCTCTTTTTCAACATCGGAGTGAGGAAACCCACAAGTATATTCCCAGGTGTGTCTTGTCCTTCAAAGCAGGCACCCAGGGAGGCTCCCACTTGCTCCGGCATCACTGTCAATGACGGTTTTGAATAATTTTCTCAACTCCTAAAAGGTCACTTACTTGGGCCCATTAATTCCTGTCTGCGTTTTAAAGAAGCAGCTAAACTCCCCTGCCTGTTGGTCCCGTGCAGAAATCAAGGTTCCTGAAAGCCCATGAGTCAGACAAAGTCATGGGAGGTGGGGGGCGGGAGGTCCAGAGGTCACAGGTCCTGTCACCTGCTCAGTCCCACCATCCGGAGGGGCTGATGCTGTCACTCAGCTCTACCCTGGCTTTCCTATGGGAGGAGCAGGCTGAGCCCTTACTTGTGTGCCTGGAGACCTCAGATCAGCTCTCTGTCCCGAAAGGAAACAGGAGAATTCCCAGCAACAGCCTCCACTTTCAATTTGATTTGTGTTTGGGGCTTTTATTCTCTTTTCTTAGCCAGGAGATTAGGAGTTTTTGAATACACTGCCTTACACACCACACACACACACACACACCCACCCTCAGCCCCCCAACCCCACTCCTTCATTTTGCACACTTGATCACTTCTGGGCCAATCAACCCCGATACCAGCCCCGTGGTCACCTCTTTTCTGGAGGTTGTGTTTATTTTCTTGTTTGGGGGTATCTGCCTGCAGCTGGGGACAAAACCCAAACGATGCCGGGTCCCGAGGTGGATTTGGTTTCACTTAGCAGTAAAATTCTTTCTGCAGACCAGAAGGTCTTGGATTTAAAATCACAAGACCCCATCTCCCCTGTCATTGGGTTGTTCGTAATTTATGTATTATGGGAAAAAGTAGTCTGTTCGTAGTAACGATAGCTTGGGGAATTGAGTATATGAGCCAAACGTAGGACAGTTGAACTGAAAAGCACCCCACTTTGTCTACATGATACCTCGCAGGTTTGTGTAACAGGTCCCCCAAGGACGTTGCATTCCCCTCTCGTAGGGTTTGTAGATCGAGTCATTTTCAGCTGCCCGGTAGGTCAACATGATATTTGCAAGCGTAATGCTGACGTCAGCAAACACTTTCATGCCCAGCTGATGACCGTGTTTGCTCTGAAACTCTAGGATTCTGGAATTTCTGAATCTTAAAGTGTTTCCAGTTGACTTTGAGGCAGGAACAGGAGTTTTTGATAAGGTTATCCACGTTCTGATTTAAGCCGTGGCCAGTCTTTTTTCCTTTCTTCCTCCCCAAACCCTCAGAAAGTAGCTTTCCAAGTTAAACTAGGTGATCCAGTGAATGTTTAACGCGAACCAATTTTTGAAATACCTTGTTCCCCAATCCCGTCCTTCAGTGAAAGACTAGCGGCAGAGGGTGAAGAAACGCGCCCCATGTGGCTGGGAGACTGTGGTGTTTCTGAGGAAAAGGTGGATATTGAATACGTGTGGCGAATGCACACCGCCGCAGATTTCAGGGAAATTCTTTATTGAATATTTCTCGCTCAGAAAGCTGGAGTCACTGTGAAATTTCGGTCTTTGCATCTCTGGCGGGGCTGACCTAGTCTCCCAACCTAGTAACAAATTGCCTTTTTATGAGTATGTTCTAAATGGGAGCAAACATCTGCATCCTGAGGCATAAGGCGGTAGAAACTGGCATTGAGGGCCAGCTGTGACCGGGTCTAATTAGGGCAAGCTGCTAGTTCATTTGTTCTAGAAAAATGAGCAGAAAGGGGCGCCTGGTGGCTCAGTCGGCTAAGCGTCCCACATCAACTCATGTCATGATCTCACAGTCCGTGAGTTCGAGCCCCGCATCGGGCTCTGTGCTGACAGCTCAGAGCCTAGAGCCTGCTTCGGATTCTGTGTCTCCCTCTCTCTCTGTCCCCTCCCCCTCAAAAATAAAGAAATATTAAAAAATTAAAAAGAAAATGGAGCAAATGGACCTGGCATAAAATCTGGAAGGTCTGGCCCCAAACGGAGTGAGACGTAGAGGGCCATCTCTGTGTGCCTCATGGATGGTCACTCCACTCCTGGGAAGCAGACCCTGTTACCGTCCCCTGTCGCAGGTAGAACACCAGGGACAGAGAGGGGTTCTTATCTGCCCGAGGCCTTCTAGCTGAGGGTCTGGATTTGAATACCATGCCACCTCTTAGGAGACAAGTGAATGCCCAGCTCACCTGCCTGGAGAGCAATGCGTTTTGTTCCCTGGCCCCAGGCTACCTTTCCTGCCTTTTGTCCTACCCTGGTTTGTCAGAACTATGGCCTCCTGGAAGGCCCCTGCTCTGGGCCACTCAGTCTCTGTCTTCATGGCTCTCTTCTCCTCTCCTCCATGGCCGCCCCCGTTGGCTCTGGGTGGCCACCGTGGCGTCCCTGTCTGGCTGTGAGGACGTGGCCTCTGCCGTTCTGAGGACCTGGAGGTAACTGTCGGGGTGTCCTGAGCTCCAGACGAGTCCTCTTAGAGTTGGCGGTATCTGAGCGGGGACCACATGGGCAGAGCTGGCCCCAGCCTTGACGCCCTGAGTGTGCTAAACCACTTGTTTAAGGAGAGAATACATTTTCACCCTTTCTCCCCCCCCCCCACCTCCTCGCTTCTACATCCTCCCCAAATCCCAGGCTAAAGATCATTAGCAGGGGGGTGTTAATTAACCACAGTGGGTGCTCTCCTGAAAGAGAGAAAAGAGCAGGGGAGGGAGAGGGTCTGTCCATCTGTTAACCCCAGGCGCTTAGCTCCCCCAGACACTGGCCGGGGTCTTCGGGCGGCTGGCATGTGCATAGAAGTGCGCTGGTGTGCAGGCGGCTGGCGTGTGCATAGGCGTGCGCTGGTGTGCAGGGGGCTGGCGTGTGCATAGGCGTGCGCTGGTGTGCAGGGGGCTGGCGTGTGCATAGGCGTGCGCTGGTGTGCAGGGGGCTGGCGTGTGCATAGGCATGTGCTGGTGTGCAGGGGGCTGGCGTGTGCATAGGCATGTGCTGGTGTGCAGGGGGCTGGCGTGTGCATAGGCGTGTGCTGGTGTGCAGGGGGCTGGCGTGTGCATAGGCGTGCGCTGGTGTGCGGGTACCCTTGTATCTCCCCAGCCACACCTGTGCGCACAGGTAGGCTGACTGTCACCTTTGAACCTGAGGACCGACACATCTGGGTGGGGTGTCCCACTGTCCTCGGGGTCGGTCCTAAATGAAGAAAGCAGGAAGACGCCAGAGATGCACCTGGGTTGTGTCTCCACTGGAGCCTTCCTTTTCCCATCTCGGAAATGGGGGGCGGTGGGGAAGCCAGCGGCAAATCCGCTCGTAGCTCAGACGCCCGCCGCTGGTCACCGTCAACTTGAGTTCTGACTGTGTTCAGGGAAGATGAGTCTCCACTTCCCAGTGGTGCAGCCCTGGCCACCTCTGGGAGTCCTGTTTTAAATCTGCCGTTGCGCCTCCCTGCCCCTCCACACTGACAAAGCAAGTCAAGGAGAGACTCTCCCGGGGAAACTCCGGGCCCTGGGGGTTCCTCTAGCCAAAGAGTTAATGTTGAACACTGGCAACGCTCAACGATCTCTGTCTGGTTCCAGAACTCCTGATTCCAGAGGCCCCCCCCCCACCCCGTGGTATGGTGGCCGAAAGTCCCGCCTTCATTGTCAGATTCACGAGCTCCGTAAACTGGAGCAAGCCCTGCAACGTCTCTGAGTCTCAGTCTTTGACTCTGTAAAATGGGGATGGCGCCCCATTCTCAGGGCGAGTGACGGAGCGCGTGCGCCCTTGGAGCCGCTGCGGAGTTTGTTCTGGGCGGGAAGTCCTTACCACCTTAGAGGATGTTTACCATTAGGGCCCCCAGCTCTCCTGCGCAAACAGATCAAGGGACAGAGAAACCTAAAAATCTGGAAGGGTGTAGATAGAGGCTTGGGCTTGGCTCCCTGCACAACAAAAGCCTCAAATCCTATCCTGGGGGAATTCCCAAGGAAAATGGAGCATCACTTAGGAATCGGCAATTCTGCAGACTTCACTTGATTTTCAGATTAAAGCAACAAGGAGCCACAGGGCAGGGACTAGGAGCTCAGCCTTCCTGATGAAGAGACTGAGGGTCAGAGGAGTCTAAGGATTTTGCTCCAGGTGTCAGAGCGGGGAGGTCAGGGCGCCATCTTCCTTGCTGGGCCTCCTGGTAGGTAGCCTGGGACACCTTCCACCAGACCCCCCTCTGGGAGCAGCCCAGCCTTTGCTTCTTCAGACAACCCACTTTGCTCCAACTCTGTTGTGGGAAAAACCAAGGGGGCTTCCAGCTGTGGGGAGTCTGAGACGCTGAGGGACCGCTTGCTGGGAGGGTGGGGTCCTCCGGAAAACTGCGGGCACACCTCCCGAGGTATCTTTGCCTCCCAGGGAGGCCATTGCGGAGGGGGTAGGTCAGAGTTCACCTGTAACCCCAGGCTCTTCCCCCTCCCCTCCTCCCCCTCCCCTCTTCCTCCTCCCCACCACCCTGCCCCAAACCCGTTTGGGCGTGGCATATGTTATTCAAAGGTTAACCTACTAAAGGTTAAGATTTCCCTGGCAATGGTGGCTCATACTCTACACAGGGTCTGCAGAAGTCTACTGAGGAAGGATAATGACATTCATTAGGAACAACCTACATGTTTACCAGTAGGGTACGCATTAAATAAACCAGCTCGCACTCGTAATAAATTACCATGCAGGCATGGAGAAGAAGGCCATCTCGTATGTGCTAATATGGAAAGATCTCTAAGATGTCTTGTTGAATAGCAAAGATAAGTTATGTGTAATATTATGACCGTGTGTGTGTTCACAAGCATGCAACAGCAGCACTGACTACGGGTTCATA
Source organism: Suricata suricatta (assembly GCF_006229205.1). NCBI lineage: Eukaryota > Metazoa > Chordata > Mammalia > Carnivora > Herpestidae > Suricata > Suricata suricatta. The sequence continues at coordinate 8,940,214 of NC_043708.1, read as the reverse complement.
TGAGTTAATACCTGGAAAGCAGAGCAACGCATGCAACCTAGTAGATGCCGTATGGTGTTTGAGAGAGAAATATAAATGCACAAAAGAGAAAGATCTGGAAGGTCCGCCGCTGAATGAACAGGACCCGTCACCTCTTTGGAGGAGGGGCTGGGATTGGAGATCCTTCAAAGAGGACTTGAGCCTTACTGCTAAAGTTTTGCTTTTGTACAAAGAGGCAGCATTTGTGTTTTACTTGTGAACTGAAAATCCAACGTGCGTCGAAACCCAGGCTCTCCAAAGTCTGAAACTCCTTTCCTCCTCTGCACGGGCGGCGGTCCAGGGAAAGGGACCAAGGGCAAACAAATAATGAGATAAGTGACCACCGCCCACCCCCATTCTCATTTCCTGGACTAACACCTCATCACGGGCAAACAACATCCTTGGAAATGAGTCCCCCTCGCTAATGACTCTCTCCCCCCTGGGCTCCTGGTCAATGGCTGGGGGGCGTCAGGAGGACCGGAGTCCTACGTGGACACATTATAGATTTAAAGTCTTAAGATCGGATTCTAGTCCCTGGGCTTGCCCTCATAGTCACTTCTTCTCCTTCTGCAACAAGGACCCCAGCTTTGACTTAAGGACCCCTTAATTCTAGAGAGACCAGTGGGGCCTGTGAGCCTCATTAAAATCATAATCATCATTGTCCCGTGGCACCTCCAGTGCCTGGCATGTTGTAGGTGCTCCTGGGATGTTTGTGGAACCGAGCAGAGAATAGTTTGTGAGGAATTTCTGCGTGCTGGGCACTGGGCTACATGCTGGGGCAAGAAAGATGAACTTGAAAAAGTCCCTCACCTCATGGTATGTCCCTTACACTCAAAGACATTTCCAGCAGTACAAAGCCGTGGCCAAGGAGAAATAAAGCAGGTGATCTTAGCTCTTGGTGCATGAACAGGACAGTAAATTATCGTCATGGCTCAGTGTGTTGTAGCAGACAGAGCACTAAGGTCTGAGCTACACCGAGTCCCGTAGACTGGTAACTCCAGTGTCGATGTCAAGTTTGATTCCGATGTGTATATGTCCACAGATCCTGCTCAGGCTTTTTCTGACGAGCCTGCTTGGTCTTGTGCTGACAATCAGGGCATGGAGCTTTGACATCATGAAATTTTGGACCAACCAGCATACTCAGGCCTGGACTCAGGTCCTGGTTTCACCAACTCATGGCCAGGGCACTAGGGTGCCAGGGCGAGCTACTGGGCTTTCAGAGCCTCGGGAGTCCTCCGTGTAAGATTGTTGGGACCGCTCTCCGGTGGTCGTTGGATGGATGATAAGAACTTGGTGCACAGAAGGGGCCCAGCCAACGGGAGCACTCTACCCTGGACGGGAAAGGAAGGAAGACACGTGTGCCCGCACCAAGGCTGCTCCCTAAATGGTAGCCTGGGAGGCTTCTTGGTGTTCGGAGTTAGCGTTTTCCAAGATCCCGAACACCTTCAGGACTCCCAGCGTTGTATGGCCACTCAAAGCGACTCTGAAAGTTAACCTCGGTCCTCTTCAAGGAGGAAGAGAAAGAGCATCTTGGTAGTATTTTTTTTATCTCTACCATACCTTAAGGCCTTTGCACTCCCACTATTATACTCATTTGCACGTGAGGAAATGGGGCCCTGGAAGACTGAGGGATCAATCATACAGACCGGGAGAAAGGAGCAGAAGAATTAGACAAATGCACGTTTCCCCAAAGCTAACACTTTTTGTGTTTTGGCCAAGAGGGGATGCAGAGAAGTTCCTTTTCAGCAAGGGCTTTCCGTGTTAGCTGGCTCGGGTGGGGGGCGGTCTGAATCTCTCTGATCTCAGTGTTTGCGTCTATAAAATGTGGCTACTGCTCACCCTGTCCACGTAGGGGGGTTGTGGAGAATAAAGGAGCTGGTTAGGAAGAGCTTTCGCAGGCCTGGTGGCCCAGACGGGATGCTCCGTGGAAACACTGGGACCTAATTCACAGAAGTGGGACTCTTGTGAGAGGAAAACAACTTAACGTTGTTTGCACTTTCCTTCCTGTGCGCACGAGAGAGTGATTTACAGCAGAAATTACCCTACGGCTACATTAGCCTGAAGATCTCATCGCACAGGGGCGCCTTGAGTGGCCCAGTCAGTTAAGCGTCTGGACTTTGGCTCAGGTCATGATCCCATCGTGTTTGTGAGTTTGAGCCCCGCATCGGGGCTGTTCTGTCACCCTCTCTGTCTCTGCACTCCCACCCCCACTCATGCCATCTCTTTCTTTTCTCTTCTTCTTTTTTTAAGTATTTATTTATTTTTGAGAAAGAGAGAGAGAGAGTGTGAGCAGCGGAGGGGCAGACAGAGAGGGAGACACAGAATCCGAAGCAGCTCCAGGCTCTGAGCCGTCAGCACAGAGCCCCATGTGGGGCTCAAACTCACAAACCATGAGATCATGACCTGAGCAGGAGTCGGACACTCAACTGACTAAGCCATCCAGGGACCCCATATCTGTTTCTCTCTCAAAAGTAAATAAACATTAAAAATTTTTAATCAAATCTCATCACGTAAGGATGAAGGTGCTAAGTGGGTATGTCTGCACAGATGTGCACGTGACATTGGCAGAGTGCTTAGCAGGTGTTAGTTAAGGTAGGTTAGTTGAGAGATATGGCGGCCCGGTGAAACCAGGATTTGAACCAGGCGCCTGGCAGATCGCTGCCAGGCTGCCTTCTCCACCATTCGGCTTCCCATCCTGCCGAGACTGGAGGAGTGGTAGCTCTTGACCAACTGGGACTCTGTGTCTGGGAATCCCTACTCCCCCGCCCCCCAGCTTGCAGCCCTCAGGACAATGTGGAGTGTTCAGAAGAACTGGAGCGGACCGCAGGTGTGGGATGTGGCCAGATCCCTTCAGGCTCTCCTCTCTCTAGAAGAGGGCTGCGGCAGTGCCGGGGTGCCCACCTGCTCCTGGAGGGCTGATGGTGGGACAGACTGACAACCAGACCAGCTGCACAGAGCTGGGAATCAGGCCCTGCCAGGCCGCCTCCAGCAATGAAAGAATGTTCTAGAAACCAGCAGGCTGCTAGTGCCTTGGAATGTGGGCAGCCCTCTGCCAAATGGCAGGTCCCTTGCTCCCTGTGAAGTTGCTGACTGCTGGCCTCGGGGCTGGGGTCATCCTGACGCCAGAGGGGTGCCGGGAAGGTGGGTGTGCTGCAGCCCCTTCCTGGGCTGGTTGTCCTGCGTGGCCCCTCCCACGCCCTCCGGCTGGGTTTCCCCTGGCCTTCCCTGCACCTCTCTGAGGAGGGTCCTGCTGGGGCGCCCCTCACACCCCCCTCCCCCTGTGGAGTAATGTGGCTCTCTGGTCATGGCTTCAGTGAGCTTTGCATAAATGCCAAGCGCCCTGGTGCCCCCTGCCCAGTGTAAGTCGCTGCTCTGCTGGCCAGTGGAAGCACCTGTGCGAATCAGTTGTTTCCTCCCCAGGGTCCAAGCAGGGCCTGACCCCCAGCTGGGGCTGCCCCGTAGCCTGGGTAGCACTTTGTATTTCTTTGTCCGCTTTGGGTTCGGATCACCTCTGCTGCTTGAAGCCATAGAATTGTAGATAAATCCCCTAAAGTCTGATCTAGACTTGCTGTGCCCATCTTTAAAATGGGACAACAAAAATACCTCTGTTTTATTTATTAAAAAATTTTTTTTTAATATTTTATTTATTTTTGAGACAGAGACCGATTTTAAAACCGAGGCAGAGTCACAACTCTGCTAATGGTGTTGGTGGTTGGCTCGACTCAGGGATCTGGTGTAGGTTGGGGGTGAAATCAGAGCTAAGGGCCACCCCCGGGAGCCCGATGAATCATAGAGTTAGTTGGAATTGACCTTATTAGATGTGCACATCCCAGATTTGTTGTAGAGTTGATGCAGATCAAGTGCTTGGGATTTACCGTATTTCATCAGTTCTGAGAGGTACTCATTTTGTTCTCCACATGTTAACACAGCGGATGAGAGGGCTCGTCCACGGGCAGAGCGTTTATCTTTTTTAGCATCCATGAGATAAGGACGTGTCTTACATTGGAGGGCACCTTTGGTTACAGGAAATACACTGTCTGGTGTTCTTGAGCCGTGTGTCACCTGCTGGTATCACTCACCTGCTGGTGTGTCACTCACTTGGCTGGGGTGAGTCACGGTGCCCCCTTCGCCTGTGTCCTTGGTTCCCCTCAAGCTGATAGCATGTGTCACGTGGTATTCGCGGCTCACCGAATTGCTCTTTGTCCACCCTGCTCCCGCGAGGTCCTGCCTGGTGCCTGGGGGACCTGACGTGAACCATGATGTCAGTCAAACGTGCCATTTATTGAGCACTTAACAAGGAGTGAGGCATTTGCCGGAGGCTGTGTAATCCTCAGAGGCAGGGGTTCCTGTTACCCCAATTTCTAGGTTAAACTGAGGCACAAAGAGAGCAAGGAGCTTACTCGAGGTCTTTTTCTTGTATGTCCTTGGGGCATCTTTAAATACAATTTTTTATTTTATTTTATTGTTTTTTTAACTGTTTATTTTTGAGAGAGAGAGAGAAAATTTATGAGCAGGGAAGGGGCAGGGAGAGGGAGACAGGATCCGAAGCAGGTACAGGGCTGACAGCACAGAGCCCTATGTAGGGCTCGAACTCAGAAACTGCAAGATCATGACCTGAGCCAAAGTCGAATGATTAACCAACTGAGCCACCCAGACTCCCCAAAGACAGTTTTTTAAAGAATAACTCTCAAGATCCCATAAAGTTTATCCTTTAAAATGTATACTTCATTTGGGCGCCTGGGTGGCTTAGTTGGTTGGGCGTCCAGCTTCGGCTCAGGTCACAATCTCACAGTTCATGGGTTTGAGCCCCATGTCGGTCTCTGTTCTGACAGCTAGCTCAGAGCCTGGAGACTGTCTTCAGATTCTGTGTCTCCCTCTCATCCTGACCCTCCCCTGCTCACCCTGTCTCTCTTTCTCTCTCTCAAAAATAAAACTTAAAAAAATTTAAAAATTTAAAAAATGTGTATTTCATTGGCTTTGAGTGTATTCACAAGACTGCATACCTTCTGCACTCTCTGATTATAGACATTTTTCCTGTCCATTAGCAATAATCCCCATTCTCTCCTCCCCGCAGCCCCTGGGACGTGCTGATCTACTTCCTATTTGCTTATTCTGGATGGTTCATATATTTGGAATCAAATGATACGTGATCTTTTGTGATTGGCTTGTTTCCCTCAGCAAAATATCTTTCAGGTTCATTCATGTCGTAGCAGAAGTTAATATGTCATCCTTTTCCAAGGCTGAGTAGTATTCCATTGATGGGTGGACCACGTGTTGTTTATCCGTTGGTCAGTTGATAGACATTTGGGTCACTTCTATCTTTTGATGATTTTGACTAATGCTGACATGTATATTTGTGTACATACAGTTTTTTGTACGGACACGTCTTCATTTCTCTTGGGTATCCATCTAGGAGTAGAATTGCTGGGCAGGTGGTAACTGCATTTGACACTTTTTTTTGTTTTGTTTTTTACATTTATTTATTTTTGAGAGACAGAGAGAGGCAGAGCATGGACAGGGGAGGGGCAGAGAGAGAAAGAGACACAGAATCCGAAGCAGGCTCCAGACTCTGAGCTAGCAATCAGCACAGAGCCCAATGCGGGGATCAAACCCACAAACTGTGAGATCATGACCTGAGCCAAAGTCAGATGCTCAACTGACTGAGCCACCCAGGTACCCTTGTATTTCACTCTTTAAGGAAATGCCAGACTGTTTCCAATGTGGCTGCACCATTTTAACATTTCTACCAGAGATGCCTGAAGGATTCCAATTTCTCCACATCCTTGTGGATCCTGGTTTTTGTCTGTCTTTTAATTTTTTTTAAGTTTACTTATTTATTTTGAGAGAGACAAAGCATTAGGGGAAGGGGCAGAGAGAGAGAGAGAGAGAGAGAGGGCGAGAGAGAAACCCAAGCAGCCTCCACACTGGCAGCCCAAAGCCCAGTGTGGGGCTCGAACCCATGAACCATGAGATCATGACCTGAGCTGAAGTCAGATGCTTAACCGACTGAGCCACCCAGGCGCCCCTGATTTTAATTTAATTTGAGGCATTTCAGTATACTGAAATTAATTTTCCTATTGGTGCTCACATTTTCCTGTCTCTGGTCAATGGGAGCCTTTCCAAATTTGCTTCAGAGCCCTAAGCTGACACAGCTCAGTAGTCTTTCCTGGCTGCCCTGGCTTTCTTGTTCCAGAATGATCTCGTTCACTTCCTACCCAAGACCTGGAATCAGCCATTCTTGGTTTCATTAAATGAGAAACCGTATTTAGAGACCATAGTCTGAATATTGGGGATGCTCATTTGTACTGTTTAGATATTGTTTCTGGGACTCTTCAGTAGATCTAGAGTTAACAGAGTTAAAAAAAAAATCCAGAGAATTTTTTAAAGGATAAAATATATCATGAGTTTGTACTGACGCTTCTAATCCTAACTCGGGCTATATTTAACCTTCTTAAACTCTCATCTCCATCTTTTTTCCTACACCAAAATCCTGACTCCCGATGGCAAGTGGGAGAGATGAAATAAGATGAGAAATTGAGAAGTGAAATGCTAACAAAAAAAAGCTGAGGGGCACCTGGGCGGCTGAGTCGGTTACATGTCCGACTTCCGCTCAGGTCATGATCTCTCAGTTCACGAGATCGAGCCCCGCATTGGGCTCTATGCTGACAGCTCAGAGCCCGGAGCCTGCTTCAGTTTCTGTGTCTCCCTTTCTCTCTGCTCCTCCCCTGCTCATTCTCTCTCTCTCAAAAAATAAATAAAAGCCTTAAACATAGTTGATGTTTATTGGATGATGATTATAGGCCAGGTCTAGCCAATACTAACAACTGGCCAAGAACCATGTCATTATTACACAAGGGAAGTCTGAGGCTCAGAGAGGGTGAGCAAACTGCCCAGGGTCACACAGCTCATTCAGGGCAAAGTCAGGATTGAGACTCAGGTGGGGTGGCTCCGGGGTGAGACCTTCCACACGTCTGTCCTTAACCACCTCCCCTTGCTTAGGACAGTGGCCTGTAGAAGGCAGCCAGGGCCCTAGAGAGAAGCCATGACAGAACTGAGAAATTGAGTGGTCCCTTTCGCAGGGGGCTGGGGAGGCCAGGAAGGCTTCTGTAATGTTTGGGGTTCAGGGGACACAGTTGAGGCCACGACAGTCACAGGCACGACCTGTCACGCTTGAGGAGCTGTGGATCATGTTAATCTCAGAATGATAAACCAACTTCCTCCCGCACTGACGCAGCACCAGGGCATTTTGGGAAACTGGCTTGTGTTAGTTCTGCCCCCTTGAGCTCGACCTTGAGTGGGAAAGGGAATAAAGTGCCGCCATACCCCGCGGAGTTAGACTGAGGGGAGGGGACTCCCAGGAAGGAGTCCTGCCGTCAGCACACGCTGGGTGACGCCGTGGCAGCCGGCCACAATGGCCGCGCAGAGTGCAAGGCACCCCTTCTGCTGCGGTTCTGGGCTGTTCCCGGCTTACTCTCCTCTACTGACCAGTGAGGGAAGGAGACTGAGGACAAAGAGATTGTCCTGAGCTAAAGCAGCTGTGAAGTGGTAGAACCTGGCCGTGACCCCAAGGCTCTGACTCCCAGCCCGGCTCTTTCCTCAACATCTTGCAGTCCGTGAACATGGGGTCATTTCACCAGTGGTGGGGGTCGCTGTAACAAAGCGCCCCACGCAGAATGACCTAAACAACAGAAGTGTCTTGTCCCACAGTCTAGAGGCTGGATATCCAAGTTCAAGGTGTTGGCGGAACACATGCTAAGAGAGAATCTGTTCTAGGCCTCCTCCCTCCAGGCTTCCAGAAGCCTCGGCGTTCCTTGGATCGTGGATGACATTCTCCCTCCGCAACATCTTCCCTCTGTGTGTACGTCTGGGTCCAAACGTCTCCCGTTTAGAAGGACAAAGGTCATACTGGGTCAAGGCCCACCCTAATGACCTCATTTTAACTTGACTTCCTCTGTTAAGACCTTGTCTCAAAGCCAGGTTTTCTTCTGAGGTACTTCCTGGGTTAGGATTTCAGCAGATGAATTTGGGAGGGACCCATCAATCCATGACCCGGAGGATGGGGACTCTCTCCCTACACAGTCCTGTGTGCTGGGCGAACCTCAGACTCTAGCAGGTGGCTTGACATTTTCCTGCCCCTCCTTTCCTGTGTGTGTGTGTGCGCGCGTGCACACGCGCGCCCCCTCTGTGTCCCATCTGCTTTGTCTCCCCCATCTGATCATGAGCTACTCTGGTGGCAGGGACCACATCTTGGCTAATCTTGTCCCTTCCTCCCCACCCGTGCTTTGCAGATTACAAATTCTCCATACAGTGGAGTGACATGTTCCAGGCCTTTACGTTCAGCAAACTCAAGCACTCACTGTGTTCCCCCCACTTCCTTCCCTCCTTCTTTTACATCCTTAAAAATAATTTGCAGCTATCCTAATAAAAGTTAGTTCAGGGCGCAAATCATTGATGGACGCTAAAACTTCTGGGTGAAATTGTTAAGAAATGTGATGCTTATACACACTCAGAGTCTCGTGCTATGGATTACTTATCAATTACAAAAGGAGAGCAGAGCTTTCTTTTATTTTAATTAATTAATTTCTTAAATTTACCTGCAAGTTAGTCAGCATATAGTGTAACAATGATTTCGGGAGTAGATTCCTTAACGCTCCTTACCCATTTAGCCCACCCCTCCTCCTGCAACCCCTCCAGTAACCCTCTGCTTGTTTTCCGTATTTAAGAGTCTCTGATGTTCTGTCCTCTTCTCTGTTTTTATATTATTTTTGCTTTCTTTCCCTTATGTTCATCTGTTCTGTGTCTTAATGTCCTCACAGTAGCGAAGTCATATGATATTCGCCTTTCTCTGACTGATTTATTTCGCTTAACATAATATCCTCTAGTTCCATCCACGTAATTGCAGATGGCAAGATTTCATTCTTTTTGATTGCCGAGTAATACTCCATTGTATATATACACCACATCTTCTTTATCCGTTCATCCATCGATAGGCATTTGGGCTCTTTCCATACTTTGGCTATTGTTGATAGCGCTGCTATAAACACGGGGGTGCATGTGTCCCTTCAAATCTGCACACCTGTATCCTTTGGATAAATACCTAGTAGTGCAATTGCTGGATTGTAGGATAATTCTATTTTTAATTAAAAAATTTTTTAATGTTTGTTTATTTTGGAGAGAGAGAGAGAGAGAGCACGTGCTAGTGTGCGCACATGAGCGGGGGAGGGGCAGAGAGAGAAAGAGACACAGAATCCGAAGCAGGCTGCAGGCTCTGAGCTAGCTGTCAGCACAGAGCCCAACGCGGGGCTTGAACCCACAAACCATGAGATCATGACCTGAGCTAAAGTCAGACACAACCTACTGAGCCACCCATCTGCCCCAATTTTATTTTTAATGTTTTGAAGAACCTCCATACTGTTTTCCAGAGCGGCCACACCAGTTTGCATTCCCACCAGCAGTGCAAGAGGGTTCCCCTTTCTCCACATCCTCGCCAACATCTGCTGTTGCCTGAGTTGTTAATGTTAGCCACTCTGACGGGCGTGAGGTGGCATCTTGCCGTGGTTTTGATTTGTATTTCCCTGGTGATGAGTGATGCTGAGCAGTTTTTCGTGTGTCGGTTGGCCATCTGGAGGTCTTCTTTGGAGAAGTGTCTGTTCATGGGAGACCAGAGATTTCTTAGTAATAAAAAAGAAGATGGGGTGCCTGGGTGGCTCAGTCCATTAAGCGTCCGACTCTTCCTTTCAGGTCATGAAATCTCAGGTCGTGATCTCAGGTCTCAGGCTGTGATCTCACGGTTTGTGGGATCAAGCCCTGTGCTAGGTTCCTGCTCTCTGAGCTGGTTCTGGGCTCCTCTATCTCTCTCCTCCTTCCCTTGCTCACGCTCGCTCTCTCTCTTTCAAAATAAACATTTTTTAAAAATACGTTTAAAATAAAAGGGAGAAAATCTAGGACTGCCTCAATCAGAGATCACAGTTGCCGTCAGCAGGAGGATCGGACGGACGGACGGACGCCACCAGCCCCTGTGGGATGCAGTGGGAAGGATGCAGAATGTGTGTGAAACATGTTCGACTGGAGTCTGATAAGGAGGAATAGATCAGACCGATCCAGATAGGGGAGGACTCTACAAACAGCGATCTTGTAATCTTCAAAAATACCAGTATCACGCCAGATAAAGGAAGGTTAAGGAGTTGTTCCAGACTGAGGAGACCGCAGACACATGACAAGTAAATGCAGGGTTTAATACTGGTTAGCATCCTGGATTCGGAGTAAGTTGCTCTGAAGGATGTTATTGGGGAAATTTGAATATGGAATGCATATTAGATATTGTAAAAATGTTAACTTTCCTGAATTTCATAATTGTAACTATTATGCAAGAGAACGGACTTGTTCTATTTTTTAAGTTTATATATTTATTTTGAGAGAGAGAGAAAGAGAGAGAGAGAGAGAGAGAGAGAGAGACTCTCAAGCAGACTCTTTGCTGTCAGCACAGAGTCCGATGCCAAGAACTCTAAGATCATGACCTGAGCTGACACCAAGAGTCAGACATTCGGCCCACTGAGCCACCCAGGTGCCCCTCGTTCTTAAAAAGTACATACTGAGTGCTCACTTTGGCAGCGCATACACTAAAATTAGAATGATAAGAGAAGGTTAGCATGGTCCCTGAGCAAAGCTGACTTGCAAATTCGTGAAACATTCCAGATTTTTGGATTTCTCTACAGCCATTCCTTAGAGATATTGCAGGTTTCATTTGAGATGATCGCAATAAAGTGAATATTGCAGTAAAGTGAGTCAAATGAAAAAAGAAAAGAAATGCATACTGAAACATTCAGAAGTGAAAGGTCTTGGGGCACCTGGGTGGCTCAGTCCATTAAGTGTCCAAATTCGGCTCAAGTCATGATCTAACAGTTCATGAGTTCCAGCCCCACATCGGGTCTCTGCTATCAGCACCAAGGCTGCTTCAGATCCTCTGTCTCCCTCTCTCTCTGCCCCTCCCCTGCTCACACACATGCAAGCTCTCTCTCTCTCAAAAATAAATAAACATGAGAAAAAAGTAAAAGGTCCCAGTAGCTGCAACTTACTCACAAATGGTTAATCAAAATAGTAACGGTAGGTGGGAAAATTATGCAAACTAGTGTTTTGTGATGTGCTCACGCGCTGTACGTTACTGAGTCTGTCATGTGTGTATGCATACATGTCTGTGTGCACAAAACCAGGGACACATTACCGCATGCCAATTTGCAGGGCGTTTTATGGGTAATTTTGCCTAAAGCTATTTTAGCCCCACGTTCTGACTTCAGGACCAACTTCGCAGGTAGGAGACATCTCCAAGGTTAATATTGTCCATAATATTCAGCTAAAAGCAAGGCAGTAGCCCCGGGGTTGGGGATGCTTGAGACTGAATCACCCCTGGGGGTAGAAGAGAGAAGAACCTAGGGAGACAGAGAACAGAACCTTGGGCCCCCAGTTCTGGTGTGCCTCATTCGGGATGTTGAAGATGAAGTTGTTTGCGTTTGAATCTGTTGAACCCGGCAGCTCAAGGCTTCCAGCCCTGCAGTCCAACAAAAACGTAACGTGAGCCACAGCGCCATTTCGACTAGTCTAGTAGCCGTGTTAAAAAGGTAAAAAGAAACAGGTGTGATTAATTTTGATAACATATTTTACTTAACCCAATATATACAGAATACCTTCATGTCAGCATATATTTAACGTCAAAAGCACTAATGAGATAGTTTTTATTCTCTTTTTCACACTACAGCTTAGAAGTCTGGAATGTACTTTATCTTTGCAGCCCATCTAGAATTGGATCAGCCACGTTTGGACAAGCCCCGCAGGAGCCACCTGCGGCTCATAGCCTCCGCGTGGAACAGCACAGGGATTAGACCGTGAAACGAGACAGTGGCGGGTTGAAATCCCAGCCCATCCACTTACTAGCTTTGTGAATGTCAGGCTGATCATTGAATCACCTTCAGCCTTACTGTTTTCTAGACGGGAAGATGGGATTTGACCAGAGAACCTATCTCTTGGGTTGTTGCAATGGTCTGTGTGAACTGCTTCCTGGAGTGTTGTTTACGCATTTGCTCCTGGCGCTCATTCATTCATTCTCTCTGTACAACAAGGAGCGGGTAGCTGTGTTCCAGGTGGGGCACGTGACAGGTAGTGAGTACCCCGTACAAGCTTTCTATTTATACTGAACAAACCCCCCAGGCAAGTAGAGATGAGGACCAACACTGGCAGCACCGGTGCTCATGATAAATGCACCAAGAAGAGATTGCCTGGGCTCCAGCGTGGCTCCCTCGTTTAAGCGCCTGGCTCCGGCTCAGGTCATGATCTCATGGTTCATGGGTTCGAGCCCCACATCGGCTCTTTTAAAAAAGAAAAAAAGAAGATCCTGCCTGTCCATTGGGATGACTCCTAGCTCAAAGATGACCATTCTGAGCGCCCAGACCAACCCAAGGACTTAATTACTCAGCAGTTGTTCATCCTACAAGTGTTCGCTGCGCTGAATGGTCTGGAATTGTAGGAGGCAGTAGCGGTTACCAAAGATGGTGGGACCAGGGTAGAGAAGCTTGAAGGTGAGCCAGACGAGGAGCTGGCATTCGTGGGAGGCAGGACGGGGCCAGCAGAGACAGATAGACGGTGGAGAGAGGCAGGGACATGGGACAAGGCTCATGGTGAGCCATCCTATGCATCCAGTGACCAGGAAGGTGCTAGAAGTAAAAAGGAGGTGTTATTTCTAAGAGAACAAATCAGACAGGTGAAGGTCAGATATCAGAGAAGGGCTGGGGAGCTTGGGGCCTGGGCTGCAAGGGTGGGGCTGGGAAGATGGGGAGGGGTTGGAGCTGGAGGGTGAGTGCCTCGGAGCCGCCAGGTAGAGGTGGTGACAGGAGTGTGGATGTTTATCAAATGGCATTAGAAAGGAGTTAATGGGTTTGCTCCGTAGGAGCAGGAAGGAGGCCCATTGGTGGAGGTGGGGCCTCTCTCAGGGGAAGATAACCACTGGAGAGCAGAGAGAAAGGTCAAGCCCAGGAACCTGCCCTGGATCTCTGCTGGGGATGAAAGCTGTCTTCTCCCTGGAAACCAGCCCAGTGGAGAATGGCCTTGGCCCACAGCCGAAGTTAGGAGATAGCACAGGACAAAGTGCTTGACCGTGGGGTCAGGGAGGAAGTCTGCCGTGCAGGTCCTCGGGAGAGGACTAGCAGATTCCCGCTGACAAGTCTGGATCATCCCATTCTTGTCTCTGGGCCTTTGCACCTGCTGGTATCTCGTCTGTTGTCTGGAAGCGAAGTTCGCCCTTCTGTGTTTGCACAGCTGTCTCCTTCTCAGCAAACAGGTCTTATTCAGACACCCCCTGCGAAGGCCTTCCGTGGCCACCCTTTCTTGCAACACTGTCCCCTCACCTCCTCTTGCCACACAACTTTTAGATGGTCCCCCTCCCCCTCTGAAATCAGATCATTTGTTTGTAATTGGCTATTTCCTCCCCTGGAACGTTACATGCTCCTTAAGGGTAGGGCTTGGTCTTAATCCCTGTTCTCTCTCCACCTGAATGGAGATGCCATGAATGGGCAGTGCTTGGGGTCAAGGAGATGTCCAAAAGACGGCTGCTGTCTGAATGAATACATGGATGGACAGACTGTTGAATGGTCGGACGGACGGACGGATGGCTACACCACCTTGATGACTGTTTCAGTGTGATTAAAACCAGGGAGGATGGAGAGGCTGCCCCTAATCTGAACTAAAGGAGGAAGTTGGTGCTGTCTTCTATTCCAGAAATATTTCAAGGCTGGACTTGATCTTAGTGATCGTGGAGTGTGCACGCGGAGGTGAAAGAGATAAGGACTCCAGGTCCTAACAGGATATCTGGGGCCACCCGGGAGCCATATCTAATCTACACAGATGGTGGATTTGAACTGCACCATGTTTCAACATTTTTTAAAAACTATGTTTGCCAGCATTGGAAAATTCCGTAAAGATGTCAAATAACAAAATTTAGATATCGATTTTCACTTAACCAGAAGATCTTGCAACATCAGGCCTGCCGTGTTACAGGGCAAAAATGGGCTGGAACTGACGAGCATTCACTCCGGTTTCATCTGGCCTCTGCCATCAGGTCACCAGAAACCCAGGCCCCCTCCCCCACCCTCCTCAGCCACCTTCTCATCCTCCCCACAGGCCTGGCTCCATCCGTTCGCTTTCGAATTTGCTTTTCTTGCTCTAAATACTCTTAACTGCCAAAGTAGCGGTTTCCAACTCTTTGAAGTTGTAAAAATAACTGTCTCCCTATAATCAGGAAACTAGCACATGCTCATAGCAGAAGCAGCTCAAGAAACAGAAAATCAATAGAAGACAATACTCACCAGGCACGCACACAACAGGGAGAGATAAGCACTATTCACTATACATTTAATGAGTCTGAGGATCTCTAAAATCTTTATGGTCCTCACCCCTCATTGCTTTATATATAGTAAATATTCATTGACTGAAATACAATGCAACTGGGGTGCCGGGGTGGCTCAGTCAGTTGAATCTCCGACTCCGGCTCAGGTCATGATCTCGCAGCTCGTGAGTTTGAGCGCCTCGCTGGGCTGTGTGCTGACGGCTCAGAGCCCAGAGCCTGCTCTGGATTCTGTATCTCCCTCTCTCTTTGCTCCTCCCCTGCTCATGCTCTGTCTCTGTCTGACAAACATAAATAAGCATTGAAAAAAGAATAAAAAAAAAAAAGAAATAAAACATAATTTGAAAAGCCTCCGATTTCAGGAACACAGATGAAGGGATATAGGTACTTTCTTCACACGCGGTTTACCCACAGACATTGGGAAATGGTCGTGCGTGTATGTGAGCACGTTACAGACTCCCGTGTCGGCCCTCCTTGGTGCCCACATCTCTAGTCTTATCTTTTTAGGCCCATAACTTCTTCTTTTTTAAAAAATGTTTATGTATTTATTTTGAGTGAGAGAGAGCGAGGAAGAGCATGAGCCGGGGAGAGGTAGGGAGAAGGCGGGGAGAGAGAATCCCAAACAGGTTCCACACTGGTAGCGCAGACCCCGACACGGGGCTCAAACTCAGGATTGTGAGATCACGACCTGAGCCAAAGGCCGGGGTTGGTTGCTTAGCTGACTGAGCTCCCCAGGGACCCCAGGCCCATAACTTCTGCTTTCAGGAAATAGAGTAGGGACTCCTGGGTGGCTCAGTCTGTTGAACATCTGACTCTTGATCTCAGCTCAGGTCTTGATCTCAGGGTCATGAGTTCAAGTGTTGGGCTCCACACTGGGCATGGAGCTTACTGGAAAGTGTGCCAATTTGGCATCATGACACTCTAGGCATTCTGAGGGACTCTTATCTCAATTAGAGCCTGGCAACATTATAGCAAACATGCATTTTAATGTATTGATAGCTTATTGGAAATAAGGAAACTCTTCAGGGCCATGAAAAAGACATAAGCAACTCATTAAGCAAATAAAAAACCAGCAGGGAACTGAAGCCAAAGCAAGGAGTGGTAAATAGTAAGCAAGTAAATTGAGGAATAAGTCTCAGGCAGTGTCATCCTAAGTTCATAGAGCTCTACTGGCACCACCAATGAGAAACTAAATTATTTCTAAGGAGAAAAATGCAGTGTTAAAGAGGGTCAATATATAACGATAAGAAGTTCAATTCACCAGTAGATGTGACACTGTAAACTTTCATCCATTTCATAAAGCCTCGAAAATGTAAAACAAAACGTGGAAATGATTACAGGGAGAAATGGACAAATCTACCATAATTGGCAAAGATTTCAACACACCTTTATTAGTTACTGATAAACAGACAAAAGAAACTAGAAAAGACAAAAGATTTATTTTTAGTGTTTGTTTATTTTTGAGAGGGCATGCGAGCGGAGCAGGCGCAGAGAGAAGGAGGACAGAGGGTCCAAAGCAGGCTCCTCGCTGACAGCAGAGAGCCCAGTGCGGGGCTTGAACCCACGAACCGCGAGATGATGATCTGAGCTTAAACCAACTGAGTCACCCAGGCGCCACGAAAAGACAGATTTGAATTACAATCGTTGGCCGTGACTTCATGGGCATATAACTCCTCCAACAGTTGAATAATGGTCATTCTTCTCAAGTACATATGGAAATTTTCATCTGTGTTTTACGATTTCTTAGCACTGGTTTTAATTTCTAATTTAATTGCATCGTGGTCAGAAAACATGGTTGAAGTGTATAGACTATCAGGCCACAGAACATTTGTCATTCTATTGAAGATAATCAGTGTCATACAGAGAAGTCCCAGAGAGGACGGATCACAATGGGATTTAAAAAGTAGCTACAGGAGCGCCTGGGTGGCTCTGTCGGTTAAGCCTCTGACTTTGGCTCAGGTTACGATATCATGTTCGTGGGTTCGAGCCCCGCGTCAGGCTCTGTGCTGACAGCTCAGAGCCTGGAGCCTGCTTCCAGTTCTGTGTCTCCCTCTCTCTCTGCCCCTCCCCCTCTCATGCTCTGTCTCTCTCTGTATCAAAAATAAATTAAAACATTAAAAAAATTAAAAATAAATAAATAAAAAGTAGCTACAGATAGTGCAAAGACAACTTTGAGTAATCCTTCTGTGTTTGGGAAATTTAAAAGCACACTCAAAGTAACTCATGAATAAAAGAATAATAATGTGAACTTTTTAAATAATTAGACGTGAATGACACCCAAACTATTACATGTCTGTATTCAGGGAAAGTGGTGCCTTAAGTAGAGACCCATAACCTTTAATATTGGAACCAAGAGAAGCTGAAAATGTATGCATTAAAAAGAAAAACAGAATATCCCCAAAGATAGTAGAAAGGAGACCATGAGTATAAGAACAGAAATCAATGAAATAGAAATAAGAAAGATACAATAGAGCAGATCACAAGGCTAACTACTGGTTTTGCCAGCCTTCTTCTGGGAGACCGATTGAAAAAAAAAAGAAAGTATATGCCTATAGCAATATAAGGGATGTAAATGGATCAAAACGGTAGCTACAACAAAAATTTAATAGAATATTGTAAAAATCTTTACACCAGAGGGGCCTGGGGGGGCTCAGTTGGTTAAACATCAGCTTCAGCTCAGGTCATGATCTCACCACTCGTGAGTTTGAGCCCCGCGTCAGGCTCTGTGCTGACAGCTCAGAACCTGGAGCTTGCTTCAGATTCTGTGTCTCCCTCTCTCTCTGCCCCTCCTCAGCTCTCTCTCTCTCACTCTCTTTCTCTCAAAACTAAATAAACATTAAAAACAATTCTTTTCATCCTCATGCCAAAAATTTCTCAAAACCATTTACAAAATGAGTAGGAGGTTAATTATTTTCCAACAGGAAAAAATAATTATGGGCCCTAGATTTTATTTTTCAACAAAGGAGTTCAATGAAACTTTCAGGCCCATCCCAATCATACAGAATTAATTAACAATTAATTAATTAACAAAATATTCCAGGGATTAATAAAAAGTACCTAACTCCTTCTGTGATGGTAATATAACCTTGATATCAGAACCTACTTATCAGGAGCGGTGTGAGAAAGAAATATTACAGGTCAATCTCATTTATTAACATGAATGTAGACGTCTCAAATATTACCGGTGGACTCTGGAAATGTATACAAAAGAAAATGCATGAGAACTAAATTGGGTTTAATTCCAACAAATGTAAAGGTGATTTAACATTGGAAAAAAAGTCGATAAATATTCGCTAGTTTAGCAAATTAAACAGACTGTCCCAATGTGTGTAGAAATAAGAATTTAGAAAACCTATTGCCCGTTTATAACCAGTTAAACAAGAAATATTTACCAGTATGAAAATGGAAAAGAGCTTCCCTAACAAGGTGAAGATCTCTACCAAAATCATCTGCAGTCAATTAAAATCTTTTCCCGAGAAATTGGAGATAAGACAAGAATGCATTCTGTCACTACCGTTGCATCAGAGACCCTAGCCAGTGCAAGAAGGCAAGAAGAAGACGTAAAAGATGTAATGACTGCGGGGGAGGGGAAGGGGGAAGAAACCAAACCTGCGATCATTCACAAATGATAGGACTATTTACATAGGAAACACAAAAGAATCTACAGATTAAGATTAGTAAGAGTTTAGCGAAATACCTAGCTATAAAGTCAATCATGAAAAAATGAATTGCATTTCCATCTGCCAATGACAAGCAACAACAGAAAAACGAAACTGTGATCTCAAAAATGACTCCTTTGTAATAGCAACAGCAACAGAACAGGGACGGAACATCTCAGGTTAATTATTTTTTTAGAGGTTGAAGTGTTTTATAGAGAAAAAGTATATAATGTTAGAGAAAACCATCGAAAGGGTCATAAATAAATAGATATTTTCAATTCATGGCTGGAGAGACCGTGTGTTGGAGGCCTCAAATAGCCCCATGTTGAGCATAGACTTTATATGATGCCAATCAAAATCCCCAAATGGATTTTTCAAGGGCCTGAACAAGCTGATTCCAAAATCTGCATGGAAGGAACAAAGGCGTAAGAATAGCCAAGACATTCCTAAGGAAGCATGAAGTGGGGCGAGCTGCCCAGAAGATGTAGAGATTTATTGTACCGCCCCGTCGATGATGGCAGTGTTGCTGGCACAGAGAAACTGACCAGTGACGCAGAGAATAAAAAGAGTAAAAAGCAAACAAATGCAAGCACGCTCGGGAACCTGATCGATGATGCAGCCGCATCTGGCCGCCAGAGGGATGCAGAACCAGGCTGTGGGAGATGCCAGGACCATTTGTGCCCACGGGGAAAATCCACGGGTCCTCTCCTGGCCTCCACCTACAAAAACTAGATCCAGATAAGTAGGTACACGAGAAGAGCACAGTTTTCAAACGTTTAGAGAAAACCATACGAGGGTATGCCTAAGGCCTCCAAAAAAGGAAGTATTTTCCGAACAAGACTCAGAAGGGATCATCATAGAAAAGATTGGTTAACAGGATTTCGGTGAATCAGGAACAGTTGTTCAAATTCCCCTTCAACCACAAACAACTGGGCAGAAGACAGAGTAACTCTCCAACGGACAAAGGATTACCATCCAGGATGCACAAACAATTCCCAAAATCCAATGAGAAAACAAACAACCAACCTTCTAGAAACAATCACGATATTAAAAAAGGATCCTCCCACTCCCCGGAGATAGAAACAGGGCTGCTTATTTTGCCTTGTGGTGTGCTAGGAGAAAGCGAAGTATATACACTTTACCCAAAAGTGAGATAAGCAAACTGTTTGGTAAATAAGAAAATAAAAATTCTTTTATTATTGCCTTCTACTAATACTTAAATTAATGGGATTAACCTACGGGAGAAGGAGTTTGAAAACAAAGGGCGATTTTACCAAAGATGGGTGGGGTCCCTTTTGGTGCTGTGGTGGCGTGGCTTGGTCCTCCGGTGAGAGACAAACCCTCAAGGACACAAGATGACAAGCAGTGAGTGACAGACGAGTCCCGGGCCTGAAGCTTTTCCACGCGCCACAGCAGGCCAGGGGAGATGGCCGGACACCAGGGTGCTCCTGCCTGGGGCAAGATGGGATTCCTAAGCGTGGTTGACACTCCTCCACCCCTCACCTCCCCTGGTTGTGACGATGTGGCCGGTGTCCCTCGGCCATCCTGAAACTTGGACAGTCATGGGAACTCCGCCATGTTCCGTGGGCTCCTTCCACCTTAGGAAACTCAGTGACACGTGTCCCCTGCAGTTTCAGTTCCTTCCTCCTTCCTCCCTCTTTGCTTCTCCCTTTCTCCCCAGTTTTCCCCTCTTTTCTCCCCACCAACATGGAAGCAGCATTTTCCTTACAGGTATTGATTTCCAAACCCCAAACGGGCATGCAAGTGAATGCATTCCAACGCACCCAACCAGGATAGCTGCCGCAGAGCGAGGGGACTCTTTGAGAATCATGACCAAAACTCACATCAATAAAACAAATAATCGTGGTAATGGAACTTGCTGCAGTTTGGCCCGCACTGTACCCAGACTGGATTAAATACACCGCCTACTTCTTCTGGTTTAATCTGCACTGTCGTAAAGCCCATTTTACAGATGTGAAAACTAGAGCTAGAGAGAGGCTGCGTGTCTCATCCAAGGTCACGGGCTTGTTGGAGTAGGGATGATGCATTCTCTGAGACCTGCCGGTCAGCTTGGCCCAGTGCTCGAGTGTCCCTCGGTGCAGCGGTTGGGGAACGTGTCCCTGGGCTGCCCTTCCTGCTCAAGCCTTACCCCTTCCCGCCTGCCAGCTTCGGAGGTTTAGGCCACGACAGCCCTGAGCCTCAGCTGTTCACGTGTGAAGTGCAGCCAGCACCAACTTCAGAGCTTTTTGTACGAGGATTCAGATAAAAATACCCAAAGAGCTTTGTACCATCCCTGGCGCACAGTTGGTGAGGATTGCATGAGTTAATGTAAGCAGAGCGCAAAGTTCCCGCTGTCTAAGTGTCTGGTTCCTACTGTGGCTGATGTCACGGTCGTCCAGATCACAGATGAGCCCCTTGCACTGAGGACCCCGCAGGTGACCCGGTGACTGGATCAGCCGCGGTCTGGGCCAGCGCTAGCACAGCACACAGATGCCTTCTGGCCCCTGGATATGGGGGAGGAGAGTGGGCAGCAGATTTTAGGCAAAAATCTGAATCTTATAGCTTGTCCTGAAAAGCTAGATCTGGTACCCCTGGACACACAGTCTCGTAGGTGACTGTCCCCTCTTTAGAGCTGGCGTGTGTGGGTACTTCCTGCCAGCCTCAGAGGGCAAATGCTACTTCCCTGGTCCCCGTGGGTATCGGAGTTTGTAACCCCCAGGGGTGGTGTCTGGGGGACATGGAAGAAGGTGTGACTTGCACGGTCTGAGAAGAGTGAGGAGAGGTTCTAGGAGAAGGTGACGTTTCAACAGATGGTCCCAAAAAAAAAAAAAAAAAAAAAAGGAGACATAGCATATGTACTGAAAAGCATAACATGTACACCTCGTTGAAAGAACAGTACAAAAATGCATCCACGGTTTGAGAAATTGAACATTTACCGGTGACTCAGGCCTGGGTAAACAGCGGGGTCCCCTAAAATCGGGCTCACCTGGGGCTTCCGGAAACGCATCGTCCAGGCTCTCCCAGACAAGGGCGGAACCGGGTGCCTGGGGTGCCCCTGGGAGCTGAGGAAGGCCGCTTTGGAGGTCCTGTGTGCGGCTCTCACTCGTGCTGCCTCCCTCCCCCACACCAGGAGATCCTCTTCCAGGACGCAGTTGGCTTTGTCACCTGGGTAGCTATCACCCCAGAATATGGTTTAGTTTGGAAAAGCAGTGCGGACCCAGCAGCATGAAGTGCGTGCTGTGGACTGGGCGCCGAGTAAGCTCCCTTCAGCTTCCTGTGAACTCCCTGGCAGGGAAGTCGGGTGAGGGCACCCCCCGTAGGGCATCTGGAGGGGCCCCACCATGTCACCATGTCACCAGGGCAGGAAGAGGCTGCCCTTGTGGGCTCGCAAGCTCAACAGGGGGTCGAGGCGGAACCTTCCAGGGGTAACACCAGTGTCTCTGCTGGCCCCACACCCTACCGGGGAGAGCAAGACTCTATCGGGTCATGGTCAAGAGCAAGTGTGAAGCTAGTCAAGCCTCCCACGCCAGGACCTTGACGGTGGGGATCTTGGAGGATGACACCCTCGACACACCGCCCTGGAGGCCCCAGGAAGGGGACGGATGGAAGCCAGATCAGTGCAGTGAGCCCCAAACCTCCGTGATGTTCTCCTTCTCTCCTGTCCTCATGGAGCTATTTTCTTTAAAAATCTCTTTACGGTAACTTAGTGGGATTTTTTTAATGTCTTTGTTTTTTTAAGAGACAGAGAGTGAGCAGGAAAGGGGCAGAGAGAGAGGAGACACAGAATCCAAAGCAGGCTCCAGGCTGTGAGCTGTCAGCACAGAGCCCGACGCCGGGCTGAAGCTCACGGACTGTGAGATCATGACCTGGGTGGAAGTCGGACGCTTAACTGACAGAGCCACCCAGGGACCTCTAGTGGGATTTTTTTAAGGGAGTGAAATTAGAAGTGTGTACTCCCCTTGCCGTCTTGAGCCAGAGCTCCGTGGCCAGGCCTGTGGACAGTACGGAGGTTTAGAAGGGCGCGGAGGGAGGGACCCCCAAGGGGCTGGAGGTGTCTGAGGGAGAAGGGGTGGTGCACTGGTCTCCCAGGGCTGCCGTAATGACGGGGCCACAAACTGGTGGCTCACAACACACATATTCAGTTCGAGGTGGCAGGGGGGAGCCTCTAGGCTTGCAGCGTCCTCACTCCTACCTCTGCCTCCATGGCCACATGACCTTCCTCCTCGTGTGTCTGTGTGTCCTCCCCTCTTCTAAGGACATCAGCTAATGGATTCGGGGTGCCCTTGAATATGAACCTACCCTCCCTAATTACATCTGAGATGACTCTATTTCTGACAAAGGTCACATTGTGAGCTTCCAGATAGACATGGATTCTTGGGGTACCATTAAACCCACTATGGATGGTGTGGCTGGAACTCAGGGGGTGCGAGGAGGTGCTGGTGAAGGGCTGTGCCCCACCCCTGCCACCATCTTGCCTCACTATCTGGACTTTATTCTCCTCCCGGTGGAGGATTTTAAGTGTGGCGGTGATTCTGCCCCGTCCGGACACTCCTGGACCCCGATGTTTCTCTTTGTCAGCGATGAACAGCTGGTCACACAGCCCCTCAGCAGGGCCATTCCCACCAGCCTCGAGGAGTTCACCCGGCCCCCCGGGGCTGAGCTTCCTTGTGGCTCGTCGTGGCTGGTGGATGCATCATCTCTGTCCTTGAGCCGGAGCTCTTGGGGGAGAGAGGCTGCTCTCGTTCACGGCCGTATCCTCTGCTCCCGGCAAGGAGGGCACAGAGTGGCAGGGGCCAAGGGCAGGGGACGACAGCCTGAGAAGATCCGTCTCAGAGACAATGTGTGGATCTGTTGGGGTTGTTTCCCAAAGAGGTATTTTCTTCCCTGCATTCATAGGAGTGCGGTTTCTGCAGTCCCTCTCGGAAGTTAAACTCTTTTCTGCATGTGGTTCTGTCCCTCAGCCACCAGAAGAAGGGCCCGCAAGCCCCCCGGGAGTCAGGCCCCCCCGTCCCCACCTGCCTCCCCTCCACGCCTGCAGCCCCACGGCCCGGCCCTCTGCCGCTGGACCGTCCGCGTCAACCCTCATCTGACGACAGGCCCCACGTTTCCAAGACAAGGCGCGGTCATAAAATCAACTGTCCACAGCCATTTAGGTCCAGGCATGGTTTATGCCAAATCTGGCCTCCAAATTGACAGTTAATGAGGGAAAATGACGAGGGGGGGTGTTAACAGACACAGGCTCAAGGTAATAAACAGGCCGTTAAAGCCAGGTAGTAAACAGCATGCCAAAGACCATTTATGAATTTATTTTTTTTGAAGGGGGAAAAAAATTAACCAACAAGACTCGTCTCTTTTGGTGGCTGGGTCTGACTGGCAATAGGGAGAAGAGAGAGATTCCTTGGGGGGCAGAGCGGGAGAGGGGGTTGAGGGGCCATCCTAGGTGGGGGTGGGCAGGTGTGTGGCTGGACCAGGGACCCGGGCAGTGGGCTAGCTGATGACCCTGTGGCCAGGCTTTGTCTTGTCCTCGGAGGCTGTGTGTGGTGTCAGGAAGGCTGACGCTGATCCTCGCTCTGATGCTGGGATCTAGAAGAAGTAACCAACTTTCTCTGGCCTCAGTTTCCCCCACCGCAAAGAGGGGGCGGACTCCCCTGTCTCTTCAAGGCCTCCTTGGTAGTTGCATAGTCTCCCTGCCACCCCCAATTCGTGTCCTTCCAGGGGACCTCAGAATGCAACTCTGTTTGCAGATGGGGTTGCTGCAGATGTAATGAGTGAAGATGAGGTCATGCTGGAGTGGGATGGGTCCCAAACCAGTGTGACCCGTGTCCTTACGAGAAGAGAAGGGACACAGGGACACACACGGGGGAGAAGGCTGTGTGGAGCCGGAGACAGAGACTGGAGTGCTCCGTCCACAAGCCAAGGCGTTCCAGCCACCATCAGAAGCTGGGAGAGGCAAGGAAGGCCCCCCTGTCAGAGCCCTGGGAAGCAGGACCCTGCTGACACCTTCACTTCCGACTTCCGGTTTCTACAAATGTGAGACCATAGATTTCCGTCCCATCATTCGTGGTGCTCTGTTGAGGCAACCCCAGGAAGCTGCTGTAGACCTCCAGTTCCAAAACCTTCCATGTGGGGTACGTGCGCCTCAAATCCTCCCCAGATTGAGGTGATTTTCCAGAGGACAGGCATGGGCGTTTGCATATACCGGTGGTTCTCAGTCAGGGGCGATTCTGCACTCAGGATGGCAACATCTGGGGACAGTGTTGGTCGTCACAACTGGGGGAGCGGCTGCCGCGCGCTCCTGGTAGGTAGGGGCCAGGGAGGCTGGCGCACATCCCACCATGTGCAGGACAGGCCCCCACCACAAAGAATTACTCAGGCCAGAATGGCGGTAGCGTCCGAGATGGGTGCTGCCGGCCCACGTGAATATTGATTCTGAGCGCTGCTGTGTGGAAACTGAGGCACGTTAGCATCTTCAAGACTTTATCTGAGTTTACATCCCTCTGAACTGGGCAGGTACCCTCAAAGATGTTTCAGAGGCACTCTGGAGCTAGGGCGAGGTTTTTGTAGAGAAAACGGTGAAGCGAAGCAAAGCAAAGCAACTATGGGCTGGGTTACAGCATAAGCTGTTGCCTTGGGTGGGAAAGCCTCTGTTTGGGATCGATTGTTCCTAAGTTCCATTTTTTTAAAATTCAAGTGCCCTGACTTGCTTACGTAGCTACCAAGGCGTTAGGGCCACTTCGGTGTGCTGGGCTCGTTTAATTGTGCTCACAGCCCTGTCCGGCTACACTGCCTTCAGAGCCAGCCCCAGAGAGCTGCTGCCTGTGTCCTGGGTTCAGTGCCCAGTGTCCAGTGCGGGCCACCACGGTACCAGAGCCACAGAATTGTTCAGTACACTGTCAGATGATCTAAACGATCTAAACTGAACCTTCCAGTTAATATAGCCCCACCCCCACCGCCGCACACACACAGACATCTCAGGATCCGCAGTAAGCTTTGCCCGATTTGCTACCTGTCCATTCCCAGGGGGACAGCAGAGATCATGTGGGCACCAGTCAGCCTGAGGAGCAGCGCATCAGGGCCACTCAGTAGAAAGGTCCTGAGCTAACAGCTTGAGGACACCTCCAGGGGTGGGTGACTCTCCTCCATTCTCCCGCCGCTGGAAGGCGGGCCCCTGGCCAGAGGCTCTGGGCCCCTCTGCAGGTGCTAGTCTGCGGTGATGTGCGCGTTGCCAGAAGTCTCCTGATGGAGCATTTTGGAGGCCCACCTTTTGGAAGGTACCCCCAAAGAACGTGCTGGGTGGGAGAGGGTAGGCATCACTGGAGGGCTAGTTTAGATAAAGAGGATCATTTTATATGGCGGAGCTGAATGATTCTGTGATGATTATAACTATTCAGAAGGTCACCGCTGGTCCGTTTCCATGGCGTTGCATTAAAGCATGTGGTGTAGACGTCATAGCACAGTTCACTCTATTCTTTGACTCTGCTGGCTGGGATGGTGTGTTACCTCCTCCCCCCCCCCCCCCCCCCCCCCCCCCCCCCCCCCCCCCCCCCCCCCCCCCCCCCGCCCCAGCCCCGTGTGTCTCTGGCCCACACTGGCCTGGCACAGGAGTCTGATTTAGGGAGCACCCACCTGCCCCCTGGTGCCTCCCCTCTCATGCATCCTCCCGTCCCTGCAGCTCTTCCTTCCTAATCCCTCGGGCCCAAGCAGACGGCTCTGACTCCAGGGTGCTTCTGGGTGCAGCAGCTGCCCTGTGGCTTCTCCGAATCCCAGAAGCTGCAAGCTGCCGTCCCTCCTTTGTAAATTGTGGCCCAACACAATACACAAACTTCTCAGGATGATCCAGAATATAAAACCCTAGCACAGTGCTCGGCCCTCAAGACATGCATCAGAAGCCCCCAAATGCCTGCTTTTCATCAGCATCCTTGAGACCGAGCCAGATTATGTTTTTTCTCCAAAAGCACAGGCTTTGAGAGACAGACAGACACTAGTTGGGTGGCTTTTGGTTAGTGATTGATCCGTTTGGGCCTCTGTTTACACAACTGTAAAATGGGAATAATGCTTTGGGAATGTTAGATAAAGGCTCAGCAAGTTTCCTGAGGCTTTCCACTCATTCTTTCGTCTTTCTCCATGTTCTGGTCTGGGGCTCTCTTTCCTGCTACTGAGGAAATCTGGGGTCTGGCTGGGAGAGAAGTGGGGCTCTCTGAGCGCCTGGCCACCGGCCCCTGGAGGCCGCCTGGTCTGTCTGTGGCAGCACATCCAGGCCTAGATTTTAGGATGTTACCCAGAGGCCAGAGCACCCAATTTCCCAGTGGTATAAAGGGCAGCCTGAGACCCCCATGGACAGTGACGTGCCCCCTAAGGTCGCCCCGCAGGTGAGAGCAAAGCCCCTCCACCTGCTCCTCTTTTCCTGAGACTGTGCTGCCAACCTCCCTAAGTGCTGTGACCTCTAAAGGTCACCAGGCTCCGCGTGAGGCCTGAGGACAGGTGATTCTGAGTCTGCCCTCTCCGCTGAATGCGTTGAATGGTGGACCCCCAGAAGATACACCCAGGTCCTTTGGCCATATTTCTGGAAAAAGGTTCTTTGTAGATATAATTACATTTAGAGCCTTAGATGATAACCCTGGATGATCCAGAGGAGCCCTAAATCCAATGTCAAGTGTCCCTTTGAGAGACAGAAGAAGAGGAAAGACAAGAGGAGCGGCCGTGTGAAGATGGAGACAGAGATTAGAGACGGGGTCCTTGTCCCATTTTCCAGGAGACAAAACTAAGTCTCAGAGGCCAGGAGGACGTGGAATTGGAAAGGATCCTAAATGACTCCTGGCCTGTGCTCTTGACCTCAGTGCTGGGCTGTCAAACACAGGGAGCCATTCAACGCCCCTCTTTGGCCCTCTCTCATCAAGCCAGCTCCTTCTGGAGCCCTTGCCAGGAGCAGCAGCTCTTGGGGAAGGAATTAGCCACAGTGCTACCAGGGCACACCTACCGAGCGGTTCCCCTGTGTCGAGCACCGTGCGAAGCCAAGCTGTGAATTAGCTCCTATCCCCGCTTATAAAGCACTGACTATTATTAGCAGCCTATTTTACAGATGGGAAAGTTGAGGCTCCTAATCCAGGGCTGCTGGGGGAGGGTCATAATCTCAAGGGCCCTGTTTTGCCTCCAGCACCTCTGAGGCGCACGGGCGGTTGGCCGGAGCGTGTGCACACGGCTTGGTGGGTTGGTCCCACTCGGCTTCTCACGGCCTCTTTCCGGACTCTTGCCGTGTTGCGCTAACCGTCGGGTTTTGCTTGTTGGTTTTCACACTCGAGCGCAGCAGCTCCCTGAGGTCAGGAGCCTGGGTGTTGAGTGTTGTGTCTCCGTCGCTGATGAGTTGAGCTCAGATGCGGCAGAAGGATGGTCACAGATCTCTGTGTCCCCCGCTGGACTCTGCCTCTCCGGGGTCAGGACTTGACGCTGCATCCCAGCGACCAGCGCAGACAGAGCCCAAGTGCGTGCACAGCCAGGGGCCTCCAAGCAGCGGTTGGGACCTAACTGTGAGTGAGCAGAAGCCCAAGGGGAAGTCCTCCTGAAGCAAATACCCCCATTTCAGGGCCTGATCTATGTGAGTCAAAATGGTATTTAATCGGCTAAAACCAGAGCTGTCATCACCTAATCAGAGAGCCTGAAAATAGATTTTCGGCACCTTGCGCCTCCGCCCAGGAGCCACAGTGCAGCCGCCCGGGGACACTGGGGCTGTTGGAGACATCAGCAGGCGTCCGTCTGTCTGGGGAGCAGCTGGACATTTGGTTATTCGATCAGGGGAGTCCGCAGCATGGAGAAAGCTCGGGGTGCCGAGGGGGCCTTCATTTCCGGGAAGGCCGACAAACCCATTTGTTACTTTTGCTTAAATAATGGCCATCATTGTTCCCTTGGGTCCAGCGGTTTATAGTTTGCAAAGCGTTTTCCCATTCTCAGCGTGTCCAGGAGGGGGTCAGGTGGGATTGTCACCCAGTGTTAAGGGAGAGGGAGCCGGGGCTCGCGCCAGGCGGCCCGGCCATGCATCTTCTGGTTCCTCAAAAGGCCAAGTTCAGCATCATTTTCCGCTTGCAGGCACACCATCCTACATGCAGGGCCGCTGGAACGCGCCCTACACCGGTCCCGGAAATCTAATGACGTCTTCCTTGGGACTCCTTCTCCTCCCCCTCGCCCTTCTTGGTCACCACTGGGTCTTTCCTCCTCAAGCCCAGCTCTCTCAGACTCCCGGAGGCTACACTGTCCACCCTCTGCCTGGTGTAATATCTGTTCTCCTTCCCAGCCCTCATGAATCCCCCTGCCCAGGAAGCTCCCCTGACCCTAGAGCCCCAAACAAAGGGGGGGTAGGGCCTTTATGGGTTTGGGAAGGGGGAGGTACAGGAAATTGTGACACAGGTACAGGGGTCCAATCACTATCGCCTATCAATACTGGCAGTAACTTTAACCATATATTGATACTTTTAGTGGGAGCCAATCACAACACTTAGCGTATTGACCAATCACAGAGTGGGCCCAGGACCCTCACATAGGGCGTGACTAGCCTCAAGCAATAGATGACTATCTATAGCTTCTATCTCTAGGCCCGCCCTTAGAAATGTTAAAGGTGTTAGCTGGCCTTTCCTGATTGGGTGTTACAAGGGTGGTCCCTCCTGCCTTGGGCGATGTGTGCCCTTCTAATGTCTAATAATTCTGAGAAGCTGAATTCAGACCTGCGTCCTTACACCAGCCCCATCCTGTCTGGATGATGACAGCTTTGTAATACAGCTTGAAGTCCGGGATTGTGATGCCTCCAGCTTGCTTTTTTTTTTTTCAAGATTGCTTTGGCTATTCGGGGTCCCTGGCCTTGAATCCAGCTTGCAACAAAGCCTACGCACCTGTCCCACTACCCCATGGCAACCCAGCCACCATTTTGTAGCCAGTTTTCAGACATTGTTTGGTGGTTGAAAAGGGTCGTGTCTGAGTTAAAAGCGCCCCAGCTGTGTCCCCAACCAGATCCAAGGGAAGGGATCTGCCGTCCTCAGGGTTTCTTACTCCTCCTGATGTTACTACTACTGATAATACTTATCCCTTCCAAAGGCTCAGGGAGGTTAGGGGAGCCAGCCATGCTCACTCAGGTAATGAACGGCCTCATCCTTTTCGGTGTCCCCGGCATAGACTCTGCGGACCACCCCACCCACGCCCCCACCCCCTGATCAGCCCTTGGCCCTTGGTTCCTCTGTCATCTTCAGAGAAGACACCACCTCTCTCTGTCTTCAACTTCTTGCAGTAGTCCTTCTCTGTCCCCATTTCAGGCTCTGGGTTCTCTTCTACCTTCATCCATGGGCATCTGAGGAGTCCAGGATCATTCTCCTGGGCACCTTGCCATCCTGATGACCTGAGCTGCCATTGCCTTCCGCCTGGTTTGTTCATTATCGTCCAGGCCCTGAACTCACGGCTGCCTCCTGGGCAGTGTCCCTGGGGAGACCCTACATCCTTGCAGTCTCTGTATCTGAAGGCTCCCTGTCATCTTCCTGCCAAAATCTGTCTCCGTCTTCACCTTCCAGATGGTGCTATTTTAGCTAAAGGCTTTCCTCCCTTGACTCAGTGGAGATGGAGGCAGACAGAGGAACCCTGGGCAGTTTGAGTCTGGAGCTCAAGCTCTTACTCACCCCACAAGAGGGGCAATACATCATTAGGAGAGTTAGTTGTTTTTTTAAACAACGATCTTTCTATATATACTTCTTGAAGACTTTCCATCACTTGGCCACTTCCCATCACTTGGCTTCCCCTACAATCACGCCGCGGTGTCCCCGCTGATGTTCTCTGAGGTTGCTGCGAGGAGAAGCCTCGTGCCCTTGCACCCTGGCATTAAGCTGAGTCACGCTGGGTTTTATGTTTCTAAAGCACCGAAAAGCAACTTGGTTGGCATTTCCCAACCTCAGGGCCACTATCAGAGCCTCCAGCCTCCTAAGCTGGGGATTCTCCCTGCCTTGCATTTATATTTTCCCCAGATATTTTTTTTTTTTTTTAGCTTCTAGACCCTGTTCTGAGCTCTGGGGGAGCAGTGGGGAACCAGAAACATGAGGTCCTTGCCTTCACGGGGTGACACGCGACTGGAGTAAACAAGGAAAGGTCATGTCAGAGCGTGACAGCGTTTGAAAAGAATAGGACGTGTGTGACATAATGATGACGGTGGAAGGCAGTGTCGCTGGGATGGTTAGAGAAAGCTTCCTCAAGGAAGTGCCATCCAAAGGGCGAGAAGGAGCCCCCCCATGGGAAGAGACAGGAGAAGAACAAGTGCAAAGGCCCTGAGGAGACCTGTGTGATGGCAGCAGAATGCATGGGGGCAGTGGGATTGGGAGGTGAGGTCAGAGGGTTAGGCAGGAGCCAGATCACTTGGGGCCTTGAAAGTCATGTTAAATAGTCTGAATTTTGTTCTAGATCAGTGAGCATTCGTCTTATTTAGTATCCCATTGATGTAAGGCTCTGACCGCTCTTTACCTGAGTAATTTCTCAGGGTTGTGTTTGCAGGGAGTAAGCTTGAGATGTGAGGTATTGTCCCCTTCATGACAGAGAGCAGCTTTATTCCCTGCTTGCTATGAAAGAACAGATTCCCAAGCTCAGGGTTTCTCTCCTACAATGCAAACCCACTGCATGTGTAGGCATCCAGCTAGGCCCATCCATGTCGTTCCTGTGGGAATAGGGGCTAAGGGACCTTCAGTGAGCATGGTGGCACTGCCCACGGCTTTTGTTGTGAGTGGTGAAGTCTATGGTCTCTGACCTAGGAGTCTCGTGTCTCCAGTCCCCATCCATGAAACCAGCATGATTCGTCAGCTTTCAAATGAGTAAGATCTCAGTCCCTTCATAGTTCTTGACTTTTGGCACATGGGAAGACAGGTTATGTGTGGGGAGGAAGAAGGGAAACCAGTAAGGGGCTTTTGCAGGAGTTCAAAGGAAAGATACTGGTGAGTCAGCCTAGGAGCCAGTTAGTGGAAACGGACTAAAGTAGATGGATTTGGGATTTAATTTGGAGGTGGAGTTGTAGGTCTTGCTGAAGGATGTGGGGGATCAAAGGAAGAAAGCAAGCAAAGGTGCCCATGGGTGTGTGGCCACACCGCTGTGTGGCTGGCAGTGCCACTCTGAGATGGAAAGGCTGGTAGAGGAGGAGTCTGATGGGGTCTGGTTCAGTCATGTGACGTCTGAGATCCCTGAGTGATGCTCAGTGAGAGCATGAGGGTCTGGAGGGTGGGAAGAGTCCTGGCGGGGGACGTGGGGACTCAAGATTGCCAGCATGCATGCGCTATGGAGGGCCATGTGATGGCATGTGGGCCCCTCCTGGCCAGGAGTTGAGTCCTGTGCATATCCCTGTGGAAACTCCCACACGAGTGCCCCCCGCTTCCCTGAATTCCTAGCAGACACCATTCTCTCTGCACCTGCCCAGAGGGGTGGCACATCGTCAACTAGAGGAAATCTCTGGAGCCAACAACTGGTCTTTAGATTCCTTGAAATCTGGACTTAAGCACCTCTTCTCAGTGTGCCATTGGGCAGATGACCTGGCTTCTTTAAGCCCAGTTTCCTTACTCTATAGAACAAGAATAATAGTACTCACCTCTTGGGTTGTCCTGTGGAGTAAACAAGGTACTTCCTGCAGAGCACTTTGCACAGTGCCTGATGCATTATAAGCACCCAGTGACAGTGGCTGGTGTGTCTGTCCCCTCCTTCATTTCATTCAGTGACTGCTTATCTGGGCCAGGCACTGTTCGAGGCTCTGCAGACACAGCAGTGAACAAAGCAGGAAAGAGAAGCCCACCTTCTCATGGAGGGACCAGACTGGGAATAAGTAATCAAATGGAGACCAGCAGAGCAGGGCATGGTGGGGCCTATCTGGTGCCATGTCCCTTCAGAATGGCAACCTGTGTTTCCCCACCTAAGTCTGCCAACAGCCCCTACTGAGTCGGTCTCTGCTGATTGCCCTCATTCAGGCTCACACTCACTTCCCAAGGGCATCTGCATCCTATGACTGATTGATATGGGGGTATAAAGGCCGTGGCTCAATTTGGGTCAATTCTAAAGTGTTTATGAGGCCTTTGTACTGCAGTGGTGTCCAAAGATTTGCGTATCATCCTGGCACTGGGCCATGTTACTCTTCTCTTTGTGGTTCCAATATTAGTATATGTGCTGCTGAAGTGAGCACAAGAGTCCAAAAGTTTTAGATGGATGGATGGATGGATGAATGGATGGCTAAATATATGGATGAAAGGATGGATAGCTGGATGAATGGATGGATGGCTATATGGATGGATGATGGATAGATGGATGGGTAGATGGATGGATGAATGAATGGATGGATGGGTAAATGGAGGGATGGATGGATAGACAGACAGATGGATGGGTGCCTTGGCTTGCTTCATTTAACTTAGTCCCCTGAAATCCCTTCTCTTTGTTCTTCCTTGTTTACATGAAGTAAACCTGCTCTCTGCCCTTCAGCACATGGTACTGAGCTGTGCACAGGCTTACTCTGCTACTGTCCAGCCTTTTCCCCAGTAGCCATTTGAGGAATAGCATGATAGCATGCAACATGCACCAGCTCTGGACTCAGAAGGACCTAGGCCCAAACTTGACTCCGCCGTTCTACCACAGCAGATCTTCTGTGCATCTTGAATTTTTTAAAAATAATTATGTTAAGTGCTTACCTAATCCAAGACACCTAGTCCATGCCCGCTGTAAGTCATCTCTCCTCTCCTTCCCTCTATCTTTCTGTCATTCTGTGCCATTCCATTCTGAGAGCAGACAGCCACCCAAACTAAAAACCATTCTGTCTTTGCATCCTGCTTCTTTGTGAAGACATTTTGGGTGAGCTTAAGTTGATGTTTAGTTTTGGAAAGGATAATCAGAAGTGAAATCGGGAATTGGGAAAATAGAGGACTCAGAGGCACTATCCATTAGCATATAAGCAGTTATTGGCACTGAGCTACCTGGGAGATGAGGTGAAAAGGGAAATGTGATCAGTTGCACAGCTCTTATTATCAGAAAAGGGGAAATCCACCGGCCGTCCTGGGAGATCAGAAATGGAGTGTTCTTCATGCAACAGAAGACATGAAACCCCATAGCCTTCTAAATTTCTTCAACTGAAGTAATTTTGGAAGGCTCTGCTTGCCCATTTCTGGGTAGAATTTAAACATAAAGCCTGGACTGAGTCAGGGGGAGGGGAAAGTTGGAAAGAAGGGAAGCAGATGCCGTGAAAACATTCTTATTATTAGACATAGCAATCGGGCTTAAACTAACATCTCTGATCCGCTCTACCTCTTGTGGAGAAATGAAACGCATATGCACACTGGCCGGAAAAATGCTCCCACCTAATTGCCTGTGGATGAAGCGCTTTATTTATAGACATCCAGAAGGAAATTTGGCTCCCTGCTCTATAATACGGCAGGGAACGGGGCCAGGTAGCTGCTGGCTGCGGGACACTCTGTGTTCCGTACGGCAGGAATGTGGAACCGCTTTCCATGTAAACACAGTGGGTTCTTCTCTTTTTCTTTCTTATACTTAAAAAAAAATTTTTTTTTTAATTTTAGGGCTCTTTGAAGAAGAATGCACTTAACCACGAATGCAAGGAGTTAGTCACCCCCTCTGTGCGGTTGGGTGGTGGGGTTTGAGGGGGAGGGACTTCTCTTCTTCACGTTCTCATTGGCTCCCCCAGGAGATCAGATGAGGGAGTCCACGCAGCTCCCAGATCCAGAGACAATGCAGAAGGCAATCTGATATTCTCACTGGTGCTCTGAATTCAAGGGAAGTGACAATTGGGGACATTGCAGAGAACCTAATAACTGTCCAATCCCTGAACCCTTCCCAGTGGGGGGGTAGGGGGTCGCCTGGGAGGGAAGCCTTTGCTCCAGAGTGCACTGCTCCAGGGCAGGTCAAGGGAAGCCAGAGACAATCATGGGATGCTGACTGGCAGGCTC
The DNA here is from genome assembly GCF_006229205.1 of Suricata suricatta. Classification (NCBI taxonomy): domain Eukaryota; kingdom Metazoa; phylum Chordata; class Mammalia; order Carnivora; family Herpestidae; genus Suricata; species Suricata suricatta. Next base: position 8,906,204 of record NC_043708.1, on the reverse strand, counting down.
TGCTCACAGAGGGAATGGGAGCTGGGATTTGGGCCACAGCTCAGGTTTCCTCGAATGGGGCTTCAGTCTACGAAGGGCTGATAACAGAACATGCAGACAGTGTCTTACAATGCACAGAACGCTCCTGGCTCCTGTCTGTCCTGCATTTCTGCTCAGCATACATTGATCACGTACCTGCCGTGTGCCAGGCACACGCACAGTGGACCGGCTTCCGTGGAAAAGCAGTCATCAGTACCCACTGGTTCCACCTGCCATTGAGAGCCACATGCATCTGCCATGCCACCCTGTGGCCCAGACCCTCGTGTCCTGCACGTCACCTGGTGCCTGCAGTGGCTTGGGGACAGGTCCCCCTGGCAGCATCCAGCTGGGCTCCTACAGATTCATTCTCCACGAGGACCCCAGAGGATTCTTCTCAAAGTGAGTAAGATCGGATCCCTCAAATGTAAGTATGAATCGCACCAAGTAAGTGCACAGGTAGAATGTCATCTGCATTCAAATCTTCTGAGAGCCTGGTGGTGGTTAGTTTACACGTCAGTGTGGCTGGGCCCCAGCACCCGGTCATTTAATCAACACAAGTCTGGGGTTGCTGCAAAGATTTTTTGTAGATGTGGTGAACATCCACCGTCCGCCAACTTTAAGTAAAGGAGATTACTGTCGTTAGTGTGGTGGGCCTCAGCCAAGCAGTTGAAAGCCTTAAGAACAAAAACAGGTTTCCAGAGAAGAAGTAATTCTGCCTCGAGGCTGCTGCCTGAGCTCCTGCTGAGTTTCTAGTTCTCTGGTCTGCCCTGTGGATTTTGGACTTACCAGCATCTGTAATCATGCGAACCAACTCCTTGAAATAAACCTCATCACACACACACACACACACACACACACACACACACACACACACACATCCTATTAGTTCTGTGTCTCTGGAGAACCCTAACAGATCCAAGCCTTCAACCTTATTCAGAATAAATGCTCACATGTTTATAGCGGTTCCCCAGGCCCCGCGCTCTGTGTGTCCCTCCCTTCTACCCATGAGCACCCCCTCCCTCGCTTATCACACTGCAGCTGCACCTGGGGTTTCCTTACGCAGGGCCTTTGCACCTGCTGTTTCCTCTGCCAGGCCCACCCTTCCTCCATATGTCTTCACTATTGCATCTTCTTACTTTACTTCTTCCTTTGATACCTGCTAAAATGTCACCTTGCCTGACCTCTGTGTCCTGTCCCTCCCTGCTCCTGTACCCAGCTGTCTTCCCCTCTTGAACCTAGTACCATAGAACGTAACACATATCTACTGGCATTTTTCTCCTGTTTTCTTTCTCCCCTCTTGAGAGTGGAAGGAACTTGAGGGCAAAGCTTTTGGTTTATTTTGATGCTTGCTGTGTCCCCAGCACCTAGGTCTGTCTGGCATATAGTAGGAGTTTATCTTGGCTGGCCCAGGCTGCCATAACAAAGCACCACAGACTGGGTGGCTTCAATAAATGTACTGTCTCATAGTTCTGGAGGCCGGCAGTCCAAGATCAAGGTCCCGACAGTTTCTGTTTCTGGTGAGATCCCTCTTCCTGCCTTGCAGATGGCCGCCTTCTCACCTTTAATTACCCCCGTAAACGCCCTATCTCTTGAGGGGTCAGGGCTTTAACAGAAGAATTTGAAGGGGGGGTTCCAATTCCGCCCATAATACTGCTCAAAAATTCCTATTGAATGAATGAAGGGGCAAAATGAGTCCTGAGATCATGATTCAGAAGACCGGAACAAGCCTGAAAAGTTCCAGAAGCTTCCAGAAGACAGGACTCCTGAGTTGAACCTAAAAAGCCACTCTGCTGATAGGCATTCTGTTACAGTTCTTTCCATTTCACAGAATGGGAAATCAAGGCTCAGTGAGTGATGTTCAGTAACTCACGCAGGCCCAGACCTGAGGACCAGGAACCTGGCGTGGGTGTATCAGTGAGGGCCGGTCTGGCGACCAGGCCACGTAGTTGGGCAGAGAGGGGCTGAGGCATAGGACGGTTGACTGGGTATAAAGTTGCTCCCTGGGTAACTGAAAGGGTAAAAAGAGCCAATAAAAGAACTGTTTCTGTTTTGAGATGTATATCAAGCATGATTTATATGATCAAACTTAGCTCTCTTTTCTGTATTAAAGATTGCATGAAAGCAGGACAAGAAGGTTTGATGAAATTCTAGAAAGCACGTTCCACAATCATCCAAATGATATTTTACTGTGGCAATGTCTCATGTTGTCCATGAAGTTGCAAAACAAAATAATAATCTAACTTCTTCAGATCATGTTATTAGGTAACTAGGAAGGGTGCTCTATATATCTTTGGAATTCTTGCAAAATACAAGTTCGGGTATTCACTGACCAACAGAGAAAACCCTTTTCCTTAATGTTTTTATTTCTGAGAGAGAGAGAGAGAGAGACAGCGTGAGCAGGGGGAGGGCCAGAGAGAGAAGGAGTCACAAGGTCTGAAGACAGGCTCCAGGCTCTGAGCTAACTGTCAGCACAGAGCCTGACACAGGGCTCGAACCCATGAACCGTGAGATCATGACCTGAGCCGAGATCGGACACTTAACCGACTGAGCCACCCAGGCGCCCCGAGAAAACCATTTTAAATATTAAGCCATTCAAGGGGTGAGATGTGTTCTAATTTATTTTGCATTTTATTTATTTTTGAGAGACAGAGAGAGACAGAGCATGAACAGAGGAGGGTCAGAGAGAGAAAGAGACACAGAATCCAAAGCAGGCTCCAGGCTCTGAGCTAGCAGTCAGTACAGAGCCTGATGCGGGGCTCAAACCCATGAACCGTGAGATCGTGACCTGAGCCAAAGTCAGATGCTCAACCGACTGAGCCCCCCAGGCGTCCCTAGAGCAGGGAGATGTGTTTTAACCCGGTCTTCTTCCATTTCCTCCCAGCACATGAGAAAGAAGAGACAAAACATAGGCCAGGGGTCATGGCAACACGTGGTCAGGGAAGACCCCCACTTGGGTGCCAGCTCACCGCTGGCCACGGGGACGTCTCCAGGACAGGCGTGCCAGGTCTCTGCTTCTGGAGACAGTAAGTAGGTCCTTGGAGGTTGTATCATACTGGAGATTCTAAGCTCTGGTGAGCGCCATTTTGTGCTGTGTATTGTACAACGGCAAACTCATTCTCCCAAACAACTGGAAATTAGGCACAGTGTGATCCATATTTTGCAGTAAGATGTACTGAGGCTTAGAAAGTAGGGGTGTCTGGGGGTGCTCAGTCGGTTGAGTGGCTTTGGCTCAGGTCATGATCTCACAGTTCATGGGGTCAAGCCCGGCGTCAGGCTCTGTGCTGACAGCTAGCTCAGAGCCTGGAGCCTGCTTCAGATTCTGTGTCTCCCTCTCTCTCCGACCCTCCCCTGCTCACTCTGTCTCTCAAAAATAAAAAAATAAAAATAAAAATAGAAAGTAAAGTCACCTGTCCAAGGCCACACAGCTGGCTGAGGCCTGATTGCAGCCCAGTCTTTGTAACTGCCAGGACTAGAAAGTACCTCAAATGTTCGGTATCTCACAAAGGTCACTGAGCTCAAGAGGAACAAGGTGATGGTCCCAGATACACACAGTCAGTTCCCTTGACAGCTGGGAACGGGCCGGACCTCGTGACCCTCAGCAGTAAGTGTTGCTGCACCAGTCCCAAATTTCAAACCTAAGCTACATGCTATGATTCCAGTAATGGGGGTTGGGGGTGGGGGGAGGGTATGAACAAAATCAGGAAGAGTTCTTGGGGAAAATGGACCAAGGGAACTGAATTTAAAAGGCAAGGATCATCAGGATTTACAGCTAAGCACCGGCTGAGCTTTTGACCCAGAAATGCTACCCCTGGGTGCCCTACACCCAAGAAAAACAAGTGATTCCCAAAAACCCTGAAGAACATGTATAAGAATGTTCATAGGAACTTTATTCAAAATTATCTCCAACGAGAAGCAGCCCAGGTGTCCATCAACTAGAGAATGGATAATTAAATCATGGTGGCTCAGTCGGTTAAGCGTCCGACTTCAGCTCAGGTCATGATCTCACAGTCCATGGGTTTGAGCCCCGTGTCGGGCTCTGTGCTGACAGCTCAGAACCTGGAGCCTGCTTCGGATTCTGTGTCTCCCTCTCTCTCTGCCCCTCCCCAGCTCACTCTCTGCCTCTGTCTCTCAAAATAAAATAAAGACATAAAAAACATTTTTTTAAGTAAATCATGACATATACATGTAATTAAATACTACATGGTAATAAAAAAGACCAAATCATCGACACACAAACAAGATGATTTCACAAACAATGATATCCCAAATGAGTTTTGCCCGTGTATTTGAACTTCTACAGGATACTTCTATTTACAGGAAGATCCAACACTGGCAGAACTCACTGATGGGGAAGGAAATCAGAAATGGTGGGCAGGGTGGGGTAGGATAGTGACTGGGGGGTGCAAGAGGGAGCCTCCTGGAGGCACTAAACACGTTCTAGGTCTCCATCACGATGGAGGTTACAGGCTACAGGCTAGTATTTGTCAAGTTGTACATTGGAGGTCATGCATGTCACTGTATCTACATCCAATGCTGTTTTTAAAAACAAATCAAGAGCAGGGACCTGAAGTCAGGACGGGACAGAGGCAGTCAGTCGCCTCTCCTGCCTGGACACCAAACACTGTTGTCTGTCACACAGAAGAACACAGTAAATTACTGTAAGAGAAATGGATGGATGAATGGCCTCAGTAATCTCACATGAAAAAAAAAAAACATACCAGTTCCTTCTAGGAGGGAAGGAAATGGAAAATGAAGCTAGACAAAACATTCAGGCTAATATACCGCAAATATCCATTTATCTATCCAATTTGGGGAAAGTAAAAGAGTGTGAGGCAGCCATGATTACAATGCCAGGCCTTGTTTTGGTTGACAAATTAATCTGCCCAGGGTTTGGGAAGTGAGGGAGCATCCCCTGGTATCATCCCTCTGGCCAGGCGGCCCCATCTGATTTCAGGGGCATAGCTGGAGGCTGCCTGATTTTCATGTAGATTACTGAGAGCTGAATGTAAATTGATGTAAATCAAGGAAACCGATCAGTGGCCACGATACCTCATTCTCCTTGGTGGGGCCTCTCCTGTGAGTAGACTGGCCAGTGGCTCACTGGGTACCTTTCCAATCTGAGCCACGCAGCCTCCCAGGGGCGGGGCTGGGAGGGGGACCAGGGAGGCCCAGGGGAGGTCCTGTGGGCCCCATGGAGCCCTGGAGGAAATGGGGTCTCCCAGGAAAGATATCTATGACAACCACCAGTGGTGCAGCGCTCTGCCAGGGCCTCGGATACATCTCGGCCCTAATTGACACATCAAGTTGCAAGGAGAAGATGGTTATGGTGTTTATAAAGGCAATAAGTGTTCATCGGAGGAAAACTAGCAAATTTAGATCAGCGAAAAGAAAGGAAGAGCCAGGACCCGCAACTGCACCGGTCACGAGGAATCAGTTGAAATTTGGATGTGCCTCCCTTCAGACCCGTTCTAATATCCATGCAGATAATGTGTGTCTGGGTAGGAAATTCGTGTTTTCATGGTTTGTCATTTTTAACTGTTTTATTCCTTTGGCTCCATGTAATGAGTTTAGAAACTGAATCAGGATGAATGAGGTTTAGCCAGGGGTAGGTCTTCCATTGGCGCTAACGATGCTTAAGCCAAAGGACCCCCCCACTGTCTCATCCTCTTCCAGGGTCCTATACCTAAATTTGCATTCGTAATTTTGTGGTCTTTCCCTTAAAGAGGACTCCCCAAACTATCTCTGTGCTCCGCAAACTCTGATTCCCTGCCTGCATTTGACCATAAGTCAGTGATCAGGCTTGAACCGTGTCCCCTAAAAAGGTATGGTGAGGTCCTAGCCCCTGGTACCGGTGAATGTGACCTTATTGGAAAGGGGGTCCTTGCGGATATAATCAAGTTAAAATGAGATCCTACTGGATTAGGGTGGGCCCTGGTTGGCGTGATGCATCTACAAGCCAAGGCACGCCAAAGACTACCAGCCAGAAGCCGGGAGAGGCAAGGAAGGATTCTCCCATGGGATCTTCAGAGAAAGCAAGGCCCTGTGGTCACCTTGATTTCAGATTTGTAGCCTCTAGAGCCATAAGAGAATAGATTTTTTAAAAATGTTTTGTTTCTGAGAGAGAGAGAGAAGAGAGCAGGGGAGAGGCAGAGAGAGGGAGACACAGAATCCGAAGCAGGCTCCAGGCTCTGAGCTGTCAGCACAGAGCCCAACATGGGGCTCAACCCCATGGACTACATGATCATGACCTGAGCCGAAGTTGGACGCTTAACCAACTGAGCCCCCCAGGCGCCCCCTAGAATAAATGTTTTTTTTGTTTTAAGCCGTGTAGTCAGTGGGGTTCAGTTATGGCAGCTCTAGAAAGCCGGCAGCTGGTGAATGCCAAGGCTCACCGAGCATCAGAATCCCTGGTGCCACTGAGGTACCAACAGGAAACTTCTAGGGGAGTGAGGACCAGATCAACGGAAGAGAGTATGTCCTTGGCCCACGAATGGCCACCTCCTCCATCCACAAACATCCCTGTTACCCAGCACCCGGCTTAAGTAGCACTGGGGTAGAAAGAAGCACACATTCTTGTTGTTTTGACTTGACTTTTTCTCCATTGACCCAAGGAAAGGAAAGCAAGTTTCCTGAGCACCTACTAGGCATCATGCACTGAGCCGGTTTTCCCTTGTCATTTTTCTGCATGACTTTCCTGGTAGTTCCATAAGGTAAATAGTATTATCCCCATTTTACTGATGAGAAAGCTGAAGCTCTGGAAGGTTACACAGCCGCTCAAGGTCATAGTGAGAAAATGACAGGGCCAGAGTCTGAGCCCAAAGGGTTCTTGCCCCAAAGTCTGTGTCTCCCTTGCGTGTCGAAATTTCAGCTCTCATTTCCGGCAGCTTTAGATGGAGGTGACTGAACGGGAGCTCCCAGTCCAGGGGAGAGTCTGGTGGCTTCTTTCAGGGCCTGATTTGCCCGCGGTCCCACCAGGCTGTGAGCCCCTGGAGAACAGGATCAGGCGGTCTGATCATCACTGTTGGAGAGCCAGTGAGCCCGTGGTGAGCACCCAGTGAAGAAAAAAGAATCTTCACTTTAAAAAAACAACAACTTCAAAATGGGGCTCCTGGGTGACCCAGGTAAGCACCTAACTCTTGATTTTGGCTCAGGACATGATCTCCCTGTTCGGGAGATGGGGCTTTGTGCTGACAGCACAGACCCTGCTTGGGGCTCTCTCTCTCTCCCCTTGTCTCTGCCCTTCCTCTACTCATTCTCTCTCCCTCTCTCTCTCTCTTTCTCAAAATAAGTAAACTTTTTTTTTAAATATCAAATAAAAAAACCCAGGGGAATGGGAAATAATAACTGTTGGTAAGGATGTAGGGTAGTCGGGTCTCTTGCACATCACTGGTGGGAATGTAAAATGTTGCAGCCACTGTGGAAAACACTTTAGTGGTTCCTCAACCAGTTAAATAGAATTACTCCGTGATCCAGCAATACCGCTCCCAGGTGTCTCCTAAAAAGAATTGGGACAAGTATTCCAGAAAAAAACTTGTGCACGACTGTTCACAGCAGCACTACCCACAATAGCCAAATGGAGGGAGCAACCCCCATGGCCGTCAGTGAACGAAGGGAGAAATGACGTCCTGTACCCATGCAGTGGAGTATTCGGCCATCAAAAGGAATAAAGTGTTGATGCGTGCTACCACGTGGATGAGCCTTGGACGCCTTATGCTAAATCACAGAAGCCAATCACAAAAGGCTACAATCCTATGATTCCATTTCTATGAAACATCCTTATAGGTAGAGCCAGAGCACCAGAATGCAGCCTGGGGGTTGTGAGCGGCGGGGGAAGGGAGGCACATGGACTGACTGCTAATGGGTACAGGGTCCTCCTTGGGGAGGATGAAAATGTTTTGGAACTCGATCATGGTGATGGCTTCACAGCATTGTGATTGTGTTCATGACACTCAATTGTACACATTAAAATGGTAAGTTATAAGGGCGCCTGGGGGGCTCAGGAGGTTGAGCGTCTGACTTCGGCTCAGGTCATGATCTCACAGTTTGTGGGTTCAAGACCCGCATCAGGCTCTGTGCTGACAGCTCAGAGCCTGGAGCCTATCTTTGGATTCTGTGTCTCTTTCTCTCTCTGGCCCTCCCCTGTTCACGCTCTGTCTCTCTCTGCCTCTCAAAAAAATAAATAAATGTAAAAAAGTTTTTTAAATGATAAGTTATATGTTATGTATATTTTACCACAATGAAAAATATTTTATTTTTCTTATTATTTTTAATATTTGTTTCTTTTTTGAGAGACAGAGTGTAAGGGGGGGGGGAACAGAGAGAGAGAGGGAGACGCAGAATCCGAATCAGGGTCCAGGCTCTGAGCTGTGAGCACAGAGCCCGAGGCGGGGCTCAAACTTACAAACTGGGAGATCATGACCTGAGCTGAAGCCAGATGCTCAACAGACTGAACCACCCAGGAGCCCTGAAAAAGACTTTAAAATTTTTTCAATGGATTTCTCATGATGCTGCGGTCTCTCCCCTTTCTATCACAGCCAGACTTCTCCAAGGAGCTGTCCTTACAGGCCCCTTTTCACCTCTCTTCCCTGGCCCGAGGACATCATCGGACAACACGAAGACACATGCCCGTGTTTTTCCATTTGGGGTGAAGTGCCTCTCTGAAGGCATAGTTCCTGATACAGCTCCCTTCACGTTGGAAACTTTCAAACTGACACCTTAACACTGACCTTGAGCAAGGTTTCATTCTCCGGCGGGAGAGATGGGGCAGAGCCCAGCAATTATGCACTGACGGCCGTCAACCTAGCTCGTCCTGGGGACAGAGAGTCTTGTCCAGACAGGCATCAGATGCAGAAAATATATTCATGAGGATCAAAAGGTAATTTGTATGTGTCTCAAATAGCATCGTATCTTTCCCCCTCAATTTTCCTCTCCTGCGGAAGGTAAAATGAAAGGCTTCGGAATATTACACCTTTTAGTAGTTACCAGGTGACAGGGAATCAAGGTGTCAAAGTTATCGACAGACCTGACAGGTTGAACTTGGGCTTGGAATATCCCTTTATCACTGCTCCAGGAAGAGCGCTTTGTAACCAGGTCCCAGAGACAATAGCGATTAAATGTAGGTGTAACACATCCCCAGTGCAAACTCCTACAAACAGTTTCGCCACGACACCTCCAGAACCCTTCCGGCTCCTGGGGGCCCGGCTTTGCTGAGGTCATAGGGCGTAGAGGGTTCAGAGTCAGGCTTTCCTCCCAGGACAGCATGGCACGCGTCCTGACCCTGCCGCTTCTCGGCTTTGTGGCCTTGGACCTCTCACTGGCCTCTCGGAGGTTTGTTTTCCTCCTCTGCAGAATGGAGGCAGTGCACGTTCCTACAGCTCGGGGACCTCTCTGACTTTGCAAGGGCCGCATTTCCCACCTTTGTCACGTGTGCGGCGCTGAGGGCAGGATCGAGATCCGGCCAGGTGAGCCCTGCCGTCTGCCCCGTGCATCCTAGAAACTCGGGGTGCGGGGCCAGGGCTGGGGCTGGTGTCTAGTTAGCGAATGCTGCTCAACAGCACTTCAAGGAGCGCACGTTTCCCTTTTGTACTGAGACAGCACATGCAGCACCATGCACGAATACACTGCTCAGGATTAAAAGCATTTTTTAAATGTTTTATTTATTTTTAATACAGAGAGAGACAGAGCATGAGAGAGGGAGGGGCAGAGAGAGAGGGACACAACAGAATCCCAAGCAGGCTCCAGGCTCTGAGCTGTCAGCACAGAGCCCGACACGGGGCTCAAACCCACGAACCTTGAGATCACAACCTGAGCCGAAGTCAGAGGCTTAACCAACTGAGCCACTCAGGAGCCCCTCAGGATTTTTAAAAAAATAGACTTTATTTTTTTAAAGCAGTTCACAGCAAAATTGAGTGGAAGACACAAAGGCCTCCCATCCCCGCATCCCTCCATGCCCTGCACATACATGCACAGCCTCTCCCATGGTCACCAGCCCCCCACCGGGGCGGTACATTTGCACAGGCCATGAACCTGCACTGACACATCGGCATGACCCAAAGTCCATACTTTCCCTTAGGGAGGGTTCACTCTTGGTAATGTATGCTTAGTGGGCTTGGATACCTGTGTAAGGACACGGGTCCACCGTTACGGTATCATACGGAATAGTTCCGGTGGCCTAAATATCCTCTGTGCTCTGCCTGTTTATTCCTCTTCCCTCCCTCCATCCCTGGAAACCGCCGATCTTTCAATGGTCTCCAAAGTTTGGGTTTCTCCAGAATGTTCTGCAGTCAAACGCTTATATAGAGTATCTAGTCTTTCCAGATCGCCTTCTTTCACTTAGGAGTAGGCATCGAAGTTTCATCCATGTCTTTTGATGCTTTGATAGCTCGTTCCTTTTTAATAAAGAAGGATAAGGGTCCATTGTCTAGTGTACCGCAGTTTAAAGCTCAGGTGTATACATATGTAGCCACCATCCGGGTCCAGAGAGGGCATCTCTAGCCCTCCCCCGCCTCAGGCTCCCTCGTGCCCTTTCCAGTCAACCCCCTGTAGGCCAAGCACTTTTCTCTCCTCCATCAGCAACAGTTGGTGTTTCCCTGCTTGAACCTTGTGTAAATAGGCTCTTAAACTTATCATCACTCTCTTACATCTGGCTTCTTTCATTTTAACCTTATGTCTGAAAGGTCTGTCCATATTACATGCAGATGAGTTCATTTTTTCCTTGCTGTATTGCATAGAAATCTGTCAGTTATGTGTTATTGCTTAAAATAGAGACGTGTCCTGTGGATCAGACTCTGAGCTGGCTACCAGGGAATCCGGAGACGTGCGTCCACGGTCCTGGTGCACGGGGCATAGTTAAAGAGTGGGTGTGAATCATCCTATCTTTCCCCCACGTGAACACTCCTATCAAGTGCATCCAAAACCAGGACTTTGTGGGAATGCTGCAAGGGAGGAAATGTCATTTAAATGCTCCAGGAGCTCTGACAAGGTGCCCAGCCCTCTCTGAGCAGCTGGGAGGTGAGTCGGGTGGACAGGCTATGCTTTCTCTTCTTGCGGGGCTGGTATGACACACAGGAGTGGGGACAGGTTGCAAAGTGAAATAGGCCATCGTAGAGGGGCCACAGAAGACTCTGGAAATCCAGAGGAGGACTGCCCGGCCTGGGGATCAGGGAAGATGCAGTCGACCCTGCTGGTGGCTCAGCCTGCAGACATCAACCCCATCTCCCTCCTTACAGCCAAGCCTTCCGGGGGCAACATTTTTTTGTTTTCAAAATGAAGGTTGAGCTTGCCCCCAGCTCCAGAGGATGACTGCTGATTGGTTGGAGCCAAGCAAGAAGCTCCTGTTCTCCACCAATCACTGGCTCTGGCTGGGGCACGTGATACATTCTGGCCAATTAGGTGTGACGGAAGGTCAGGTGGGGTGGGCAGGGCACCGAGCTGCTGGGAGACATTTTCCTCGCTGCTTAAAACAAACAAACAAACAAACAAACAAACAAACAAACAAACTTTTCTGAGGAGTCCTTCCCCCAGTCTTCTGCCTGTGGTCCTCATCAGAATAGGTGCCTTGGGGTATTTTGCTCATTAAACTGCTAGCAGAGTGAACCGGGAACTCCTGATCTCTGGATTTCTAGCGCTGTGTCCTAATAAGCCTTCAGTTACTTACAGGCAAAAGCGTTCCCATTTATAGTCTCAGAGAACAGGATTTCTTCTTTTTTTTTTTTTAATTAATTAATTTTTGAAAAATTTCTATCTAAGTTAGGTAACATATAGTGCAATAATGATTTCAGGAATAGAATTTAGAGACTCATCACATATATAATATCCAGTGCTCATCCCAACAACGGTCCGTCTTAATGCCCCTTGCCCATTCCCCCCACCCAACACCTCACCAGGAACCCTCAGTTTATTCTCTGTATTTAAGAGTCTCTCATGGTTTGCCTCAGTCTCTGTTTTCATATTAATTTTGCTTCCCTTTCCTTCCGTTCATCTGTTTTGTATCTTAAATTCCACATAGGAGTGAAGTCATATGATATTTGTCTTTCTCTGACAGACTAATCTCGCTTAGCATAATAGATTCTACTTCCATCCACATGGTTGCAAATGGGAAGAGTTCATTCTTTTTGATCATCAAATAATATTCTACCGTGTGTGTGTGTGTGTGTGTGTGTGTGTGTGTGTGTGTATACACTATCTACACTATATCCTTTATGCATTTTTCAGTTGATGGACATTTGGGCTCTTTCCGTACTTGGCTATGGTCGATAGCACTGCTGTAAACACTGGGGTGTATGTGTCCCTTTGAAACAGCCCACCTGTACCCTTTGGATAAAAACCTAGTAGTGCAATTGCTGGGTCACAGCGTAGTTCTATTTCTGATTTTCTTAGGAATCTGCACACTATTTTCCAGAGTGCCCGCACCAGTTTGCGTTCCCACCAGCAGCCCCAAAGGGCTCCTCTCTCTCCGCATCCTCGCCAGCATCTGTTGTCGCCTGAGTTGTTCACATGAGCCGTTCTGACAGGTGTGCGGTGGCATCTCAGCAGAGGACAGGGTTTCTTGGCTGAGCCTTCCAGGCTGCTCAAGAATTCACCAGGGTAGAAACCGCATGGAAGGGATGACACGGAACTGCTCGTGCAAACCAGGACACCACCAGGAGTGAACGTGCACATTGCCAATGACGACCCACGAGGCGAAGGACCCAAAGCAGCCCTGCCCCGGGAAAAGTGGGACGCAAGGACACAGTTTCCACTGCCCGGAAGCTGAGACGCCCCAGATTAGTGTTCCAAATTCTTGCTGAGCCTCAGAATTTCCTGGGGACCTTGAAGAGCAAAGCAGATGAACAAGAAAGCTACTTCCAGGTGACGTGTGTGTCGCCAGCAGGGTGGGGATGGGGTAGGGTGGGGGTGGGGGTTCCACACTGGGCTTGAGGACCCCCAAAGTCCTCGGCATTGAATGCAAGGGAGGTAGGACCTGTTCAGCAGCTGTGGCTCACTCTTAACCCATTTTGGACCTGGAGCTTCTAAATGAGCTTTCATTTGTGAATCGGAAAAAAGTTTGCCCTGCTTACAATTTTTAGTTTTATTTTTTTGAAAACCACTGCTTCAGAACCAGATTTCACAACGTGGAATCCATGGAACCAGGGGTCCTTGGCTGGGCTTCCGCGCAGTGGGGGAAGTTTCTGGAAACCTAAACAGAAATCAGGAGCATTTGCATATTTATATTTTTCTGGGACATAGACCCTGTGGCTTTCAACCATTGGGAAGGGCCATGGAAGGTCTTACCGCAAAAAGTAGAGATCGTTTCTTAAATGTGCACTCAGATCTCTTGGGGGGCCTTGTTCAAGTATAGATTCTGACTGTCTGTCTGGGGTGGGGCTTGAGTTTCTGCATTTCTCCCATGCTCCCCACTGACGCTGCCACCGCTGCTGATCATGGACCAAACGCCCATGCTCCCCACAGCTGAGCCGCCCAATGTGGCGGGGACTGGTCACATGTGGCCACTGAGCCCTTGAAACGTGGCTCCTCCAAATTGAGATGTGCTGGTAAGTGTGAGCTACACATCAGAGTTCAGACTCTGTAACCCCAAAATGTAAACCATCTCATTAATGATTTTTATATCGATCATATGTTACGGTGGTAATATTTTGGATGCATTGGATTAAATACATGATTTTTAAAATCCAGTTTCCTGTTCTTATTTTTTTTTAATATGGCCAGCAAAAAAATATTAAAAAAAAATTTTTTTAACGTTTATTTAGTTTTGAGAGACAGATAGAGACAGAGTATGAACAGGGGAGGGTCAGAGAGAGGGAGACACAGAATCCGAAGCAGGCTCCAGGCTCTGAGCTGTCAGCACAGAGCCCGATGCGGGGCTCAAACCCACGGACTGTGAGATCATGACCTGAGCTGAAGTCGGCTGCTTAACTGACTGAGCCACCCAGGCGCCCCCCAAAAATATTTTAATTACATATGCAGCTCACATTATATCTCTCTTGGCTGTGATTAAATGGCAGCGGACTCAGGAAAGAAGAATGGTGAGGGGCAGTGGAATTTGGTCCCTGGGTCGAGTCCCAGTGGTACAGCTGGACAGTCCAGAGACCTTGGACCGATCACTTCCCTGTCCGGACCTGAGTTAGTCCAAGAACCCCTCAGGTCTCTAAGGCCCTGACATGGGCTCCCCCACTTCTGTAGCTTAATGTAGCATTACACGCAGTCTTCCAGAGAAACAGTGCAGGGGCTATGAGGGGTGCGTGATCTGGGGCAGATGACCTGGGTCCACTTCCTGGCTTGCAACTTACCACGTGTGTTGCCTGAGCAAGATGCTCCATGTCTCTGCTGGACCTTGGTTTTTCCATCTGTTAAATGGACGTAAGAATAGTATCTATCTTATAATGTTGATTAGGGGAATCCCTGAAAAGTTTCAGACCATCACCTGGCCCACCAAATGCCTTCAGCGAATAGGAACTATTTTTATTGACTACAAGCCAGCGCTCAAATCCACATTCCACTTCTCCCATGTGAGGTGAGCTTAGCCTTTTGCTTGTCAACCCTCCAGTCCCTCTTGCTAGAAAAAGACCTCAATTCTGACAGACAAATAGTATTCGCAAAGCACCTAGCACTGTGTGCAGGCCCCGAATAAACAGCAGGTCATCCTCTCTGCCCCTTTCTGCTATTTTAATCCTCATCCCCGGGACCAAGAGGTGTTGTGTCTCACCAGACAGAACGTCCCCGATCCACTGCACGGTTGCTCAGAGCAAGGGAAGCTGGAGGGAAGACATCTTTTTCATCCAGATGAAGTCCAGTTCTAGACCCAAGTGAACACCCAGCATGTACACACCTTCTGGAACTCTGTTCTATTCCCCACTGAGACTCGGATCAAATCAAAAATTTTAAAGAAAAAAATCACTGCTGTGAACCAGCTCCCAAAGCAAGGGGCTTCATGGACGGCCCCCATAGGGCATAGCACATTTGATTCATTTTCAAGGCCTGGAAACGTCCCCCTTGCCCACGGAGGCTCTGATCTGCCCCTCTCCTCTCTGTGTTGTGTGTTTGGGCCTTGGTTGTGATGCATTTTAGGTTTGCAGCTCCACACGACACTTCTGGTTTTGCGTCGCCTGACTGATGGGGTCCAGAAGACTACACACTCCCCCTGCGTGGGGCATTGCATTTTCCAGAGTAGAGCTGCCTTGCAGAAAGGCCTGGAAAATGATTTATGGGTGGTGGGGAGTTGCCTTGCATGAAATAAAGGATGGGTTAACGGGCCGGTCCCCACTCGGCAAAGAGTGTTTCTGTTCCAGGACGCTGAGGACCACAACTATTTCAGCCGAGCGGGCTTTTTTGGCAGTTCATTTCTGCAGAGCCCCCTGAGAAGGTTGCAGAGCTCATCAACTTTTCCAGGCTTTGAAGCCGAAAGGCAGCTGTGGGGTGGTGGAAAGCCAGCCAGCCTTGTCGCTGCGAGACCGGGCTTCACGTCCCCGCTCTGCTTCTTGCTACCTGGCCTCTCTGTCCTCACAGGTGAAATGGGGGTGACAATCCATTGCCCCTCCCCCCCCAGTTCCTCTGAGTAGCATGTGAGATGGTGTGTCAGACTTAGAATTGGCGCTTCATAAATATTTATCGAATTGAAAACCATCAAGCAAGCACACATCGTCTTGGGGAGGGGACCTTCTCAAGCTCTGCGGCTCTGAGAAAAAAATACAGGAAATCCCTGAGTTCAAAATGGCTGCCGCAGCCAGAGGGAGGACTTCCTGTAGGCTCTGTGGTCAGTGTTGCAGCAGTTGCCAGGAGAGAAGACTGGCCTACTGGCTCCAGGCTGGCTGTGCCCGGACTCTTCAGGGAATGCCCTCTGTGGACGGTTAGTGTGTATTTTATGCTGGCTTGGGAAGGGTAGCCAAGCGTTCCCTGCCCATTGACTGGCTGTTTTCCTTACTTTGTTCACATGGCTAACCACACCGTCGTGGCCATTCTCTCCCTTTCTTCTTTGGTCATTATAAAGACTGCAGCTCCAGGGCGTCTGGGCGGCTCAGTCGGTTAAGCTTCCGGCTTTGGGTCAGGTCATGATCTCGCGGTTCGTGGGTTCAAGCCCCGAATCAGACTCTGTGCTGCCAGTTCAGAGCCTGGAGCCTGCTTCAGATTCTGTGTCTCCCTCTCTCCCTGACCCTCCCCTGTTCGCACTGTCTCTCTCTGTCTCTCAAAAATAGATTAAAAAATTTTAAAAAATTTTAATAAAAATAAAAAATAAATACTACACCTCCCTCCCCTACACGTGAACACACACAGCAGGAGTTTTTCCTCTCAGGGCTAAACGCTGTTTATTGTTTTATTCTAATAATAAATGCGTTCCTGCTCGCAGTAGCAAATCCCAATAAAAATACATGATAATCTCATCAGGCAATCTCCACTAATCACTTGATGATATATCCTTCTAGGATTGGTGGCTCCTGTTTCTTTTACAAAACAGGATTCATACTGCACACTTGGCTTTGTATTTCACGAATTTCTTTTTCCACTTAAAGTCACATTGTGAAATCTGTCTTTGGAACAAAGGTAGTATAGATGTGATTTGGTGTGTATGTGCTTTTGTTTGTTTTAAAATCTTTTTTAACATTTATTTATTTTTGAGAGACAGAGTGTGACTGGGGGAGGGGCAGAGAGAGAGAGAGAGAGAGGCCCAGAATCTGAAGCAGGCTCCAGCTGCCAAGCTGTCAGTGTAGAGCCTGACACAGGGCTCGAACCAGTGAACTGTGAGATCATGACCTGAATGGAAGTCATATATCCAATTGACTGAGTCACCTGGGTGCCCCTGCTGTGTTTGTTTAAAATGTCATTGCCCCTACCAAATCCAGGCAACAATTGCAAAGATAAATGAATTACTTTAGGCAAGGAACCAGACCTCCTCCTCCTCCAATGGCTGTATCTTTCTTGAGAAATTTCAAGACAGTGTGAATGAGTCTTTAGGATTCCTGAAAGATAATGTGGCTCCACTGATTGGTATCTGAGTTTTTATATCAGAAACTCTAAATATGCAATCATTTCTATGTTTTATATTTTATTTATTTTTGAGAGACAGAAAAAGTACAAGTTGGGGAGGGGCAGAGAGAGGGAGACACAGCCTCAGAAGCAGGCTCCAGGTTCTGAGCTGTCAGCACGGAGCCCGATGCGGGGCTTGAACTCACAAACCACAGGATCATGAGCCTAAGCAAGACACTTAATCAACTGAGCCACCCAGGCACCCCTTCAATATCTCTGTTTACTAAAATGCAAAAACTTAGTTGTACCTCCCACCCCCCGCCATTACACTTTCCCATGCTGTTACGTTTTCCTGGGAAACACATTTCCTTGGAGACTTTTATCAGCTGATCATACTCATAATATGGTTAGCCCGTTATTTACTTATATCGAATCTATTGTTGAATATTTGATCATTTCATTTTGTCGTTCTCCTGCTATTAAAAGCACACTTACACGAGAAACTTAATACTGATGTTTTTGTGCACATTTCCGACCCTAGGTCTTGGGTAGATTTTTCAAAGTGGAGTTACTGGGTCAAAGGGCATGACTATATTTAAGGCTCTTGCTATATCTTGCCAAATTTCCTTCCAGAAGAGTTGCAAGGCAGCACATTCCCACCAGAAATAGATGAGAACGGGCCTTAGAATCATGACCTGGATCGTGGGGACGTAGGACCTTCAGCCCATCCCTGATGTCCCCCTGGGAGCTTGCTAACCCTTATTTGATAAAGAAGCCAGCACGGCTGGCGGAGAATGGCAGACACCCATACTTCAGAACAGGACTGGACACCATCAGGGGGCACTGTAGAATGATCCCATCCACACAGGGACCGCGGGGCAGCCATATTGATTTCTAGCTCCCTCGACACCGAGGGAGCAGGGACAGTTCTTAGCCAGTGGTTGCAAGTCTGGCCCAATCCGGACGTTCATCTCTCCAAGTCTGCCTTCTGAGTACTGGCCTTCCCTGGCACAGTCACTTTCTTATGCTCACAATTTCTGCCTAAGACCACTTTACCCCCAGTCCTTATTAAGTACATTACCAGTGGGTAGTGTTCTTGAATATTCTCTGCATGAAGTCTGCCACCAGGAACTTGAGACATTCATTTACCTCTGTATTCATTCATTTTTCATTCAACGCACATATAAGGACTACCCCTTCTGTGCCAGGCACAGTGGGAAGCACAGTGGTAGACAAGACATACATGGTCCCTCTCTTCACAGGGCTTATTGGCTCATGGTGGGGCCACATAATAGGCCACAGACAAACAAAATAATATATAATTTCCAAACTTTGACATCCACCATAAAGGACACAAATAGAAGCCGATGCTGGAACCCAGTGTGGACCTACTTCAGAGACGTGGGCTGGGTTGCCTCCCTGAGGAGGTGGTGTTTAGTTTGAGACTCAGAGGAGAACAAGAGTGGGATGATTGAGGGGAGAGTCTTCTCTCTTTTTTTTTGTTTTTACATTTTTTAAATGTTTTTTATTTATTTTTGAGAGACAGAGAGAGACAGCGCGAGCAAGGGAGGGTCAGAGAGAGAGGGAGACACAGAATCCGAAGCAGGCTCCAGGCTCTGAGCTAGCTGTCAGCACAGAGCCCGACGCAGGGCTCGAACCCACGGACCAAGAGATCATGACCTGAGCTGAAGCCGGAGGCTTAACCGACTGAGCCACCCAGGCGCCCTGAGGGGAAAGTCTTCTCAGCACAGGGAAGAGCATCTCCTTGAGCTGGGAGAGCTTTTTGTGTTTATAGGGGACGAGTGGACAGCAGTGGGTGGAAATGGGGTGATGGTGGCAGGAGATGGGCTTGGGGCCGAGGACAGTGAGCGGTTTTACTTTTGTTTTAGATCCAGCCACTGAAGGGTTCTAAGTAGAGGCAAAGAAAGGGAACAGTGGCCCAGGAGCCCATTCTCATATGTAAATGGATTAAAGAGAATGAGAAAGCAGAGGGGGCGTGCTCGGACCATTGCAGTAGACCAGGAGAGAGACGATGGGGGTATACAACAAAGCCAGGAAGAATTTTCATGGCATCTTGCCCAAGCCATCCCATTGGACACCAGGCAACCCTGGGACAAGGTTAGGCTGACCAAGGGGCCAGTCACCTATGTCACTTGCTAACAGAGCACCAGACAGACCTGAGACCTCAGTCATCTGTGAGATCCGTTTGTAAGTGAGCATTCCCTCCACCCAAAGACACATGTGCTTTTTTTTTTTAAGTTTATTTGCTTGACAGAGTCAGGGGGACAGAGGATTTGAAACAGGCTCTATGCTGACAGTAAAGAGCCCGATGCGGGGCTCAAACTCATGAACCATGAGATCATGACCTGACATGGGCCACTTAACCATTTGATCCACCCAAGCACCTCAAGATACATGTAATTTTTAAAGGGAAAAAAAAATCAACCAGGAGAGGTCTTATGTCAACCTATTCTCTGTTACTAACACCTGAACAGGAAAGCATTCCTGAGACTAAACCTTAGGCCATATTGGCTTATTTCCTGCTCTGAAAAGGGAAAGGGTGTGTGTGTCTTCTCTCCTCCCTTTGTTCATTCCTTTAGCGCCTCTGGTGCCCTCATACCATGCCTGGCCAGGTGCGGGTGGGGGGGGTCTGTAAGTCAGACAAGATTCCTGCCCCCCAGAAACTGAAGATCCAAAAAGTCTATAAACTTCCCATTAGTCTGGAAAGATAAACGTCGTTGATTTCCCCATTTTGCTGAGCAGTGCACCTGACCTCCAGGGCCCTCCCCTCCTTCTTTTCTTTTCTTTTTAATTTTTTTTCTATGTTTTTTAATTTATTTTTGAGAGACAGAGAGAGACAGTGCGAGCAGGGGAGGGTCAGAGAAAGAGACACAGAACGGGAAGCAGGCTCCAGGCTCTGAGCTAGCTGTCAGCACAGAGCCCGACGCGGGGCTCGAACCCACGAACCACGAGATCATGACCTGAGTCAAAGCCGGCCGCCCAACCCACTGAGCCACCCAGGTGCCCCTCCCCCCCCCTTTTCGGACCTCATCTGCTGGGTCATTTTCACGGTACTGTCCCCTCCCGCAGGCTTTCACTCAGACTCTGGGGAGGCTGAGGGTCCCGGCCGGCGTGCGCCCCAAGCACAGGCTGTCTTTCGGACAGATGCCTCGAGTGTGTGACAAAAGCTATGCCAGGTGACATTCCTGCCCCTGGGACACACCCTGAGCCATTCCCTCCTGCTGGTTGCTTCTCCTCCCCACGCTCAACCAAACCCCCCTCTTGTCCATCCTGGTCTCTGCCCAGGCCAGAAACTGGTCATACGTGACTGTCAGAGTGAATTTCCACGGCCCGAAAGCATCAAACACAGCCGCCAAGGCTAATGCCAAGCCTCGTTATGGCGGCGGTAACATGAATTCTTTCTAGAAGGGTCTTGCTTGGGAGGCCAAATCCCTGTTTGTTTGTTTCCTTTTTTAAGAGAGAGGAAAAGTGAAGTGAGATCAAAGGACAGAAAGAAAAGGAAAAACTGTCACAGACCCTGAAGCCCTACTATGTGCTGGAGACCTCACACATGTTAACTTTCTGGTGGACCATTTTCCACAGGGGCCTTCCGAGGCTGAGCGGTCAAGAAATATGAATGGTCAGCCAGTAACCTTGAAGGCTGCGAATCAAATCAAACTTGTTTGTGTCTGAAACGTTTCCTCGCTTCAGAGGTAAATACTAATGGAGTTTTTGGATGTGGCTTCCATACCTCACCTTTTCAAAAAATTATTTTTGAGAGAGATCGAGAGAGAGCAAGCAGGGAAGGGGCAGAGAGAGAAGGGAGCAGAGGCTCTGAAGTGGGCTCTGCTCTGACAGTAGTGACCCTGATGCAGGACCCGTGAGACCATGACCTGAGCCCATGTTGGACGCTCAACCTACTGAGTCACCCAGATGCCCCATGTGGCTTCCATAGTCCTTTGGATAAACCACCATGTCGCTGACGTCAGATGGCAGAGAGATCCCACCATGGTTCCCTGCCCTCATGGCGTTTATTTTTTTTTTAATGTTTTTTTTTTTTTTTTTTGAGAGACAGAGAGAGACAGTGCAAGCAGGAAAGGGGCAGAGAGAGAGAGAGAGACACAGACTCTGAAGCAGGCTCCAGGCTCCCAGCTGTCAGCACAGTACCTGATGCGGGGCTCGAACCCACGAACTGCGAGATCATGACCTGAGCCAAGCCGGAAGCTTAGCCGACTGAGCCACTCAGGCGCCCCAACCCTCATGGCGTTTAAACCTGGCAGGAAGATAAGACACACACGCACACGCACACGCACACACACACACACGCACCCGCACGGGCTCCCACGCACGCGCACACGACAGGAAGAGAAGGCAGAACAAGACTGTTAAGAGGACAGAGGCTCCCGGAAACAGGGTGGTGCTCCCCACTAGGGGAGCTTTTCTCGTTGACTGTAGGTAGTGCGCTAACTCCACCATCAAAGGACATGCGCGTGACAAAGACACGCTTTAGGGGGGAAATTCGTTTCCTGGATATCGGAAAGAACAAAGTCCTGGGCTGAGTAGGCGCCTCCCCTGTTGGAAATGCTCCAATGCCAGACGTTCAGTCCTTCCGAATCAGACCCGCCCCCACACGTGGGGTTTATTGCCGCACACTCTGTAACAACGGGGAAAGGTATCTACCATATGTTTAAAAAGAAAGAACAAAAGGAGGGAAGAAAGGAAGGGAGGGTAGGAGGGAAGCACACTCGTTTTCTATTGCTGTATAACAAATCAACACAAACTGAGCAAACCGAAAGCAACGTAAATGTTGTTGGCAGAATTCAGTTCCTTACATCCTTGGTTCTCTCCTGGCTGTTGATCCGGGACCTGTCTCAGCTGCCAGAGGCCACCACGTTCCTCACCAGGTGACCCCTCCAGCTTTAAGCCAGCAAGGAGAACTTTCCCTGCTGCTTCCAAACTCTGACTTCCTCCAACTCAGATTTTAAGGGCTCCTCTGATTAGGGTAGGCTCACCAGGATGGCTCCCTACATGAAAGTCAACTGACTTGGGATCCTAATTCCATCTTTAAAACCTGGGTTCATGTTTGATTGAACAGCTGGGAGAAGGCAGGTGCACACCAAGAGCCAACACTCTGGGGGAGGCTCTAAGATCTCTGAGAGTGGGGGAGAGAGAGATGGAGGGGATGCCAACTCCCTCTGTGGTGGAGGATGGGGCAGAGGGCCATAAACACAGTTGTTGAAGACGGTGAACCGGTGTGCCCGGGAGCCCGCACAGATTCCCAGGAGCCATTCTCAGCCCATAGTCTTGAACCCCCACCCCAGCAGCAGGCTGGATTTTTAAAGCCACGTTTGCTCAGTTCTGAGAATTTGAATTTGGTCAACAAGGTCAAGGGGAGTCCAACTGCCAAGGGTGATTTTCTGGTTCATTGACTTTTCCAGTTACCTACAGCTCTCTCATTTAAGGAGACCACCTTTTCTTTTCTTTTTGCTTTCCCATTCAGGAATTAAAAGTGACAACTTGAGTTGTTTTTCTCTTCCTTCAAAAGTAATACATGTTCATTGTAAAAGAATACATCACATGTTATCGAAGAGACGAAACACTCTTATTCATGATCCCTCCCTAGGCATGGCCACTTTTCAGAACTTGTATATGTTTTTGTGCAGAATGGGAGGATATGATATACATTGTTTGTAACCCATTCTTTTTCACTTACTATATTGAGAGAGTCACTGCACATCAATATTGTCCTAGTGCTGGGGCGCCCGGTGGCTCAGTCGGTGAAGTGTCCAACTCCTGGTTTCAGCTCAGGTCATGATCTCACCACTCATGAGTGTGAGCCTCACGTCAGGATCCATGCTGACAGCTCAGAGTCTGCTTGGGATTCTCTCTCTCCCTCTCTCTGCTCCTCCTCTGTTCATGCTCTCTCTCTCTCTTAAAATAACTTTAAAAAAATACTGTGTACTGCTGTGCCACCAATCTCTCATGATGAACTATGTAGTCACCAGCATATGATGACTGAGAACAAATTGCTTCCTTAGAACAAGTGGCCAGAGGGGCGCTGGGGTGGCTCAGTCGTTTGAGCGGCCGACTTTGGCTCAGGTCATGATCTCACCATTCGTGGGTTCGAGCCCTGTGTCGGGCTCTGTGTTGACAGCTCAGAGCCTGGGGCCTGCTTCAGATTCTACATTTCCTTCTCTCTCTGCCCCTCTTCCACTCACACTCTGTCTCTGTCTCTCTGTCTCTCTCAAAAGTAAATAAACATTAAAAAAAAAAACCCACAAAACAAAACAAACAAGGGCCCAGAAGTGGGATTGGAGGACAGATTACTTCCTGGGTCTCGGTTTCCTCATCTATGAAATGGGATAATAGGAGTGCCCATGTCCTGGGATTGTGGGACAGTTAAATGTGGGGCAGATAATACAAACAGGTCTGGCACATAGTAAACGTTAAAAAAATGTTACTGGTCGGCAGCACCTTTTTGAAAACATGTTTTTTTAATGGAAGTTTCCAGTGTATATCATACACATACCCCTGTCTTTCTGGCAACAGAACCTGAATCTGCGCCAGCCCCTGTCAGGAGGAGCCCAGGGTCCCTGTGGCGGTCTCCAAAGCCACCCTCCACCAATTATACACACACGCTGCTCCTCGCATCTGCTTCCCCCTCACCTGCTTTGGCCAACACAGAGGCAAGGATCTTGTGTGCCCGTTCCAGAACCAGACTTAAAGAGGACTGGCTGTTTCCTCCCCCTTAGAAGCAGCCATCACGTGACGTTCCTTTGAACCGGCGACTCTGCGAGGAAGCCCAAGCGGGTCATGTGGAGAGAGAGGCCCCGCCGGTCCCCGGGGCTCCAGCCACCCAGCTGAGGCAATGGACTTGGGCATGGTGGTGCCGTCTTGGACCTTCCAGTCCCAGCAGAGGCTACGCAGGACGGAGGGACCACCCGGCTGAGCAGAGTTACTAAACTGCTGTTCAGGCCACTGAGTTTGGGCATGGTTTGTGACTCAGCAATAGATAACTGAGCCCCGAGCCCCGCCCCTGGAGCCTCTTTCCCAGAGATGTCCAACAGTCTTCAGGGGACCTCATCCATGCACCAGGAGCCAATCCTGGCTGCTCTTCCCAAGCTGGGGACTCAATCCTGGACCAGACCTTTGGGGCCAGCGGCCTCCATATGCCACCCTGTGAGCGGCACTCTAGTCTGTGGGTTGTCAGAGGGGCACCCAGCCCCCCAAAGGGGCGTCTCGCATTTCTGAGCAGTGGATGGAGCTGGTTATGATAATCCAGGAGGCGGCATGACTGGTGTTTCTTGGGTGGGTAAGTGCCCCCTGCCGAGGCATAGGGCAATTCCACACAACACAGGATTTCCCGAACAGACATGCGTGTAAGTGCATGAAAGTAAAAACTCTGAGCCCAGAGTTGCAGTTGATGGCTAAGGGTGATCTCACCCATTAGGGAACATGAGACACGTCAGGAGACATTGTTGGATGTCACACCGGGCCTGGGGTGCTCCCGGCAACCAATGGGTAGAGGTCAAGGATGCTGCTAACCACCCTACAATGCACAGGATGGCCCCCAAATGTACCCCAAATGTCAATTCTGTCAAGAAAGCCTGATCCAAAACCTTGCTCTGTTTTCTGCATACACTTAGTCTTTTTTTAAATAAATTTTTTGATGTTTTATTTATTTTTGAGAGAGAGAGAGAAATAGGCGTATGAGTATGGGAGGGCAGAGAGAGAGGGAGACACAGAATCTGAAGCAGGCTCCAGGCTCTGAGCTGTCAGCACAGAGCCTGAAGCGGGGCTCAAACCCACAAACCATGAGATCATGACCTGAGTCAAAGTCAGAAGCTTAACTGACTGAGCCACTCAGGTGCCCCCTGCATACATTTAGTCTTGTATGCAAGTTATAAGATGCACTGAATTTCTCTGGAATGAAATTACTGCATACATCAATGGAACCTGGTTATGAAGCTTCCCACTTTCTGAAAAGGGCCCCCCTGGGCCCCAAGACATTTGCTTTGTGAGTCTGCAGGCCAGCAACCGTGTGTCTGTGTGTCTGTCCGCTGGGGGGGCTCCCACATACACCGACATACCCCGCCCTGCTCCCCCGTGTCTTCCAACAAAGACCGGCCCCTGCACCTGCCTACTGAGATGCATATGCCTTTTATTATGAACCACTTTCTTTTTATCTGGTCTTCATCTAACATTAAGGGCATTATATTGGTTCATAAAATTCTATGTGTAGTTCCTACATCGGGTCTACGAATTTTTATTTCGGGACAGTAAAAAGGAGATTAAACTCGCTGTTGAAAAGGAGCTTTGGGTTGGCTGGGTCAAGAACTTTCTCAGGGCACCTGGGTGGCTCAGTCGGTTAAACATCCGGCTTCAGCTCAGGTCATGATCTTGTGGTTCGTGGGTTCAAGCCCTGCATCAAGCCTGGAGCCTGTTTCCGATTCTGCATCTCCCTCTCTTTCTGACCCTCTCCTGCTCACGCTGTCTCTCTCTGTCTCTCAAAAATAAATAAAACATTAAAAAATATATATATATATAAAAACAAAAAAAAGAACTTTCTCCAGGACATGCTATGGTGCTGTCCCCCAAAGGCTGAGCCTTAACCACTGCACAAATATGACCTCCTGGCCCCCAACCTGGGCGCTGTAACAGGGCAGGAAGCTGGTACAGGCTTAGTCACCCGAGAGGGATCACTACCAACGAGGGGCCCGGACTATGGAGGACTCCTCAAGGCTACAGAGAGGACTCACTGTCCCACCGCGTCCTGCCCAGGCCCCTGCACTCTGCTCCAGTGATAGGCCCGGGCACTCACCCCACTTAACACGACTGCTTCCTCAGAACCTTGCCTGCCATCGGGACTACTGGGCTGGACCGATTTGGGCATCATTGTCCTTTCAGACTGGAGCCACCAGTCCCCTTCCACCCTTGTCCCTGGGGAGGAGCCCCACTAGCTCCATCTTCCCACCCCCCTCCCTGGCCTCAGGCAGAGCCATCCCATCCCTCCAGCTAAAGAGCCCCAGTTGAGGCACAAGTTCTGCTTCCCCCCCTTCCCAGCATCCTCTATTCTCTATCAAAAAATCACAGTACACCTGCCATCCTGAGTGCAGGCATAGCGCACTTTGATTTAATTCATTCAATTCACTATTGTTAATAGCATCATAGGTACCTGTTAATCATCCCTAGAAACACAGCCAAGACCTTAACAATGATCGCCCTTGGACAATACGGCCCTTCCCACCGGAGCGCCTCTGGGCGTGTATTCCACATTCCATTGCTTCCCTTTTTATTTAGTTTTACTATATCTATACGGATCCTCATAAAATGTCCTTATTCGGTTTGCATTTAACTCTACATTATTTGCATTTAGCTGTGTGCTATCTGGGGCCGTGTTTTGTTGTTGTTATTGTTGTTTCTCCTTAATATTATTTCCAGCACCTTTTTAAACTGTTTGGTGTCCTGCTAAGACCCGTCCCCATGTTGCATCCGCTCACGTCCCTGATTGTATCCTGAGCACATTCTGCACGTTGCCCTCCCGCGCTCCCCTGTGCTGGGCATCAGGCTGCTATCAGGGGTTTGCTCCCATGGTCAGCGCTGGTCTCCGTCCGCTCAGGCTGCTACCATGTCCTGCCACGGAATGGGGGGCTCTTCAGCCACAGAAACGTATCCCTCACAATTCCGGACGCCGGAAGTCCAAGATGGAGGCAGCGGCAGATTCCGTGTCTGGTGAGTGCCGTGTTCTCTCTGTGTCCTCACCCGATGGAAGGGGGTGAGGGAGCGCCCTGGGGTCTGTTTACGAGGGCACTGGTTCCATCCGTGAGGGTTCCCCTTCATGACGTCATCACCTCCCAGAGGCCTCTGCTCCTAACCCCATCACACTGGGGTTTAGGTTCCAACATGGGGGTGAACCTTAGGGGCCCCTGACCTCCTGTCTGCAGCAAGGTGGCTCTGAGCAGTCACGTGCCCCACTCCTGTTACCCACAAGAAGGGGCTGCTCTTGCCCACGTCCCTGGAAATCAGGCAGAGCACGCCCACAGGGCTAGCTGGTCGTCTCTGGGTGACGTGGAGGGGACACTGTGGTGGAAAGGGCCAGCATTCTGCTGCAGAAGCTTGGACCGGCCCCTCCCCCGCCGCTTCCCAGCCGCCACTCATCATCTCAGCCCCTCGTCCCTCCCCTCTGGGTGGCAACAGGTACAGTGCTGGGGGACAGGCATGGTGCCTGTTGTCCGTGCCCAGACCGATTTGAGGAATGAGGAGTACTCAGGAGCTGGAATCCACAGGTCGAGGGAGGCTGGCCAAGGGGGGAGGGGGCACTGCCAACAAGAGGGGGCTCTTCCCCCTCGGTGACCGAACACCGCGCTGGTTCAGGGTGCAGTGCAGGGCTGTGGAGATGCCAGATGGAGGACTCCTGCTGAGTGCCTGCCCCAGGGAGGGCTAAAAAGCCGAGCTGCCCTTGGGATGAGACTGGGCCAAGCTGGGCCCGATCTGAGGCACCATCTGGTCCTACAATTTCTGTGCCCCAAACCCTCCAGGCGAGCCCCAGGGGTGGAGGAAGTCGACCCCTCCTGTCCAATCTCCCCTGTCCCTCTCTGCCTTTCTCGGTGCCCACCTACCCCATCCTGGGCACATCTCCAGCTTTGGAAAGCCTAGCAGTGCTTTGTTTTTTAAAATAAAAAGATTCTTTAATGTTTATTTACATTTGAGAGAGAAAGAGAGAGCACAAGTGGGAGAGGGGCAGACAGAGAGGGAGACACAGAATCTGAAGCAGGCTCCAGGCTCTGAGCTGTCAGCACAAAGCCCGTCGTGGGGCTTGAACCCATGCACCTTGAGATCACGACCTGAGCCAATTTTGGCTGCTTAACCAACTGAGCCACCCGGGTGCCCCTGGAAGTGCTTTGCTTTTATTTTCATTCAACTCAAGGATCCATTTCTAAAGACCTTTCACGCACCAGGCACCAGGTGAGGGGCCTTCTCTATTTTATTTTCAACTTCCAACAAACTTAAGAGGTAGAACTGATGAGAAGCGGAGTCTCAGAGCTGGGGAGGATGTCCCCCTCAGAGTAAACAGCAGAAACCTGATTTGGAACCCCCAGAGCACACACATGCACCCCCGTCCCCACCCAGACTCACCCACGTGAGCACCCCCATAGCGATGTGGTTAGACGTGCAGAGTATGGGGGCCCCTGAGTGGTGCAGACAGCTGGGCATCCGACTCTTGGTTGAGGCTCAGCTCATGATCTCACGATTCGCGGGTTCTAGACCTGCATCGACTGGGTAGAGTCTACTCGACATATTCTCTCTCCCTTTCTACCCCCCTTGCAATAAACAAACAAACAAACAAATAAGTACAGAGTCTGCAGCTAAACTGTCTCCTCTGAATCCTACCTCTGTATCAGATTAGCTCTGTGACTTTGGATAGCTATTATTATTAGTTCCTCTATGCCTCAGTTTTCTCATCTATACAATGGCTCTAATAATAAACTACCTCACAGGGCTGTTCTGGAACTTAAGGAAGTACTCCATGTAAACTGCTCTGGCTCTGATGCACAGCAGGCAGGCGCTCTTGTTGCTATGATTAGTAAGCAGGGCACGACCTCGAGTTCAGGGTCAACCCCCCAGTGATGTCCCAATCTGACTTCAGGCTGTATGGTCCCGGGTACCCTGGCTCTGTCACTTAGTCGCCATAGGAGAATCAATGCCCCTCTTCTGCCTCTGTTTCTGCAGATTCTGTCTTCACGGGGTCTGAGCGCTGCCACGGGCCTTGGTTTGAGGCCTCCAGCATCTGTGGCCTTCCCAGGCTTCCGACCGGCCCTGGGAGAAAGGGAGGTGGCTGTGCCTTGAGAGCCAAGGGACGGCTCCAGATGTCCCCTCCCCGCCTTCTGCCCCTCCTCCTTTCTCCCGGTCTGTATTTCCTGCCTCTTAAAACCGTGTCGCGGCTATGAGGGTAGAGAAACTCCAGAGCCCAGGGCAGACGGGGACCTGGGCTGGACCTCCCCCCCACCCTCACCCCCTTTTCTGTTTGAGGTTCTCTGGGTCTCTTCCATTGCTCAGAAAAAGCCTTTTGAGGTGGGGGTGTCGTGGGGGTACGGTTATGAGAAGACAGCGTAACCCAAACCCAGGGAAGAGGCAGCTAGAGAAACCCAAGATTTGGGGGGAAGGGCAGCCCTCTTTATCTGCCGGGTTGGAGGCCAGCTGCCTGTGCAGCAGACCATCTCATTCCCCGCTCAGTGGCAATCAGGAGGATTTACGGAGGCCATCTCGGCAGAAAAGCTAAACCAAGCCCACCGAAAGGAAAAAGCCTCCCAGAGCCAGGCCTGCACCATGGGGGTATCAGTGCCCACCCCCCACCCCCCAGTAACCGGGTCCAGGAAGGCACCTGGGAGCCAGTGACCCACCCTTGCTGGGGCCTGCGGCGGAGCCATAAAGCCCTCTGGGTGTGTTCCCGGTCTTCCCACATCCGCCCCATAAATGGTCCAGCCACTCGGCAGCCTGCTCTCGCCATTTTTATTTAGGGTCATCCCAAAGGCCGCGTGGTAGGGAAACAGCGCCGGGGACACAATGGTGGCACAGTGACCGGCGGCATGGGTCCTGGCTAATCACTTGAAACACCTGGAGAAACTCGTCCGAGGAAACAAGAAACAAAATCCCTGCGATTAGGGCCGCAGGCTTCTGGTGGTCCCAGCTAATCTCTTTCAGGTGGAGGGCCCGGTGGGGAGGCCAGGCTGCCCCCGACCCGCAGCCGTCCCGGAGCCTGGGGCCCGGGGGCCGGTGGCTGGAGTGTGACCAGCCATGAGGCTCGGGAGGCTGGCCTGGATGGCTGTGGCGGCAGGTGCCCCGCAAGCGCTAAAGGGGCCATCGAGACAAGCCGAGGTGTGTGCAAGAACCCCATAAAAGAGATCAAGCTGTTTAACAGAGCACCCCCTGCCACGGAGAACTCCCCCAGGCCCCTCAGTCTACCCCAAAAGCAGGTCAGAAGACCAAACAGCCAAACATCAACGCTGAGATACGGGATCTCACGCACTCAACCCCTCAGACAAAATCATCAAGTTTACTCATTGCACAAGTAATACATGTTTGTGGTGAAAAATTAAGATAGCATATAGCTAAGAAAAAGAGACAAAAATTGAAAGCACAAAGTCCCACCACCCAGAAATAATCATGTCGTGTATTTGGGGCTTATCCTTTATTGCGACAGATAATGGACATTTATAAATATTATATGAATGTTTTCTTTCTTTCAAACCAATTTTGTTTATTCATTCATCCATATATCCTTAGCGTCTTTCTGTGCCATTAATGGTCCAGTATCATCTACGGCTGCTCAGCGTAGTCTCACTGTGTGGAAACGGAATTCCTTGGGCTCAGCCCGGACCGATGGCTTCACTCACATTCGGGATTACTTTGATGCAGTTCTAATCTTGAAAATGTCATGAACTCCCACCTGGGCACTGGCTGAGGATAACAAAACACGAAAGAATAAAAAGCCTTAAGGAATTTAATGAGAATTGTACACGATTTGGTGTCTGGGTCATTACACCCATTACATCAAGGACAGCCTTTGAGGCAGGGGTGCTTCCTCGGGCTGGGAGAGGGTGATCTGGCCCACCGCCAGCGCCCCCTGCCCCCACCTCCAATTGCACAGGGTCTTGGGGGAGGGAAGCAGTTTGGCCAAGATCACAGGATCTCCCTGGACAGGAAGAGCCAGGGGTGGGACCCGAGCCCCGGCCGCGGCAGCACATTCAGGGCAGGGGTTGCCTTCAGCCACAAGGGAGCCCTGAAGAAAATGCCTCGGAGGCTCATCTTTACATATTTTTTCCTTAACCAGTAAAGAGTTTTGTTTTGCAAACAACTCAGCGCTAAACCGACCAGCCATCCTTTGAATGCTGGTGTTTGGAATGACACCGAGTCACTGCCTGCCATTGAAGGGGGGGGACATCCGGGGACCTCTCTGAGGACCGTCTCCTTGGGCGGAGCCAGACTCACCAGCAACATGCCAGGAGCACCCCACATGTGACTCGGTGCACCACTCCACCATCTCGAGGTTCTGAGTAAGAGACCTGCATTCTTATTATCCCTGAGCCCTAAAAATTATGTCGCTAGTCCTGCCCTGGGGTTTGGACACTTCTTTTTCCCTGTTTGCTTTATCTCAGGTGTCACTCAGAGAGGCCTGGACATGCAAGCGTCCATGTACAAGGAAATTAGTTTGAGCCCGCCCGGGGGGGGGGGGGGGAGGATGACTCAACCCGTGAGCATCTGTGATGGAGCTGGGTCATGTGACCATCTGTGTTAGAGCTGGGTCATGTGATCATAAGTGTAAGAGCCAGGTCATGTGACCATCTGTGTCAGAGCCGAGTCATGTGACCATGTGTGTTAGAGCCGGGTCCTGTGATTATCTGTGATGGAGCTGGGTCCTGTGACCATCTGTGTTAGAGCCGGGTCATGTGACCATGTGTGTTAGAGCCGTGTCTGTGATCATCTGTGATGGAGCCGGGTCATGTGACTATCTGTGTTAGAGACAGGTCATGTCACCATCTGTGTTAGAGCCGCATCTTGTGTCCATCTGTGTTAGAGCTGGGTCATGTGACCATCTGTGTTAGAGCCCCGGTCATGTGACCACCTGTGATGGAGCTGGGTCATGTGACCAGCTGTGATGGAGCCAGGACCCACACCCGCTGGGTCTGCTGCAGACCAACCAGCTGTTTGGACACAAACATTTCATAAATGGGGGCCCCTTTCCCGCTGGGATGGAAGGCCCCACAAGAGAGGTATTTGAAGGTTCTGGCAGGGATTTCCACCTGCACACGCAGCTCCCATGAGCCTGCCTAAAGTCCACTGTTAGAGAGAACTCGGGCTCAGGCCACTGTCCCCATGTCACTGTAAGATTTAATAGATGGAGGCAGAGACGAAAGGAAAGAGGGAAGCCAGGTTATGGAGCCAAGAAGGCCTTTATTTGGGGTCTGCAGTCCCCGGGCGAGGTTCCGTGACCCGAGTCCTGGGCAGAGTCAGGGAAGTCGCGTGCGATTGGCAATGGGCGAGGGGTTTTGAGGGTGAGGGGTTTCAGGTTTGGTCTTGGGGGGCTGATTACCAATTAAGGGCATTTTAGGGTCACGACGGGACAGGATAGGTTGCCTGTCTCGTCAGGGTGGGGGAAAACTGGAGCTTCATGGTTGGCTGTTTCCAAATGGGGCAGGACATCCCAGGTCTGCAGGTGAGGGGCAGGGGTGGTCTGTGCACGTGTTCTCCTCCAGCCCCTGGAGAAATGGCCGTCAGTCGCCATCCCAAGGTGACTTCCCAGGTGACTCTTACAGTCACATCTTTAGAAACTTCATGGATTTGTAAGTGGCCAGCTTAGGATGAGTCATAGCCCAAAAGACCACACCTGCTATTTATTCAGCACTGAGGTGAAGGTGGTGACCGAGACCCTGTCTTGGGGAAGCCCACACTCTCAAGGACAGGTAACTCCCTGGGGGTCCCCAGGCTTTCCGGGCTGAGGCTTTGCGGTCCTGTGTGATCTTGAGTATTTCACTGCACCACCCTGACCCTAGTGTCTTCTTCAGTGAAGTGGGGATAACACCACCTTGCAGGATCCTTATGAAGGTAAGTGTTCTGTACAGTGAGAGAATATAGGCACACACAGATATACAGAGATAAACGGGTATGTTCTTGTCACTCAGGGCCCACTTTCAACATCACCACCTCAGAGAAGACTTCCCTGACTGCTCAATCTGTATTTCATGCCCTGTGAGGATGGCGTCTCTACCCCCAGAACCTGGTACTGTGCTTAGCACATAGTAGATACTCAACAAACATTCACCGAACTGAGTTGAAAGTCAGATATAAAATTCCACCCCTTTCTTACTCATTGTGTCTGGAGCCGCCCCCCAGAAAGAAAGCCAAGCCCCTCACCTGTTATTAGGTGAGATGACAGTGACCTGGCTGCGGGAGGCCCTTCCGGCCTCACTCCTGAGACCCGCAGACCCCAGCTCGTTCATTTCTACCAGCCTGGTCCTGTCAAGAGCTTTGTCCCAGGAACCGGATTGAGCCAGAGGGCAGGTCTGGGCCAAGTTGCTTGGGGAGGAGCCCCGGGAAGAAGGGGGTGGTGAACTCAGGCCGCAGAGCTGAGACAGGGACGGGGGCAGCCGCTTCCTGGTCTGGTCTGGGTTAGGAGGTCCTCACCCGACAAACAGCACAGACTGGGCCACCGAGCCCTTTGCTGGAGACCCTGGGAAAATGCCCGCGGAGCGGAGCCCTGGCACCTCCTCCCGCCTCCCGCCACGAGCTCCGCGTATTCCCTGCACCCATCGTCACCTTGGAATTAATGCAGAGGAACCAAAACATAGACTGCAGCGTGTCCCCGCTGATGGGAGCGGCCTCCCAGAGGGAGGAAGCCCCGATTTTGCTACAGAATCCCCGATTTCATACAATTGCCCATCGTCAAACGTGCCCCCCTCACCCTGTTTCTAACAGCCCCAGATCGCTGAGCTGGCCTACCTGAGGACAGAATGCAGACGCATGGCCCGTCCGGGACCCACAGCCTCTCCCGAGGTCAGAGGCCATGACTCCTTCTCATCACGGACCAGCTGCCTGCAGCAAAGGCCCCGACAGCCCTGCTCCCCCACCAGGACACCCCATCCCAGTACCATTATCACCGTGCACGCACGCACACCCCCCCCCCCACACACAACACACACGGAAGCCCCTATGACAAGGATGCTCTCCTGTGAGGACTGAAATGTAACGGTTAGATGCACGAGCCCAAGGTTCGAGTCCCAGCCGTGGCACTTGCTGGCCGGGTGGTCCTGGGCAAAGCACTGCCCCGCAGACTGTCTGGGTCTCCTCATCTATAAGATGGTGCTATTATTTGCACGTTGCTCAAAGATCGTTGTGAAAGGTTGTGCACATGCACGGCACACACTCAGTGCTCACTACCCATCAGCGGCTCGTGGGGCGATTGGTCTGCGCAGCCTCCAACCCCCCCTCCAATCTGCAGACGTCTTTCCAAATTTGCAATTACTGGTATCTCCTCAGAAGTCTGTGCAGTGTGTTGTTCATGCTTTTGGGGACGACTGAGTCTGGAACCTTCCAGGACAGAAAATGCAGGGGGCCACTAGGGCAAAGGTCATCCTATCACCCAGCGGTGGGGACAAAGCGCTTCTTCCTGGTCCTCCCCACCACCCCTCTCAGCGCGCGCTGCTTGGTGATTTCACCGTTTGCCGACCCAAGAACAGTCATTGCATTGTTTCATCCTCAGCCCAATTCCACTCGCTTGACATTTTTACCGCTAAATTGAATCCGCTGCCAGTAATCTAATTTACATTTGAAGGCATACACAATGCCAACACGACCAAACGCCAATAAAATTTCTAGTAAAACCCATAAATGGCTCGGTGCTCGTGTTTATGGAAATCTTAGCCTGCTCCTGCCCCAGGAACCCTGCAATCCAGAGTCCTAAATCATTCCCATATGACGGTGAGACACTCTGGATGCCCCCAGCAATGGGGGACGACGCCTTTTCTGGGGCCTGCGATGGAGAGCCCGAGGTCTGTCCCGTCCAGTGGAAGGCGAGGTGGGGCTGGCCCCAGGTCAGGTGCACACACCTGCCTGATCAGGGCGGCACCTCCTGCCCCACCCCGTGTCACCCCGTCTCCTTGCCTCCGGCCACACAGCCGAGGCCTCTTTCAGGAGCACTGACCGTCTCGCTCAGGTTTCTAGAATGACACACGGAGAGAAAATGTACCCAGTAATTCACCACCTACCGCTGATCACACGGATCGATCTGTTGAGCACATTCCAGGCATTTTACAGGTTCGTGAAAGTGTAGATTCTCGATTTTGGAAGAAACCCAGCGAGAACAGTTCTTCTTTTAATAATGGGTTGAATAATGAAAATGAAAGCAAACGCCCATTGAGGATTGAGTATGTAGCAGGCGCTATTCTGAGCATTTCATGTATATTAATTCAGCAAACCTCACCAGGCAGGGCTTTTCTTACTCTCTGGTAACTGGGGATAACATTCAGGCACAGAGAGGTTAAGTAACATGCCAACATCACACAGTCACTAAGCCTCAGAGCCAGTGTTTGGCTCCAGATGTTTGGCCGCCATGGTACTTTATAGCTTGTCTCCACTGAAGAAGCACCTACTATATGCCAGGCCACGGAGTGAGTCCTCTACATGGATTCCCTTTGAGCCTTTCGACAGCCCTGCTACATGGTATCGCCAGCCCAGACAGGTGGATCGTCTTGCCCAAGGATGCCCACCTCGAGATTTGCTGGCCCCATTTTTTATTGTTGTGGGACTGAGTTATCACACCCCTCAGTTTATGGTTAACGGCACTGCTGGTCCACGCTAGGTGCCCATCTTGAAGGACTGAAGGATGGCTCAACATAATCTCTTTTCTTCCCATTCCCCAAGCTCACTGCCACCATTGTTGTGAAACGCGTTCTATTATTTTACGTGCATGTGATTTTACCGCATGTAAGTATGATTGTACTTAGATATTACGCTCATTCACTTTTTCCATTCAATTAAATGTATTTGTGTTCTGTCCATGTTGCTATGTGTCCATCCCTAATGGCTTATGGTATTCCATAGTGTATGCATCTAGCATGTCTTGATTATCCATCCACCACCCCCACCCCCAGTGGCTGGCGTGTGAGTTGTGTGCAGGGTCTCTAGACCTACTTGGTGATGTGATGAACATTTCCAGAAATATCTACTTCTGGATTTGGGGGAGAATTTCCCTGGACCTGACACTGCTTGCACTGCTTGGTCATAGGAGATGCACACAATTAATCCAATTGAGTCTTGTCAATTCCTGTCATGTCCTGACCTTCCACGATGATATTCCATCCACCTTCCTATATCCTCAGTTCTAATTCGTGCTAATCTGATAGATGTAGAGTGACGCCACATTGTTGATTTCATTTGCAATTTTTTAGTTACTAATAAGAGCATTTCTTCATATGCCTGTTAGAATTTGGGGCTTCCTGGGGCACCTGGGAGACTCAGTCAGTTAGGTGTCCGACTTCGGCTCAGGTCATGATCTCATGGCTTATGGGTTCGAGCCCTGCATTGGGTTCTGTGCTGACAGCTCGGAGTCTGGAGCCTGCTTGGGATTCTGTGTGTGTGTCTCTCTCTGCCCCTCCCCCATTTTCACTCTGTTTCTTTCTCTCTCTTGAAAAGTGACTAAACATTAAAAAATTTTTTAAATTTGGGGCTCCTTTGGTGTGAATGACTACTTCATGTTCTTTGACTATTTTTCTGTGGGGATTCCTGGTTGTTCTTGGTGGCGGGGGTGATGTTGGTTTTTGTAGATTTACAGCTGTTCATATATATCTAAGGCTATCAGTCCCTAATTGACTTTAAGTACTGCACATTTC
The DNA here is from genome assembly GCF_006229205.1 of Suricata suricatta. NCBI lineage: Eukaryota > Metazoa > Chordata > Mammalia > Carnivora > Herpestidae > Suricata > Suricata suricatta. The sequence goes on along the minus strand of NC_043708.1, from coordinate 8,869,842 downwards.
TGCCTTGTGTCCCTTATCACTTTGTCCAGGTTGCCCTTCATCGAACAGAAATCCTCAATGTTGACATATTCAAAATCCATCTGTTCTTTCCCCGTGGTTCATCCAAACCACAGCTGGTACTCTGGAGGTCTTGCATAGGAAGTCCTTCCACGGCCCCAAATCACAAAGATAATCTCCTATAACTTCATTGTGTTTATGTTTTTCTTTCACTTTTAGGTCTTTAATGCATCTGCAGTTCGACTTTGCTGCACCACTAGTTAGGCATCTAATTTTTTTTCCCCCTGTAATGACTCCAGTTCCCCCATCACCTAAATAATCCTACTTTTCCCCCTTGAAACGTGGTGCCCCCTTTTGTGTTTCCAAAGTTCCCACAGACACATGTATCTCTGTTTAAGCCCCCTCTTTGCTTCTTTAAAAAAATTTTTTTAATGTTTTTTATTTATTTTTGAGAGACAGAGAAAGACAGCATGAGCAGGGGAGGGTCAGAGAGAGGGAGACACAGAATCCGAAGCAGGCTCCAGGCTCTGAGCTAGCTGTCAGCCTAGAGCCCACAAACCGTGAGATCATAACCTGAGCCGAAGCCGGAAGCCAGATGCTTAACCGACTGAGCCACCCAGGGCCCCCCCCCCCGACCCCTGCCTTTGCTTCTTTGGCGTATCAGCCCAGCTTTGTTTGTGGGACAGTGGCTTTGCAGTGCGCCGATATGTTATAGAACAGGGTATCTCTCTTTGCTCCTATTTTTCTCAGTTGATTTTGCTATCCACAGATGTTTATTCTATAAAAGAAGTTCATTGAATCCTTCAAAAAAAACCCAACTGGAATTGAGGTTGAGATTGAGTTTGATTTATGGATTAATTTGGAGAAATTTGACATATTTTGAATATTAAGTCACCCCATCAAAAGCATGAAATAGTTATTTATTTGGGGAGTTTTAAGTGTTTTTTTAATTTTTTTTAATGTTTTTTATTTATTTTTGAGAGACAGAGAGAGACAGTGCAAGCAGGGGAGGGTCAGAGAGAGAGGGAGATACAGAATTGGAAACAGGCTCCAGGCTCTGAGCTGTCAGCACAGAGACCAATGCAGGGCTCAAACCCACAGATCATGAGATTATGACCTGAGCCAAAGCCGGACACTTAACTGACTAAGCCACCCAGGTGCCCCTTACGTTTTTTAATGATTACGTTTTTTCCATGGAGGTTTTATGGTTTCTTTGTAGGTTACTTTCAAGACATTTTGTGGCTTTGTTGCTCTTGTGTATGGTAAATTTATTGTTATTACTATTATTATATTTTCTGTTTGTTGTTTATGTTAAAAAACCTACTGTTTTTTTTAAGTTCTTTCTTATTCAGTAACCTTGCTGAGCTTTTTTTATTGGTTCCAACAATTTATTGATTCTGGTTTGTTTGTTTTATGTGTCTATCACTTTCTTTCCTTGGACTGCTCTCATCCAATTTAGGGGTCAAGATTACACTGATCATCTGATAAAACTAATTAAATTGTTTCTTTTGTTTTTCATCTGCTTTTGAAATAACTTGTATAAAATAAGAATTTTTCTCTGTCTTGAAAGTTGGATAGAATTCACTTGTAAAACCATTTGGGCCTAGACCTTTTTGTAACAAAGGGATCTAGATTACCATTTCAGTAGCGTTCAAATGTACAGTGCTCTATTCAGAATCAATTACTTCCTCGGGAGTAACTGTTTGCTTTTTTATTCTTCCAAAAATTTGTCTTGGTTTTACAATGTATTACCTTTCAGCTGTTCCTAATACTTAAAAAAAAAAAAATCACGTTTGAGTTTCTCTTGTGTCCATAGGTATTTTCCTCAGTGTTAATTTGCATTTGATTATTTGCGTTTAGTTATCTGTCTTTATTGAACTCTTTGAAGAAACAATTTTTGGTTTCATTCATCTTTTTCTTCCCCTTTTTTTCTGTTGCTGTGGTTGTTTCCTCCCCCTCATTGATTCTCGTCTTTGTCTTCAATGTGATCTAACCACAGCCAGCTCCGACCTGGGTCCTCCAAGCCATCAGGTGATGCTCTTTCTGTCCTGTTGAATTACAGCTCCTTAAATGGACACGTGACCTCTGTCCTTCTGTGACCCTTACCTCACTCTCTTAGGAGACAGATTCTTCCATGTCTGGGTAGCCTTGCAGCAAGATTGACTCTAAAGATGACTGTCTGTAACACTTCTATCTCCTTTGGTTACACAAAGAATGTTCACAGTCGCCTTCCCAGGACTGCGTTTTGACTATTTCAAGATATTAATTTTAGGTATTCTGAGTCTTCTCTTCTCAAGATAAATCAACCCCAAGACTTCCTTCACCCGCCCTCATGTGGGTCTATCTTAGGTCCCCAGGCCCCTTTCTTCTGGACTTTTCCAATCTGCCATTGATTCTCTTAAATAGCAGGGCTCAGGATGCAGGCAGGATAATTCTCTAAAAGTGGTAAAACAGAGCTGAGTGGGAGAAAACCACCTCTTTCATTTTAAATGTTTTAGATCTAGAAATGCAGCCTGGGTGGCACTCACTCCATCAGCCAATACCTCCCAGGGGGACTCACCTTGAACTCACTGCTGACCTAAACCCTTTCTCTGTGTACTAGTTACGGCTTGATTCTGACTCCTCCTGAGAAGTTGGAGTATGTGGCCCCTTCATTTTTGTTGGGAGATATTCTTTCCCCCAACTGTTCGGTTCTCTTCATTCATAAACTCAACAAATATGTATGTAATCACTACGCATCAGACCTTGGAGATTTAACAAGAGGACACAGCCCATCACAGCCCATTTCCCAGGGTAGCCCCCCACCACCCACAAGGATTCATGAATTTTGCTTCCAGAAAATTCAATGAACCTGAATCCATTCATTAATTCATTCATTTGACAGACACAGAGTTAAACTCTACTGCTTACTGGGAGCTTCGGTTTTTCCTCTTTTCCCACCACTTACCCTTGTGCCCACCCCCCGGCCCTGCATGAGGAGTCGTTGAGGAGAGGGAGGGGCGGGGCAAGGCCAGGCCCTCAGTGAAAACCTCCTTCTCTGACTGGAACCCAGAGCCACAGCCCAGCCCCAGGGTCTCCCCAGCAAGACATTTCCCTGCTTCGGTCACGAGAGAGGACACCCAGGATCCAAACCAGCCCCCCAGCCACATCAAAGGCCCTCTTGGGCTCTGGGAAAGCAGAGACATCCTGTCGGTTCCTCGTGGGGGAGAGAGTGCCTGAAATCTGAGATTTTTTTTCTCGGTGTGTCTGCCAGGCAGCACCAGAGCTTAGGGCTGGAAGGGCCCCCCCCCCCCAGCAGGGTGGAGACTGAGGCCCCTGCTGGCCATGCCATGGGCCTGGGGCAGAGGGCTTGGCTGGCTTCGTACCACACCCAAAACAGCTTCATCATGGAGGTTGCGGTGAGGGCCAGGCCCCAGGTGGGGCTGGGAGCCAGAGCATCTGGGAAGGGGCCCGCTTCAAGGGTGGGGAGGCTCGTCAGAAGGGGGAGAGGCCTGTCACAGGAAACTGCTGGGACCAGGCTCTGCGGTGGCGCAGGGAGGTGTGAGGAGGTGGTCAGGCGGGGCCAGAAGCTAAGGTTCACTCGGTTGCGCTATTAAATACCGAAGTGCAATACAGAGGGTTGCTTCCTGTCCAGGAGACGGCTGCTTCACCCTGCTCCTTTCTGCTCACCTTCACCCTCCCTTTCTGGCCCAGGTCGTCTGTGACTCCCCACGAGGTCCTCTTCTCGGGAGGTAGGCCCCATCCCTGCTACGGAAGGGAACGCGGGTGGACACGTGGTCGGGGGGTTTGTAAGATATGCAGGATCTCAGCCTCACCTCAGACTTCCTGAACCTGAGTGTGTATCTTACCAAGATCCCGCGTGTGCATTTAAAATCTGAAAAGCTCTAGGGCGCCTGGGGGCTCAGTCGGTTAAACGTCCAACTTTGGCTCAGGTCATGATCTCACGGTTCGTGGGTTCGAGCCCTGTGTTGGGCTCTATGCTGACAGCTCAGAGCCCAGAGCCTGCTTGGGATTTCATGTATCTCTCTCTCTTCCCTTCCCCATGCTCATACTCTGTCTCTCTCTCTCTCAAAAATAAACATTAAAAATTTTTTTTAAAAACTAAATAAAATCTGAAAAGTTCTGCCACAGACTATACATTCTAGGAAGGTTCGAAGTGCGTTCATCTTATTCACAACCCAGATATCAGAGTTTGAGAAGCACTGCGTAGGTTCAGGGTTGCATGCTTCCATTTAAAAAGATTTTAATGTTTATTTATTTTTGAGAGAGAGAACACAAGCAGGGGAGGGACAGAGAGAAGGGGAGACACAGAATGTGAAGCAGGCTCCAGGCTCTGAAATGTCAGCACAGAGCCCGACACGGGGCTCCAACTCTTGAACTGTGAGATCATAACCTGAGCCGAAGTCCAATGCTTAACCAACTGAGCCACCCAGGGGCCCCTGCATGCTTCTGTTTTCACTTACTATATATCAGAGGCCTCTTGTGTGGCGTTATAAAGCAGATGCCTCACCCCCCTTTCAATGTGCTCAGAGTACTCTGGGGACCAACACGATGGAACTTGTGGAACTGATGGACACAAGTCAACCACCTACTGTTGGCGTTTGTCACTGAGGCAGATGGGGTCCTCTCCTTCCCACTGCACATGGGCTCCTTGTGAAGAGGCACAAGGTGTCAGAGCATCACCCTCTGTGGTGGTCAAAGGCGGTGGGCACATGACTCTAGATGGGCCAATCAGCCCCGAGCAGAAGACTGAGTCTTCTTTGCCTGAGTCCCTGGGAAGAAACTTTCTCTTTCTTCTCCTCCTCTTATTGCTCCTCCTCCGTCATCTCTAAAGTTAACTCTAGGCCCAATGTGGGGCTTGAACTCACAACCTTGAGATCAAGTTGCACACTCTACCGACTTATCCAGCCAGATACCTGGGCCTTTCTCTTTTTCTCAGTTGACTTGAGCCGGAGGATGTGAGGCTGGAAGCGGGGCAGCCCTCAACATGAAGTGAGGACTTCTCGGAACATGGGAAGAACAGAGGAAAAAGCCCAAGGAGAGAGAGACAGAGAGAGAGAGAGAGAGAGAAAGAGAGAGAGAGAGAGAGAGAGAGAGAGAGAGAGTGAGAGAGAGACCAAGTCCTAGAAAGACTGTAAAAGCCTCCATCTCCTGTCCCTTGACTTCTAAGTTTTCCATTGAAGACAATTTGTGCTGTTTTTCTGGTCCCTTCTCAAGAGACACGATGTCCTCCCTGTCATCACAGAAAACAAAAATGGAGGCAGTATGGTGCAACATGGGAGACACATAGGATTAATGACCTAATGCACTCCCAGAGTAGCATTCAACCAGCGACACTCAGGAGCTGATGTGTCCGTGCCCTAGCGTCCTCGCCCCCTTGCATGGCAGAGTCCTGGGTGCACGTTCTCCCTTGGCTCCCAGAGTCCGCGGGCGGGATCAGCTCCAGTCCTGACCTGGTAGCCGGCTTGCTAACACTCACTTCAATAGGCTGCCTCCGCTTCCCTATGGGTGTTTCCTGGATCGCCTCCCAGAGACACAACACGCACTCTGTCCATCTTTCTGGGGTCTGCTTCCAAGGGAACCCCACTGAAGACACCTCCTTCAGGTGGTCGTGAGGGTTAAATGAGGGGACGTCTGGCCTGGTGCTCATGTCCAGGAGCCCGTAGCAGACAGCAGCTACCATTCTTCACCTCTTTGGTTTTAAAGCACCTGCTACGGGCCCTTCACCTTTTATCTTAAGGGACCAAGAGGGAAGTCAAGACATTTCGGCAAGCAAACATTTACTATAAATTTTACTGATATGAAAGGTGTGTATAGCACACAGCTAGCAATTAATACAATGGGGGCACCTGGTGGGCTCCGTTGGTTGAGCCTCCAACTTCAGCTCAGGTCACGATCTCACGTTTCCTGGGTTCGAGCCCTGCATTGGGCTCGCTGCTGTCAGGGCAGAGCCTGCATAGAATTCTCTGTCCCGCCCCCCTCCTCTCTCCCTCCCTCATGCTCTCTCTCAAAAACATAAACATAAGAACATTAAACATAAACATTAAAAACATAAAAATAAGAACAAGTAATACAATATACAACCTCTTCACTGTGGTTTCCACACAGCCAGTGGATTCGCAAAGAAAGCGTTCACTGTGATGAGCTCTGCTAGCCTTAGCCAACCAATGGTCACAACTGGAGAAGGAGGGTACGTCCCCCAGGAATGCTGGTCGACGTGTTTTTAAAAAATTTTTTTAACGTTTATTTTTGAGAGACAGAGAGAGAGAGAGTGAGCAGGGTAGCGGCAGAGGGAGAGGGAGACACAGAATCTGAAGCAGGCTCCAGGCTCTGAGCTGTCAGCACAGAGCCCAACACGGGGCTCGAACTCACAAACTGCAAGATCATGACCTGAGCCGAAGTCGGACGCTTAACCGACTGAGCCCCCCAGGCGCCCTGAGGTTGGCATGTACATTAGCATGTAAGACCAGAGCGAACAATGAAGGTTTCAGGAGTGCGATAACCATAGGAACAGCATCTTTAATAGTTTTCAAAGGCTGGGAGAATAGAATAACTTCGGGGAGTTATTGATGATGGACCGTGACAGACACGACCCTCTTTAAGGTTATTCTGTGAACTTGCATCCAAACAAGCCCACAGCCATATACATTCAGCCCTAGGTGTGGCGGTCGCCTATTTCCACCAGAGACAGTCCCACCAGGGCTGAGTTCGAGATGGGGATGTGATGTCACCTGGGCTCGGAGTTGCAGAGACAGGAGTGGACGCAGGATCACCTGTGTCTCTACACAGCAAGAGCCTCTGGAGCTCGGGCGGCAGCCAAAATCTAGCAAACTACCAGGATTGATGAGTTTTGAGTACTTATGACCTTTGTTGTTTGTTTTTTTTAATTAATACATCTTATTTTTTAGGGCAGTTTTTGGTTCACAGCAAAACTGTCCCCCTCCGCGGCCTCCCCCACTTCAGCACCCCCCACCAGCGTGTCAGGGACACTGGCGACCCTCAACGAACCCGCATCGACCTCTCATCTCCCCCCAAAGCCCGCAGTGTGCGCTGGGGTTCGCTCTTGGCTTCGTAGAGAACGCGGGCTCCAACAAAGGTGTCAGGACACACGTTCACCACCGTGATGCCGTGCAGCCCATTTTCACTCTTACCTGTGTGCTTAATATTTAAAGTGCAAGTTTACATTTGTATTTAAGTATAAGTCTACATAATTTAGTGTTTAATGATGGCTTAATTTAATGTTTAACGACCTCGTGAAACTCCTGAAATTTTAACAACTGGTTCTCGGGGGTCAGGGCGGGCTGGCGCTGGCACCACGCTGCCACCTGGGCCTCTGCAGGGCCCGGAAGGCACCTGATGATTTCCAGCCAAAGCCGGACGTGCTTCAGGTAGCCTTGAACTCACAAGACGCGCCGTGGAGCCCAGTGGGGCTGCGTCTCTCCCCAGGGCCATGGGGTCCTCTCCTCTGTGGCCTCCGGCCAAGCTCCCAGCCGTCAGGTGGCCGTCGAGACCATCCAGAGGGGCAGCGAAGACACCTGGACGCCCCGCACCCCCAGCAGATGGGCCGGCGCCGCGGGGAGCTTCTCCCAATGCTGTTCCCACCTCCCCGGGCACAGCTGTTTGGGGAACCCCATCCTATTTTTGGATGGGAGACCCTGAGAAGTGTACAATAACAATCAAAAACAATTTTACCTCGAGGGGGAATCATTTAATGGGAGGGCCCAGGGCCTAAAGTGTCTCTCTTCACAGGCTTAAGCAGCTGGGCTGTTATGCTTATTGCTCTCCGGAGAGATCTGGGTAGGACATGCAGCCTTAAAGTGACAGCCCCGCCACGAGCCTGGCTGGGCCCTGGTGGAGCCTCCGGAAAGCTCCGACATCCCCGGCCCCACAGTGCTGGCACCTGGGGGTTGAAAGACACGTCTCACGGTCGACGGGATGGACACTCGCAGGATAGGGAGGGTCGCCCCACCACGGAACGGGCACCCACCCAGTGATTGGTTTCACGCTCAGGTAGCACCTGTTGCGCATTGTTCTAAATATGTCACAGAGACTACATTTAAACCTCATAAACCAGGTACTATTATGAGTCCATTGAGGCCTCGGAAGGGTCAATGGTTGATTCAGAACTCAGGCAGTCTGGTTCTGGGGTCCATGATGTCACTCACAAAGGCAGCAAAGAATGCAGAGTAGATGGGACTTCCCTGTGGGTCAGTTAGGCCGGCACGGTAGGTGTGTGTGAGGCGTGAGGGCAGGAGTGGGGACCACATTTCACACGTGCGCACACACACACACATTCGCACCCACAACCACACACGTATGCCTGCAGGCAGCTATGTCTGTTCACACATAACTGCACACGAGGACACATATGTGTGCACATGAACACACACTCGTGCACACACATGCACAACCACATACAGGCACGGCACGCACACACTTTATCTTTACTGCGAGGGCCAGGCAGGTCCTTGGAACAGGAGAGCGTCACCATCAGATCTGTGCCTTGGAAAGCTCGCTCTAGCCAGGGGGCCAGCGGGGAAAGTCCCTCCTCTGAGCCTCAACTTGCTCATCGGGAAAACGCAGGACCCGCTTTTCCCATAATGAACGTGAAAGTTCCTGTAAGCCATGCACTTCGGGGTGTGCGGGCCAGGTTTTCAAAAGCCCGCATTCGTGTCCAGAGGGGATATTGTAGAAGTTACCAGTGCCTCTCCACCTCGTATGGCAGCGTGAGGGTGGGGGCAGCGTGTGCACGTGTGTGCATGCGTGTGCATGTGTGTGCATGCGTGTGCAGAGCAAAAGAAGAAACTGGACCCAGAAAGAGCAAGAAGAACGTGCAGGGTCACCCAGCAAGCTTACGATTGAGCTAGGATCTGAATCCAGGGGGGTCTGACTCATGGCTCCGGCCTGACGCCCCACGGCTCTGGAAACACCCTAGAGCCAAGGTGATGGAAAATGAGTCAAGGTTGCGGAATATTTTTCCCAGGCCACTTGTCTCCTGTCACCATTTGACACCCCCATCCCAGTTTTTTTGTTTATGTTTTTTATTTATTTTTGAGAAACAGAGAGAGACAGTGTGAGCAGAGGAGGGTCAGAGAGAGAGGGAGACACAGTATCCGAAGCAGGCTCCAGGCTCTGAGCTGTCAGCACAGAGCCCGAGGTGGAACTCAAACCCATGAACGCTGAGATTGTGACCTGGGCAGAAGTTGGACGCTTAACCGACTGAGCCCCCCGGGAGCCCCTGACACCCCATCCCAGTGGCAGGGCCAGAGGGCATTTCCAGCAGCCCTCACGGGACAGCGATCTACACGCCATTAACCACAAGTCAGGCGACACTTGTGAACCCCAAAGTACAGATGCGTGTTCTTCACGCTTGGCCAGCTGTACCGCGCCTTTGTCTGTCCCTCCCTCTTTCCTGGCTTTCCTGTCCTATGAGCCAGGCTGCACTGCCGTCCCCGCACAGAAGGAGCATATGGACATAGGACAAGGGAGGCAGGTTCTGGAGGCCTGCACCCTGGATCAGACCTGGGCTCGACAGCTGGCCTCACCACTTCCTGCCTGTCAAATGGGCACCAAGTAATACTAGTTAACACTAGGTCTCTTAGGGGAAACACAGGCCCTGTTCTGTATAAGGAGGGGTGATGAGTGCTGAGAAGGGGTGGGCGTGGGCTAACAGCCCTCTGGGGAGTAAAAGGTGTGGGTGGGAGAGGTGTGCGGAACGGAGCGATCTGCCTTTCGCTGGCCTTCGGAGAAACGGTCCCAGATGTTACAGAGAGCTGCCAGGGCCACGAAACAGACCTCCGAGTCCGCGGGTCCTGGTGCGTGGAGGGCAGCAGATCATGGAGGGAACGGGGCCACAGAAGCAGCAGAGTCTCAGGCTTGGAAAGATGTGGGCTCGAGTCCCAGCTCTGTTCCCCATTTCCTGAGCAACCTCGCCACGCCCACACAGCCTCTCGGAGCCTCAGTGTCCTCTTCCCTGAAGCAGAGATGATTACACCCACCGCTCAGCTAATGTGACGGCCGCAGGACGCGTGGAACCGGCCAGGCACCCAGCAGCCCGGTGACAGGGAGGGGGGGTACTGTTGTTTGGACATTTCCCCACACTGAGGCAGGGAGCCCACGCCGCAGGGCCTCGGGACAGCCCCAGACAGCCTGCAGGGAGGAAGGCTTTCCAGCACCCCCTTTCCAGCCAGCCCTTGAGGCTTCGCTTACCTCTCTGAAAATTAAATTAAAACCTAACAGTGGTCCCATTGTGGCTCCTACATCTCCAGCCTAACCGGCGAATAGTCTTTAATATCCACCGCTGACAGGATGGAATTAGCCGCGTTGTGGGCTGCTGTTTTTTTTTTGTTTGGGTTTTTATTTCTTGCTCTAACTTTCATTCCCCCCACCACAGGGGTGTAAGTCGGTGTTTAATCCGTCCTGAGAGCACCGGGCAGCTCTTAAGTAGGACGGGCAGGAGCCCTCGGCCCCGCCCGAGCCGACCAAGGTGAGTGCTCCGTGAGCCGAGGAGCCTCTGTTGATCTCCCGGCATCCGAGTCGGCCAACACAGGTTCTCCAGGCACAAGAGAATCAATGCAGAATTACGGTTAAGCCTCCTGATCATTATCCTCATTAGAGGTAACCGGAGCCCGGCTGGCCCGAACGCAGCTCTAAACCCCGCTAAGACGGGACACACTCGGGAAGAATACGCCGTGTGTAATTTAATAATCCTGGAAACAAGTCCACATTCTTTTTTGTCTTTGGCCCAAAGGAGAGGTAATTCCTGACGCAGCCAGGGAAGCAGAACCGTGCAGCCTGGAGAGAAAGGCCTAGATGGGGTGGACAAGAAGGACTTGGGATTTGGAAGCAGTGCTCTTTCTCCTAGGTGGAATCACGACATCCCATTCCTCCGTGCCCCCAGCAAGGCTTCCAGTAGCCCTTCAGAACCTTCCAGAACCTTCCAGAACCTCAATGTGCGTCAGAGAATGCAGGCCCGGCATGTGACACTATGTGGCAAGTGAGGAGGAGGCTGGATCTCAACCCCACTCTGTCCCCTTCAGTGAATGCTTATGTAGATGGCATCTCCATCACCCCCTTGCACACAGACAGCACCTCACAGTTTATAGAGCACTTTCACATCCTTCCCCCCTTTGGGTTCTCCCACAGTCCTGTGAGAGAGGCAAGGTAGGATTGTTAGGGCCATTTCATAGATGGAAAAGTGGAGGCCGAGAGGTGTGAAGTAGCCTCCTGAAATGACAGGGCCTCCAAGGACTGCAGCTGAGTTGGAACTTGGGCCTCCTGACCCTGAGTCCGGGAACCATTTAATGAGAGCTGAATTGTGTGCTCCCCCAAATTTACATGCTGAAGCTTCCACCCTAAGTGCCTCAGAATATGACTGTATTTGGAGACTTTGAAGAGGTGATTAAGTTAGGATGAGGTTGTGAGGGTGGCCCTGATCCAGTCTAACTGGCATCTTTATAAGAAGAGATCCAGACACAAATAGACACAGAAGACCAGGTGAGGACACACAGAAAAGATGGCATCTACAAGCCAAGGAGAGAGACCTTGGGAGGAACCAGCTCTGCAAACACTTTGATCTCAGACATCCAGCCTCCAGAATGTGAGGAAATCAGTGTCTGTTGTTGAAGCCACCGTCTGTGGGGTCTGTTATGGTAGCTCAAGCAGACGAATAAAGGCTCTGCTGGGCCTCCCTGCCTTCATGGAGTCCGCTCTGAAATGCCGGTCTTCATCTCCCTTGTTGGCTCCCCGCCCCCCTGTATGCCCTGGCCTGCACTTGACACCCCCCTCTTGGGACTGAGACCTGACTTGTGGGGGCAGCGGTGGGGGGGGGCAATTGGCCCCCAAGCCATGGTTATCCATTGAGACGCGTGTGTGATAGAGCTTGAGGCTTCTTGAGCCAATGGGATTTTTAGGGTGTCCTTTCTCACTAACTTGTGACTTCATTATCATTTACGCTACATGCGTTCCAAGAGTGCTAGAAATCTCTGCACCTGGGAAACGTGACTTCTGGAAGGACCCTTTCTAAATGTCATTCTTAGCATCACATGTCAGTATATGTGCATTGTGTGTACAAAAACCCATGCAGATATACTTCGTGATTAATTTTCTGCACCAAGTTATCTGCTAAAAAGTAGGTATTTTTGTATTCATATTCGTATTTCGTATTTTCACCATACGAATAAATTTCTAGGTTTAAAAATTTTTTTAATGTTTATTTTTGAAAGAGGGAGACAGAGTGTGAGTGGGGGAGTGGCAGACACAGAATCTTAAATAGGATCCAGGCTCTGAGCTGTCAGAATAGAACCTGATGTGGGGCTCAAACCCATGAACCATGAGATCATGACCTGAGCCAAAGTTGGATGCTTAACCGACTGAGCCACCCAGGTGGCCCTAAACTTCTAGGTTTTTTTATTCAGCCTGTTTACCATCAGCATATGAAGGCACCAAAATACCTGTTCCTCCCAGTTTTCTCTTCTAAAAATCTGTTGACATGTCATTAACAGAGGTTAAATTACTATAATATTCATCACAGTTTGACTTTGATATTTTCAACATTCTCCTTTAAGATGTTTTGAAACTTGCATGTTAGACCCTTGAATGAGGCAGAAATCTTCAAAACCAACAAACTGCTTCCTAGCACCTACTTTTCCTGCAGCTACATCTGCCTGTCCCTCCTGTGTGGGTGTGTCACAGCACAGACCTGAGCACAGAGTGAAGTGTATACAGCAGGTGCTTAATAAATGCTGGTACTTTGGGTTTGTTTTCCCCAGGCCTATGTCCAGCCTGTTGGGTCCTGGCCCACCTGGGCGAGTCCACAGAGGTCACCAAGTGGCAGCCCGTCCTGTGGAAGCAGAGCGTGGTCTTGACCTCACTGCCTCTTGCCCCTCCCTCCAGTATCCCATCCACACCCGGGCAAGTGGGCACTCTGCCCAGGAATGTTCATGAAGCCCCTTGCAGAGGTGGTGGGGGTGGCTGTCCCAGCCCGCAGTCACAGCAAAATCCAAAGTGCTCTCCTGCCTCCAGTCCAAACGGGGTCGACCTGGGCCAGCCCTGGTCACTGGCGACTTCCCTGTGTGTGGTCACCGGGACCCAGCAAACAAGAACATGGCCCACAGAGATGGCGGTGCGAGGAGAATCCCGTCCAGGAGAAGCAGACAGGGCCGCCCGTTGAGACATTATGAGGTGGGGCCCGGATGGCAGGGCTGACGGGCACAGTCGGGAAGGGCAGGGAAGGCTTTGCAGAGGCACTGCATTCCCCCAACTTGGCGGTGGACGGGAGTCCGTAGGCAGGAAATCAGCCATGCCCTTCATGCTGTTTCAGCATCTCGGTGCGCGCCCTGGACCTGACTCTCCACGCACTGGCTCCATGACCTTGGCCGTGTCTCCCGCCCGCTGAGAGAGGCAGGAAAAGCCAAGTGAGTTTTCTATCGGCTCCCAGGGCCCCGGTGGCAACAGCCTGAGCCTTGGTGGGAGGTCACGTGGGGAGCCAGCAGAAAAGGGGGGCCACCCTCCCCAGAAGTGAAAGCAAGAACCAGGGAGAAAGTGGCTGTCCCTGTGGAGAAGCCCGCCTCCCCCGGCCGCCGGCCAGGAATGTGCTGACGGGGTCTGAGGCCTGTCCCCAGCAGTGCCACGGCCCTCTCGTCCTGCTCTTTAGTAAACGCAGCGTCTGTCTCATTGACCAGAGTGTCCTTCCTTCCCGCGTGGGCCCTGGCCATACCTGAGATGTATAAACAGCGCTCGGGCCTCAGACTATTGAATTAGGCCGCTCCTGGCGTTGCTGTCATTGGCAGAGCAAACCCCTCTGTGATTGTTATCAGCTATAATCAAATCTGAGGGTGACTGGAATGCTAATACCTTCCCCGGCAGCGTGTCCTTCGGCAGACGCGGGCTAGCAACGCCCCTGATCCTGGTCAGAGTCGCCCCGGCGGCTCCAATCCATGACATCTTCTTTGTCTCAACCCAGCGGCTCTGCAAACGAGCGCCGTCAGTGAGCCAGCTGGTCAAGACGTGTCATTTTGTGTCCCAGGGAGCCCCCGCTCCACGCCACCCTGAGGCTTTGTATCTGATGGGGCAATGAGAAGGTGACAGTGATGGACCGGGGCCCCTGCCCCAGCCTTGCGAGGAGGGTGCACAGGTGAGCCCCAGGTGGGCTCGGAATGTGATCCGTTTGGGCCCTGATGGAATTCACTCATTTATTCATTCGCTGAACAGAGGTGGGTTGCACACTTCCCTACAGGGCACAACCGAGGGGAAAGAGGACGCTCTTGACCTTCACGGTTCACAATCAGGGCCGGCTCCCCAGCTGACGGAGCACAGACATTACTGCATGTGTGTTACAGATGCCACGAGAAGCGCAAGATGGGGGTCTGGGGAGCATTCCAGAGGACTTCCCAGAAGAAGCACCATGACAGAGGAATCCAGGGCAGGGCGGTGAGGGGTGGGTCATGTGGCAAGACACTACTCAAGACTTTTGGGGATCCCAGGGTTTGAATTGGCACCGATGCCTGGGACCGACAGAAATCAGAAGTCAGACCCTCAGCATGGGGTAGAAGAAAGGAGGGGGACGTCACGGTCCCCGGTATTGAGGAGCATGGCTCCCTCCTTTTGAGAAATGGGGATGTAGGGAGGAGGACGGGAGGAGAGGGTTTAGCCGTATGAGGGTGTGAGGCCGGAAAAGGTGCACATCTTAACCCGACTTGGTGTGTTTGGCGAGGTGCTGACAAGGATGGTGGGTTGGCCTCTGTTTCATGCCCAGCAGGGGCCTGGAGTCCTCCCCGGTGGCTTCCCATGCTCAGACGCTCAGCTACGAAGGAGGCAAATCGTTGGGGGTCCGCACACAGCCTGTGGGTAGAGAGAGGAGAGGGAGTGGGGGGTAACAGGGAAACACAAAGCCTAATAAGTGAACAAGATGAATCCAGGTATGACCAGTGCATTTCCTGCCACTTGCTAACTCGATGAGGCCACTGGAGAAGGGGTTAGGAGACGAGACCCTAGTGCCCACCTGCCCATGACCTCCCAGGCCTACCACACACTCGTGGTCACACTGGGCAATGCACTTAATGTCCTTGTGCCTTGGGCTCCTCAATCCTGCTCCGTGAAATGGGGATCGTCATGGGGCCCGACTCAGGGTTTAGTGCATAGGTACATGTACAAGTTCAATGGCTCGCAGTGGTGCCCGGCATACACCCAGCTGCACGAAGGTGCTGTGTCGTGTTTATTGTTGGTGCTCTGGGTTGAGAAGGATTCCGAGGTCCACTGGGCTCGATGGTGTGAGGATCAGGAGTGGGGGGTGCGCTCTGTCTCGTCATCCCTAGTGACTGGCTCTGCTCAGACTCTCCTGGTCACAGCTCTGACCAGCGTCTCCTAAACCTCCCGGCCCCTCCTCCGCTCTCTTGACCACATTCATTCATTCTTTCCCTCGGCCACGGGGGTGGCAGGATGGGGTCTGGACAAAGGTGGGAAGTGGGCTGAAGGGGAGGGACAAGGAGTCTGGGCCTGGAGTGTCCCCCCCACGACTAAGAGGGGCACACATGCAAGTCATTTCCCAGGAGCATTGGCCTGGGAGTCTCCGCTGACTCCACATCACTGAGGGTCCATGGGCAAGTCATTCCCGCTCCCCGGGGCTCAGTTTGTCTCAAAGAAGAGACCTCAGCAATAAGACAGAAGTGGACCTTCTTCTGTTTGGGACCTGGGGTCTATGGCCCATCTGTTCAGACTCGTCCTCCCTGAACCTGAGGACCCTCCAGTTGGTCCCTTCCTGCCTACGGTTGGGAGGAGATGGCCAGGGAGGGCAGCTCGGCCCTGTGGAGGAGAAAGGCCCAGGCTCAGACACCCTGGATTCCAAAGCCAGAGCTGGGACAGCATTCAGCCTCTCAGATTCAGCCTTCCCATCTCTCAGAGGGGGTCACGGTCATGTGGCAGGTACACAGAAGTAGCGGCTTGGTTTGAGGCTGGAGGAGAGGTAGAGACCTGCATCTCCTTCCTCTGCCTTGACCCCATCTATAGCCCGAGCCTCCCAAACCTTCCCCGGCAAGGCCAGGCCAAACCTCACCTCCAGGACTTTCTCTGCCTTTCTAAGTCCAGCGCCAGCCTCACCTCCTCCGGGCAGTCTTCCTGACCACGCTAGCTGGGAGCCTGTCCAGCACCTGCTCCTAAAACAGCCTTGCCCATCTTCCTTGTGCAGTCAGCTCCCCGCCTCCTCTGAGCCCCAAG
The DNA here is from genome assembly GCF_006229205.1 of Suricata suricatta. Lineage (NCBI taxonomy): Eukaryota > Metazoa > Chordata > Mammalia > Carnivora > Herpestidae > Suricata > Suricata suricatta. Next base: position 8,853,633 of record NC_043708.1, on the reverse strand, counting down.
CTCAAAGCCGTGTAACGTGGGTTTCCTCTTGCCTCCACTCTCGGCAAGAAGTGACAGCACACAGTCAGTCGTGGGCGTCCGAGGTCAAGCCCTGGCTTTGCTGCCTCCAAACCCATGCGACCCCCAAGCCTCGGGCAGCACAGCAGGCCCCCAGAAGGACAGTTAAGTGCCTCAGGGAGGCTGGTTTCACTTTCATTCGTGCTGGTCCATTTCATCCCTCAGCGTGACCCAGTGGGACACTCATGGGACAAGGATGCTCATGCTCACTTTTTCTTTAAAATTTTTTTAATGTTTTTTTAAATTTACTTTTGAAGGACAGAGAGAGACAGCACGAGCAGGGGAGGGTCAGAGAGAGAGGGAGACACCGAATCTGAAGCAGGCTCCAGGCTTCAGGCTGTCAGCACAGAGCCTGAAGCGGGGCTCAAACCCACGAACCATGAGATCATGACCTGAGCTGAAGCCAGATGCTTAACCGACTGAGCCATCCAGGCGCCCCCAGGCTCATATTTTAAATAAGGAGGAAAATCCATGGCTATTCATGGCGGTCCTGGGTCCCCAGCTCACCTCCAGTGCCTTCACTAGAACATTTATCCCAGACATGCAGAGCAGACATGCTCCTAGGCACGAAGTAAGGAGCAAAATGCTCCCCGCCTCCTCTCCCCGGGGTGGCTGTGCTCACAGCCTGTCCTCCTCCCCACCAGTAGGTCCACCGACGACCCGTTATCGGGCAGCGTGGTGCCAGGTCGCTCTGGGTGTGAGCGGACGGGATGAGGCTACAGGGAGCCCAGGCCAACCGATACCCCAGGCTGTTTGGACCAGAAGTCCGGCCGGGACCAGGGGCTCAGCCGATTCGTGCCGCAGGGCGAGCCTCCCAAGGACCTGCTTCGATGAGGGGGAAGGCCTTCTCCAGCCTCATCTCCCCTAATCCCCATTCAGCCCCCAGGCCGGCATTAGTGTTGTCCCCACTTCACAGGTGAGCAAACGGAGTGACGGAGTGACGCTCAGGAGGACTTAACAAGTCATAAGGCAGAAGCGGAAGTGAAGGTGGGACTTGTCCTCCCCACGTTTCCCTGCACCGGGCACCCCCGGAGAAGGCTCCTGCGACACGCCCAGAATCGGCCATTAGACCGTGTCCAGCCCGCCCGCCAACCCTGTCCTGGACGGGATTCTAAAACGCCCAGGGCGTGGGGCACTTTCTACATGACAAAGACGTTTTGCAGGAAAGAAGTGCTGTGCTCTCAAGCGACACGGCTTCTACCTTGGAATTTTCCTTGTCCATACAGGAAGACCACCCTCCCTGGAGAAGAGACGCTAAAGGCGTTGAGCATCCGTTTCACCTCTAAGCTCCAGGGGCGCTCAAGGCTGCGGACCCCCGGCCGCCAAGAAGTACTAGATGCAAATTCACCGTAAATAGGTCACATTTCTATAATTACGTCACTAGACGATGACTATGACATCACTTCAAAAAGGGCGCTCCAGGGGCGCCTGGGGGGCTCAGTCAGGTAAGCGTCTGACTTCGACTCAGGTCATGATCTCACGGTTCGTGGGTTCGAGCCCCGTGTCAGGCTCTGCTCTGTCAGAGGGATCCTCTTTCTCCCTCTCTCTGCCTTTCCCCTGCTCACGCTGTCTCTCTCTATCTCAAAATAAATAAAAAATAAAATTCATATGGTTCCCCAAAAGTGGCATTCCTGGGCACAGCCTTTGCTCCTCCCTGAAATGCCTGTTGGGAGCCTCCCATGTCACAGCCACAGGTCTGGGGGCCGGGTGACGGCGGGGCCCTGAGAGCCTTCCGACCCTCCTGGAACTCGCCCGTGGGGGAGACAGCGGACGGTGGCGCACAGCGCATAATCAGAGCTGCACACAGGAGAGAGAGAGCGTGTGCGTGAGCCCTGGTGAAGACAGAAAGGGGTTTGGGGTTCGCCAGAGTACCCCACTCGGAGAGTGGCTGGGAGGCTGACCCCTTGAAGGGCCATTGTGGACCCTCCCATCTCTCTCTCTGAGGCAGGGCGATGAGGGGTTGTCTATTCCCATTTTCCGGCAGAGAAAATCCAGGCTCAGAGAAGGTGAGTCACTTACCCTAAGTCACACAGCTGCTAATCCACAGGGCCAGGGCTCCAATGTGGGCTCGGTGGACCCCAAGCCCGGGGTCTATCCTTTCTCCCCTCATGCCTTCCTGCCTCCTGTATTTCCCCCTGCAATTTATTCAGTGGAGTAAAAATTTAGAGTCGACATTTACAAGCTGAGATCGGGGTGTCTTAAGGTCTTCTTTTTCCATCTCGAAAGGGTCCCCCCCCTGGTCTGCCGGTGAAGCAAGACACGTCTAGGGACACCGTCTAATAGTCACGTGATGAAGCCCGCCCCCACCCCCTCAGCCAGGAGCATCTGCAAAACCGCATCTTGTCAGTACGTTTTTAGGAATGTCACCACACCCAGATTTGAACAGCCACTGACAATACAAACAAGACTCAGCAGAGGATGACAGGGTCGTGTGTGTGCGTGTGCGTGTGTGTGTGTGTGTGAGTGTGTGTGAGTGTGAGCATGCAAGTGCGCACACGTGCATGCAGCTCTACGCTGCTGCCCGGTGCTTTCCTGCGCCGGTGACAGGGTCAGGGAAGAATTTTCTGTGACTAATTAGGTTTTAACTTGCCAGAGAGAAAGTGGACATTGGCAGCCTCTTGTATGAGTGAAACAAAATTTGAACTACAGTGAACTTAATTTCCTTTGCACTGAAAGGAAAGAAAGATTAATGAAATATCCCCAAATCCATCCTGTTAGTTTTTATTAAATCAGCAAATGAAATTTAACCTACAATTCTGTTATAATGTCCTTTCCTGTAGATTGGGTTTCAACCAGCCTAAGTGAAACAGACACCCTCCTTCTAGAACAACATTTTGATATGAAAATTGCATTATTGCAGTCAACATCGGGTTACCTGAGGAACAGCCACATGGAAAACAAGTATTTCCACAGAAAGCACAATGACACGTATGTGGCCTCAGACTTGCAAGTGTCCTAATTATGGTGTTTCTGCGAGGTTACTTCTTACTTCTTTGCTAAACGCTAGTAAAAAAAAAATCCGTTGAATGTTAAGTCACAGCAACTGTGATACTTTTAGCTTCAAACAGGGATGAGGAAGAGGAGGAGAGAGGACACACGCACTTTCTACCAGGCGCTGCCTTTCCTAACACTTCATGGTGACCATACTCACCCATTCTAAGGATGAGCAAACTAAAGTCTTAGGAAGCAAAGTACATTCGTTAAGCACACAGATCTGCCACTCAAACTCACTTAACTAACCTGCAATTGTTTCCTGGTTTTTAAGGCAGGACGTGTAGACAGTTGAACACTCAGGGGTTAGGGGTGCCGAACCCCCATGCAGTTGAAACTACGGGTGTAACTTTTGACTCCCCCAGACTAAGCCATGAATAGCCTCCTCTTGGCTGGAAGCCTTACCGATGGCGTAAACAGCCCATCAACACATAGTAGGAACGTTCTCTGTACTACACTCCGTATTCCTACAAGAACACCTAACTTTTCCGGCTTTTTTGTTGTTGTTATTTCTCGGCTACACAGCTCATCTGCTTTTTTCAAACTGTCGCAAATCTCCAAACTATTTCTTCTGCACTTACTGAAAAACAAAAGTGGAAGTAAGTGGACCTGCTCAGGTCAGCTGTGGGTCCTTTTAGTCATTTTTTGTACAAATAGGGACAAGCTGAACATCACTGAGTGCCGGTGATCTGATGATCTTGAAAAGTCCAAGCTCCCATGTACACGTGCAGAGGACAAGTCTTACAACTTCTGGGCAGTCCTTGGCCGTTCAAGACTTGTGTCATTTGACCATCATGGCCCCAGGAGAGGGGACACTTCATGCCATGTCACAGAGTTCCGGAGAGGGGAAGTCACCGGTCCACGGACAGAACGTGGCAGGGCTGGAGCTAAGTGCTTAGGCTTCTGCGTCTTAATTGCAGTGTATTTAGAGGTGGCCACCCGTCATGTCTGTATGCTTCTGTCCCGTGGGGAGGATAGTGACGAGGGTGTGGTTCCTGCCTCTTTCCTTCTGGGACTTTGCCTCAGGAGGCTTCACGTCCACAGCTCCTCGGGGGCAGCCCAGCACCCCAAGGATGGGGTGCATGCGTTTAGGACATGCATCAACTGGGAAAGAATTTCTCCTCTAGCCTGCCACTGACTGACTGACAGCAGCGTTGCCACTGACTGCCTGTGGGCAGGTGACGGACATCTGTGAGCCTCAGTGATCTCATCCGGGAAGTGGGGATGATCCCAGGCCATTCCTCACCAGGCTGTCCATGGTTGGGGTTAAACGAGAGAGTGAGTGCGTGCACAGAGCCCAGGGCACTATGACCAGCCAGGTCTCAAGCCCTCCTCTTCCTTCGGAGCATGAAAACTCATGCAAAACTCCTACCTGAATGTCAACGCCTCCCTCAAGCCCTCCAGAGAGCTCTTCTGGGGGAAGGCGCGGGGGGGGGGGGGGGGGGGGACACACATCAGAACTTAAGTTCAGGAGGGCCCCTAGGTTTCCCAGTGACACATTTTGGGCTCTATCACAGCTCCAAGAGCTTCATCAAATACTCTAAGTGATAGCCAAGAGGGAGACCCCTTTGCCAAGGCTCCCCCCACTCATCCTCTGGAACTGATTACTCAGAGCCTTGCAGAGATGCAGAAATAAAACGATGCCAGTGCGGATGGACAGGCTGGGGACCAGCTCGTGTTTCTAATCCAGCAGCTTCCCCCATCCCCCCACCCCGGAACAAAGTCTTCTCCAGTTTTTAGTAAACTTAACTTGACAATCGTCAAAGGGAATCCAACGGCGCAGAAACGAAGCCTTTAAAAGATGTCAGAAGAAGTCAGAATCGGTAGAAATCTACTACGCTTTCCCCCCAGCCCCCTCCCCTGAATTCGTATTTAAATCTTTTAGGAGCAGGCTCCAGGGGCTGGCTTATTTAACTTGCTGGCGAGAATGCACTTAGGAAAAGCACCGTGTTTATTCTGGGTATTGCCTCCTCACCTCCTTAGCGTAATCCCCAGACTTAATCTAGGGTTATTGGGAAGACACCAATTAGCAGCTCCGGGCTGTCCGCCTCCCCACCCCAGATCCCCAGATTGGAGGAGGGAATCCCCTGGACGGTAATCAGCAGAGGTGCAGCTCTGTGCTCTACAGACCCAGGGCTGGGAGCTGGCCCGGACCACCAACAGACTGAGGGGCTCTTTCCACACCCCCTCGCTTTATCAGAAGGGCCTCCCTGGGCTGAGTAGACGCCTCCTCCTACCCCTTCATTAGCAACTACAGCCGGGGGCTTCTCTCACACAATGCTTGTTTACAGCACAAGGATTTAGCACAGATAGGCCAGAGGTGCACCCCCGAACACCTGCGCACCGCTGGCTTGGTGGGGGGCAGCACCCCGGTCAGCATCACGACTTCTCAGACCACACCCAGTGCGACCTGATTCCTGGGCCCCAGCCCTGCTGGGGATGGACGGAAGCGAAATTCACATTTGTTGCAAATCCCTCGTGTGCCAAGCCCTGGGCCGGACAGTTCACAGATGCTTCTTTATTCAAGTCCACAGACAGAGCCCTTCCCACATTCCTGTAGCTCCAGCCCAAGCACCCCATTTCTGCTTGGGTCCCCTGAGCTCTCCTCAGCATGCCCAGCCCCCCATGGGGGGAGGCATTGAAGGCCGAGAGAAGGAAATGCATGTGTGTATAGGCATGGAACTTGCACACGCAGACACTTCCCCTCTCTCCGGAGCTCCTCCCTTCCTGAGCAGCTCTATGATGGGGGCTCCCCATGGCCCAGAGCGGCGGATGGGGGGATGGGTGCACACCAGGACCTTAGGCCTGCCAGCCCCATCCCCAGGAACGCCTTCATCCCCGCTTTCTCGACTCCATTCTCAGAAGGGACCATCTGGTCACAGTTCTACCGCTCTTTCCTTTCTGGCAACAGAAGAGAATGTCTCTAGAATATTTGGGTCAGGGAATCTTCTCTCGGACCACCATATTGAGAGACTGGTCTGTTGGAAACCAGGACCATGCGCTGGGAAGGCTGGAGGTCAGAGGTGGGTGGATGGTTCTACTTGAGCCTGGTTGGGCGACATAGATGTGTCACTTGACACCCCCAGCTTCTGTCCCCTCCTCCGTAAGGCTAAAGAATAGCCTGTTTTCTGTGGGCTGAGGACAGAACAGGGCCTCATGGGTTTGGTGAGGGCATGATCGCCTCATCCGGGTGGGACTCCGTGAATGAATTTCCTTACTACTCCTGTGAGGTGAGGTCAACGCACGTGTTCCACCATGAAGGTGAAATTTTCTTGCTCTGATGGAGACACGGCGCACCTCCCAAACAGCTCTGTGGCCTTGTGAAAACTGAGCAGGCCCAGAGTTCCCGAGACCTTAAACATCTTAACATTAAATGTTCCTGGAAAGGTACAGCCTGAGGGCCCGTCTCAAGGCTGCCCTTGACCTCAGGGTGGGGTCCGACCTCTGCTCCTCTGTTGTCACAGGTGAAAGCCCTGGGCTGATGCCTCCCACGGCCAGGGAGATCACACACAAGGTGAAGCATGAGACACCAGCGGCGGCAGAATATAATTAGTCCAGAGGGGACAGGGACCCCAGGGCACGTGATGAGCATTGGGACCGTGCATGTGAGGAGCCACCCGTTGGCCCCAGCCACGTCACCCTATCCGGGGCTCCTGAGTCTCAGGTCCTGATGAGGGCATTGGACAGGATGGGCCAGTTCTGAGATTCCGTCTTGCAGGTGACCGGCCTGTGGCCTGGAGATCCCCAGGCTGGTCCTCAGTAGGCAAGCCCTCTTGAGTTAGTTGGAAGATTCTGGTGGTCACAGGTGGGCCTCTCTGTTAGGTCCGGCTTGGGCTTCATCCCTGAGCGTTCTGCTTAGAACGCATGGCAGCAGCATACGCTCGAGAGGGTGTCTTTAGAAGGCTGATTCCAGCCTCGGCTTCTGGGCCGGCGACCAGGGCTCCCAGGAGCCGCCGAGAACAACTCAGCTCATGATAAGACCGTGCGTGTCAGTCCAGCCCCTTCTCCCCCTGCAGGAAGCGATCGATTTCCTGGGACACACTCACAAACTCCTGAGCAGGAAGGTAGCACGGAGCGAGATGGAGGGCGGGACCTTGCAGTCAGAGGGCCAGTTCTGATGGCTTATTGCATGTGACAGAGAGACCTCCCAACTCCTCAAGCCTCAGCTCCCTCTTCTGGGTGCCGGGGTGATGGCACCTACAGGTTGGGCTGCTGGGAGGGCGGAAGGGGCACAGCAAGCCGCACCCGCAGAGAGCAGAAGAGTGGGGCTCCATCATCAACTCCCTCCTCTAACCTGCCACCACCTCCTCCTGGCCTCCGTTGAGCTTGGGCACAGAGGGGACTTGTGCTGGCTTCCCGTTCCCTCCATTCCTCTGCCGTTCACTAGCCTAAGCCTGCTTGTCAATGCTCATCACCTGGAGGAGAGAGGCACACACATGAGCAATGATACGGGGGTGTAGACCGCACTGGACACACACACAAGGGCCCGGAGAACCTCAAGGGGCCCCCAAGCTTGCCTTTCTATGAAGTGGAGGGTTTGGATGCCAAGATCCTAAGAAACCTTTCTACCTGCCCGAGAGAGAGAGGAATGACCAAGAGGAATTCTCTGAGTCCTGTGCTTCGGAGTCTTGGCCTAGATGAATTCTTGCCACTCGATGCGGATCAGCCCTCCTTGCCACGGGGCTCTTTCTCCGGAGCGCATCTGGCCATGATCCCACGCCACCGGTGACACTGGAATCCCCAAATGGTGCCCCAACTACATTCATCATCCTTACGGCTGTCCTCTGCTGCCTTCAATCATAGAGCCTTCAGTTACTATTTGGTGGGAATTCACTGGGCACCCCCTCCCCGTGGGACCCTCAACCTGCGGATCCCACAGGAAGGTGCTCTTAAAGGTAGACGCCACCTAGTAACCTCCTGGCTGCCTTTTGGATGTTCTTCTGGCCCCTCCCACCTACACACACACACACACACACACACACACACACACACACACCTCCTCTGTTCACGGGTTTTCTTTCACACATCGGAGTGAAATTTCACAAAAACACGGGAATTCTGGAAGAACAGGCTAAGATTGGCCACTGACTTCTGGGCATTCCTGGTGAGTCATTGGGTCTCGGAAAGACCTCAGGGCCTGGAGACGTTTGCCAGGGAGGCGGTGAGCCAGCCTCCAGGGACTTATCTGATGCCTTCCCTCCCTCCTCTGCAGCGAAATCTGGGGGAGAGGGGGTGGAGGGAATTATATAAAGAGATGCGGTATTTTGTGAAATACAAGAAGAAAAATGCTCTAAACCCCCTAATCATAAACACAGCATATGGAAAAGGGAAAGAGCTAGTTTTGAGTAAGAAGTGTCTTTACTCCGAGTCCCTCCCCTTTCTGGTCAATATTAGATACATAATCAGAGAAATGCTTAAGTTTCACCCAAGGCTCGCATGAGTTGGGAGCTTGACTTTTTTTTTTTTTTAAAGAAATTCTCTAGCATGCATTTATTGCGAGAAGGATTTGCTTTCTCAAATGCTTTCACCTGTCAGAAGCTCTCTGTCAGAAACTTAACAGATCCTCTGTTCTCTCATTTCTTCAAAGCAGAGAGGAAGGGAGGCCACATCAAGTGTCTACCATGGGCTGGGCACAGATGCAGGCAGCTGGCACCCCCTGCCAGGCTCGCTGCCCGTCTCCGGGGGCAACGGGTCCCGCCGGGCTCACAGACTCAGACCAGCCAGGAGCCTGGCCGGGGAGCACCAACTAGGGAGCCCCAAAGCTCGGTGCACCCCTTCTCCTACACAGCGCTCCCCCTCTGAGCAGGTTCCCTGTTAAAATGCAGAGAAATTCAGGGCACGTGGGGGATTCAGCCAGTTAAGCATCTGACTCTTTAAATTTTTTTAATGTTTTTTTAATTTATTTGTGAGAGACAGAGAGAGACAGCACGAGCAGGGGAGGGTCAGACACAGAATCCGAAGCAGGCTCCAGGCTCTGAGCTAGCTGTCAGCACAGAGCCTGACACGGGGCTCGAACCCACGAACCGCGAGATCATGACCTGAGCCGAAGCCGGACGCTTAACCGACTGAGCCACCCGGGCGCCCCAAGCATCTGACTCTTGATTTCAGCTCAGGTCATGATCTCACTGTTTGTGAGATGGAGCCCCGTGTCTGGAGCCTGCTTGTTATTCTCTCTCTCTCTCCTCTCTGATCTTCCCCTGCTTGCATACTCTGTTTCTCTCTCAAACTAAATAAATAAACTTTTAAAAATGCAGAGAAACTGGAATCGAGGAATATCTGCACCCCCTTCCCCCCAACCAAGTAATCCAGGTAATGTTTTCAATTCCCTTCACGCTTCTGTATTTACTCTCCTTTTGGAAATGGTCACGTGACCAGGGTGCTCACATGTCTCTTTCCGTCCTTCCTCCTGCCTTTTCTCCTTTCTCAGTTACTAACATTTTCTTATTAAGATCACATATGTATCATCAACACGCACACATCTAGCAGCTGGTGATGACTTCGTACACAGATGTCCATAGAATCACCAGTCAGTCCCTCCCCCCGAGCAAGGCAGGGAAGGACCTGATCTTTCTTTAACACCAGAAATTCATTCCACTGGTTCTTGAGTTTCACTGGCACATGCATCTTGGTTTGTCCTTTTCCTTGCTGTATAGTATTCTACCAGGCGACCACACCGCTAATTAATTATGCATCCATTCTACTGATAATGGCCAATCGGTTGTTTCCATTCTTTAGCTAATGTGCATAACGTTCCTTCAAGCATTCCTGTTCTTGTCTTTTGATGGATGTAAACACTCAGTTCACTTGGGTGTATAACCAGAATTTCTGGGTCATGGTGTATCGGCGCCTTCTCTTATTACTATTTTTTATTGTTTTTTAATGCTTATTTATTTTTGAGACATAGAGAGACAGAGCATGAGCAGGGGAGAGGCAGAGAGAGAGAGACACACATAGAATCCGAAGCAGGCTGCAGGGTCCAGGCTCTGAGCTGTCAGCACAGAGCCTGACTCAGGGCTCGAACTAACAAACCATGAGATGATGACCTGAACTGAAGTCAGACACTTAACTGACTGAGCCGCCCTGGTGCCCCTGATTATCACTATTTTTATTTCAGCATCGATAGACATCATTGCAAGCAGTTAAATGAGGAAAAGGTTAAACCCCGCCCCCTCTGGAGCCATCCACCTGCCAAGGGATATTCTAACACACTTCCTGTGTGCTAATCCAACATACAGGTTCACGCACACCACACACATAGAGCATTCCGAATTTTTCTTTCACTTCTTTTTATTTTCTTTTTTCAGCAGATCACTCTATAACACTACTTGTAAGTTGTCTCTTTGTTTAAACTTTGCAGATCTTAGCCATTCTTCCAAAGTAATACATATGAATCCACTCGTTCTGTTTCACAGCTGAAATAATATCCCAAAATGTGAATGTAAGATTACTCATTCAACCAGTGCTTTCTTTTCAAGGAGGCGATCTCCAGTTTTCCTTGACGCACAACACTGCAATGCAAATGTTGAGATGCATGTCATTCGGTCCTGCTGTTTTTATGCTCCTGGTAAAGCAGATTCCCTGCATTATGACTTCTGGATCGAAGGATATGGATGTCTACAAATTTAATATATCCAAGTCAGACACAAACAGACAAATATTGCAAGGTTCCACCTCTCTGAGGGACATAGAATAGTCAGGTTTATAGAGACAGGAAGTGCCATGGAGGTTCCCCGGGGCTGGGGGAGGGGGAAGTGGGGAGTTAGTGATGAATGGGCCCCCAGCCTCTGTGGGGGAGGAGGAAACATTCTGGAGGCAGACGGGCTGCCCATATCACAACACTGTACCCCCGCCCGATGCCCAAACCATACGCTTAGAAAGGGTTACAATGAAAGGCACCTGGGAGGCTCTGTTGTTAAGCGTCCAAACCTGGTTTCCGCTAGGATCGTGATCTCGCAGTCCGTGAGTTTGAGCCCCACATCAGGGCTGTCACACAGAGCCCACTTGGGATTCTCTCTCTCGCTCGCTCTCTGCCGCTCCTCTACTTGTGCTCTGAAGCCACAAGGATCCCCTGCTTGGGGATGTACCTGCTATTGCCCTCCCCTGCCCGCCCCTCTTCTTACGGTGCTCTCTGGGGTCACGTCCCAAGTGACTGCAGCATTCGCACCCCGGTCCCAGCATCTGCCACCACAGCACCCAGCCCAAGACACCAGCTGTCTGTTGAATGGCTGCCATGGGCCACACTGCGCTCACCCGTGGGGAGACAAAGGCGTGTTGGCAGGTTCCACGGCCAGGCGCGTAAACAAACCCGCATCGGGTGCAACGGACACTCTTCACCACATTGGACAGCGAGCCTCAACAGAGAACAGCTTGCTGCCTGCGGCCGCCCGCATCTGGACACCCCGGGAGATGTCTGCACAGGACCGTGGCTATGACAGGGAGAAGGGAGGGAGGCGGCAGGTGTACCTGTCAGGGGGGCCGGCCCCTGCAGAGGGCGGGAAGCTGGACTCTGCAAGCCCTGTGCAGGGTAGGAGTGGCCCCTGCTGTGGGTCTGTGACTCACCTCTGCCCTGCAGTGGCCGGGAGGGCTGGGGCAGGTCCCCAGACGTGGGGAGTCTGTGTGCACCGCTCCCCCAACCCTCCAGAAAATAGGGCCAGAGGCTCCTGGAGCACCGTGTGAGTCCATGTGCGTGGATATGATTTCCTAAATTCAGTGCAGATGGTAGTCATTTGGGATGTGTTTCCTTAAGAGGGTGGGCATGTGTGCCTGGGGGCTTAGGCGATAGCCACACCCAGGGCCCCCATGCTTGCTCGGCTCAGAGCTGTCAGGAGCGGGGCGATTCTTGAACGAGGAAGGACGAAGAAGGACGGAGAAGGGCGGCCGTGCCAGTGGCCACGACACCGTAAGCACGAGTAACGATGTGTCTTGAACAACCGCCCAGCACAGTCGGGATGCTCTCCGGCAACACAGAAAAAGGATTCCTTACGGATCCCATTCTCCTCATGTTTATGAACCGACTTCGCTGTGCCAGGGCGGCAGGAGACAAGGAGACGCACAGTCCGTGAGCGGCCCATGTTCTGGCTGGGGGTGTGGTCGCGTAGACCGCCGGGAGACTCTGAGCAAGCCATTTCGCCTTCAGTAAGAGACCTCAGTTGTCTCATCTGTGAAATGGGGAGACCACTGCTAACCCTATGCCGGTGTTCAAATGATTCATCAAGCTAGCAGAAGTGAAAGAATCTGTCAGACCCATGTCGGGGAGCAAGGAAATGTGGGGTATGGAGGAGAGCAGCCTTCCCCACACTCTTGGTCACCTCAGGCACGAAGCAGCCAATGTGGCCTATAAAATATTAGGCATCCAAATTGCAGGGAGTTGCCGCATTTTATTTATCACTCCTTAGCAAAGGAGCAAAGTGTTGTCTCCAAGTATGGGCAATTCGGAAGAATGCAGGACGAATACCTTTGTATTTGTCTGTGGTGGATCTATGTGCACCTTTCTGCTTGGGGAGCATGAGGAGAGGAAATGTGGGTGCGTAAAGCATGTATACATTGAACTTGAGCAGAAAAAATCCTCACAGTTTTCCAAAGCAAGTGGTGCCACTTCTTCCTACCGGCTGCGTGTGAGTCCTTGTAAGCGCCATGTCTTGGCCAATGCTTAGTATTGTCAGTCTTGCCTTGTAGCCATCCTGCTGGGGGTGTAGAAGAATTGCACAGTGGCTTTATTTTGTGTCTCCCTTGGAACTAATTTCAGTAGCACATCTTTTCACATATTGGCCATTTGGATGTTTTCATGAAATACCTGTTCAAACTACTAACCCATTTCCCTACTGGATTGTCTGTTACTTTCTTATTGACTTGTAAGAGTTCTTTATATATTCTGGCTACCCATCCTGGGTCAATTATATGTGTACTGCAAATATGTTCTCCCACTCCGTGAGGATAGTTCAGAGATAGTGTAACATGACCAGGACACACAGACTGTAAGCTTTTAGCCATTCTTTTCCAAGAACAGATGATAAGGGTTCATTAGGTCTGTCTGCATGCTTTACTAACACCACTAAACCTTTATTTTTAACTTTTTGAAGATGTTTGTTGATTGGGAGAGATGGAGAGGGAGCACATGCATACATGTGAGCCAGGGTGTGGCGAAGAGAGAGAATCTCAAGCAGGCTCCTTGCTGTCAGCACAGAGCCCCGCACGGGGCTCCATCTCATGAACCATGAGATCATGACCTGAACCAAAATCAAGAGTTGGACACTTAACTGGCTGAGCAGCCCCAGCACCCCAACACCACTAAACCCTTGGATTTAAGATGTCTTTGGAAAACCACAGAGCACCACATCAGCAAATGTGAACCATAAATGGGTAAGATACTTGCCTTTGGCTAATTACAAATAGCATGTTGGTATAAGGCTTATACTCTGCGTTTCTGTATCATTACAAAACATTCTACTCAGTTAAAACATACCCCCTAGAGAAATTCTTGAGAAATTATCTATTTACTTAACTGTGTTCCAAACATTGAACAATGCTCTTGGTGAATCCCTAAGGCCCCCTTCTCAAAGCGTGGCCCTTGGACCAGCAGCAGCAGCCCCCGGGGACATGTTAGAAATGCAAATTCTCAGGTCCCACTTCAGACCTTCGGAATCAGAAACCTGGGGGTGGGGCCCAGCCATCTGTGGTCTCATAAGCCCTCAGGCATGGCTAATGCCTGAGAATCACTGCCCTAATCCATTTCATGTTTATAAGGATGCAATGGCTCTAGGCTCAGACGTTCAGCTTTCTATGGGCAATATTTATTGTATATCTTCCAGGCCTTTCCCCCAGGAAATACTTCGCAGATAACCATCCCATTAAATCCTCAGGACACCAAGGTGTGATATAATCACTTCCATGCTACTGATAACAGAGCTGGGGCCCAGAAAGGTTGAGTGACTCAGCCAAGGCCACACAGCTCACAGGTTGGTAGGGTTGGAGCCCGTGCCTCTCTGACTCCAGGTCTATGATGACCCTATGTGTTGCTCCTGAAATCCGCTATGTGCAGCACTGAAATCCTGACATAAACCTCCCAAAGGAAAGTGTCTGTCAGGGTCTTTAGTTCATCCATCCATACCTTGGATTGAGAACTGGGAGTTCAGCAAACATCTCATCATAGAATGTCGGAGCCAGCAGACCCTCAGCATCTAAATAAACCACACATTTATTCATTCTACCGTGTGCTGGACATCACCCACATGCCGTGGAGGCCACACATGCCATCAGTCCCAGCCCCCGCCCTCAAGCAATTCTACAAGGCACTTGGATCAAGCAAGCTGAACAGAGCTTTGAAAAACACCAAGGGTTTTGCAAAAAGGAAAGGAAGAAGAGGGAGGGATGTGTCCTGCCTGGATTGCTCTGGGCTGGCTGTTTTGCAGAAGCTGTGTTTAGGAGGTCACTGAGGGATGGGCAGGCAGGACCCCAGCAGGCTGCAGGGCAGTGCAAGAGAGGAAGTCTGGACGCAGAGGAAAGGGAGGAAGACTTGAATGTGCAGCCACCCCGTGAAGGGGTGGGAAGGAGAGGGCAGATGGAGTGGAGCAGAGGAAGAGGGCTAGAGCAAGGGGTCAACACCAGATTGGTGAAAGAGCTGGGGCAGGAGAGGGGATGGTCTGCCTCATGGACACAGAGATCATCTGGGAATATTCCTTTCCATCCCCTCTTGCCCAGCCAGTCCCTGGAGCAGATGGAGTGGTGCAGGTGCAGACAGAAAGGTGATGTTGGCATAGTCAACAGCAGGAGTCAAGAACAAAATATTTCCCAACCAGGATGGCGTGGGCACTGACCAACCAGAATGGACATCAGCCGCCATGCACAGGGAGCACAGACGTGCTAGTGTGAACCAGCCGGTTACCAGCCCTGATCTACACTGGACGTAGTACCGGCTTTGAACACCAAAATGGTCCCCCAGGACCTTGGTACTCTTTCCCCCAATGTAATCAATCTAGAAGAGTCCAGCTGTCTTAGAAGTTTCCACTCGGTCTTGAGTGGACAACACTCACTTCATCACAGTTATTGGGGGGCTCCCCGCCTCGATACTGCTTGAGAAGGTGCCCGAAGTCTTGGGGGGCATACCTGTCTGTACCTACAATAGCATCTCCTGGGAGCAAACCAGACTGGGGGCCACCCGATGACAAGCATGAAGCCTCTTGGGGACCAGTCTTTGTTAGTGGTTGAGAATCCATCAAAGGTTTTTAATTAAAGTTAAGAGGATCTTTAAGAAGCCTGTGGTTTTCCCGTCTGTGTGATGGTAAGATTAGTTCTGGATGATTGATGGGTGCTGGGTGGTGGACCTGAGGCCTCATTCAGAAGACTATCTTTGAGAACCCAACACCTTGACTGTTACAGCATTTGGTTTCAAGGTGGATTAAGCCCAGCGGACTTAATCTTCACTGTTTACTTTGCTGTGAGAACCCAAAGTCACCAATTCCAAATCGTTTTATGTTTTTGTCCTAGAACTCAAGTGTCCTCCTGTCCAGGAGTCTTTTTGTTACCCCCTCGGGCCTCCTTTTACTCATCATTTAAGAAAATGGCCAATGGCAATGACCATTGCAATGGCTGACGTTTTCTAACAATTGCTCACATTTCTGACCTAGTCTTACTCTGTCCTCACTTCCTAGCTCCCAAAAGGGGCTGAATTCTTGTGGTTCTATCGGATTGGCCTGGCAGCAGTGCGTGATTTAAGAGATAACTCAATTTTAGAAAACTCAGTATAGAGAAAATAAGAAATTGGAATTCAGAAAATGGAATCCTTGAGGGTTGAGAGAGGACAGTTCATCACATTATAAAAGGATTCTCTACTTCAACAGAGCTTCTGTCTGGCCCGGCAGGTCTGCTCTGCTACCTTAGGGTCTTGTCACCCAAAGCATGTACTTTGGGCCCATGGCATTGGGCGAGGAGTTAGGAAAAGCAAAACGATGACAATATGGTGTGAAATGAGCTGTCGTAGGAACAAGGCCGCCAAAGAGGAGGGAACAGAACAGTGAACCATCTACTGCTTTGGGACACCCTAATTATCCCCACTCTTCATTCTAGAAGGCCTCTGTTCCTAGAGCGTAGACCTCACCACTGCTGTTTTGCATGAGAATTGGCTGGGGAGAGGAAACTCAAGAGCAGGGTCAACACGTTTCTCTCCGGTGTCCTAGTCCTTAGCTTGGTGACCAGTACACAGTAGGTGTGTGGTGCATCAATAAATCAATGCATGAGTGAGGTAAGTCAAGCAGGCAAAGAAACTAGAGTCTAAGGCCTCCGCCAGTTGGATCTCAGAGGAGACGATTACAGCATGAGCCAGAATTGGAGAACAGAATTCAATTTCTTAAACATTCAAATGACACCGAACAGTTTCAGGCCTTGAGTGCTGCACAGCGGGAAATGCCGGGGTTGGTTAGGTGGAGGCGGCGTTGGTGACGATTAGTTGCCTCGTGGCCTGGGGACAGGAAAGCAGGTTGCAGGCCCCTCGTAAAATGACTGAGGGGTCTGTGGATTCAACCAGGGGTTTGTTGGAAGAACTCTGGATTTCCTTCCCCCCTGAAAGATGCAGGCTAACTGGGGATGGGCTTAGTAGCAATTGAAGGTGGCGTCTGAAACCCCGTTGGGGTCGGCTTTTACTCTGAGGTTTGAAAATCTCAGCTCGCGCTCGTTGGTTTCCAGTGTTCTTCCAGGGTAACGTCCCCCAGTCCGTGCTGTTCCAGAACCACAGCCCATTCAGGCTGGACGCATCCTCAGTGGGACAGCCAGCTTGTTGGTTTGTGTGGGGACTGACCTGGTGCTAGGACTGAAGTCCTCGGTCTTGTGAAGGTCGTCACTCCTGCGCAAACAGAGATGGTAATTTGCGTCTCTACAGACCATTAGTGGACCCAGACGGACCCAGATTCAGCCCCCATATGTCTGCTTCTTGGCATGTGACCTTGGGCAATGAGCTTTGCCCTTCTTTTTTTAAATGTTTTATTTATTTTTGAGAGAGAGAAAGAGACAGTGTGAGTAGGGGAGGGTCAGAGAGAGATACAGATACATATGGAGACACAGAATCCAAAGACAGGCTCCAGGCTCTGAGCTAACTGTCAGTACAGAGCCCGACACGGGGTTCGAACCCATGAACCGTGAGATCATGACCTGAGTCAAAGTCAGACGCTTAACTGACTGAGCCATCCAGGCGCCCCAGAGCTTTGGCCTTCTAAACTTCCGCTTCTTTATCTCTAAAATGGGGAAACTAACAGTCTTGTTAGTAAACGTGGAGTCATTTGAAGGTAAATGTGAAAATTAGTATGTATGGCCCTTAGTACAGGGAGTGCTTCCCCCACCCCATAGTCAGTAAATTGTAGTTGTTATTGTTGGTGTTCTATTCTAAATGCCACACTTCGAAGATGAAGTCCAGAAGGAACACCAACAGACTGAGGGCTTCCAGCTGGGCATAGTGGAAAAGCCAGGACTCAAAGCTATACCCTGACTCCCAGTCCAGTGCTCTCCCTTAAGCCAACCCAGTAGGGGCGCCTGGGTGGCTCAGTTGGCTAAGCTTCCGGCTTCGGCTCAGGTCATGATCTCACGGATCGTGGGTTCAAGCCCTGCATCAGGCTCTGTGCTGACAGCTCAGAGCCTGGAGCCTGCTTCGAGTTCTGTGTCTCCCTCTCTCTCTGACGCTCCCCTGCTTGTACTGTCTCTCTCTGTCTCTCAAAAATAAAAACACAAAAAAAAATTTTTTTAAAACCAACCCAGTAGAAGCATGGGCTCCCGCCGGGAGGCTCCCAGGTCTCCAGCGGCCACCCTCCAGCACACATGCACTGTTGTCCCACCTTCAGTGCAAGGACCATTGTCTCTGGTCACCAGCAACAGAGACAGATGGCGGCTAACTCAGAAGCAAGGGAGTTTATGGAAGCACATGAGGCCCCGAGGACCACATGGAAAACCACGGAGCCAGCTTGAGACAGGTGAGTCACATGGGTCAGGGGGTCCCCGAGAGTGCAGCCAGCTGCTGGGACAGCACAGCGTTTGCTCCAAGGTGTGGCCCTGAGAAGGCGCACATCACAGACGGTTTTCCATCTTTGAGCCCTCCCTGGGGTCCGGCGCCCAGCAGAGAGAGCCCAGCTGGCCCGGCTGGCAGGGGAGGGCAGGGAGAGGTAGGATGAGACTGGAGGGCCTCTGGAAGTCATCTGCTTCCACAGCGGGAGGGCCCAGTGGACCATGAAGGCTGTATCCCACGGAGGAAGTCAGGGCTCCCTTAGGAGGGGAAACGGGTATGAGGTGGGTGGCCGCACACCATACCGTCTGCTCCAGCCACGAGCTCAGGCAAGGTTGCTCCGCCACTCGGTCTAGAACCGTTTTGAGATGGACCCACCTCCCCTCCCTCCCTCTGCCTTCTTCCCCTTCGAATCTGGCCCGAGCTCCGAGCTCCGTGCCATTTCCAGAAGGGACCTGCCCTGGGGATGGAGCGTGTTCCTCGTGAAAAGCCCCAGGCCCTGCCTTCTCTCTCCAGTGTGACGCTTGTGTGCCCGGAGCCCCCTTCCTTTTCTCTGCCCGCCTGACTTCACCTCCAGAACCAGGACCCCTTGTGAATGCCGCTTATTTGGGGCTGGGCGAAAATCACAGCCGGCTGGCCACAACCTTGGGGTCCACAGGAAACCCGAGTCAAGAGTTCTCCTGGGCACAAAGCTGCTGCAATTTTGGTGAAACCACTGTAATGAAACGGTAGTAAACATCCCAGAAACTCCCAGTGTGAGCCGGGACCAGAAGCCTGTTTTTTCCCAAATAGGTCCATTTTTCACTTTCTCCTTTTTCAAAATGGTCCGAGTAATGACTTGCTGAAAACCTGGACTAGCCCACACTGTTTTGAAGTCCAGCCTGTCTTCAAGGCTTTTTTTTTGTTTTTTCTTTTTACCTCCGATTTAACTTGCTGGGCGCCTCTGGAGTCTGGTATTAATAATAAATATTATTGCCATGCATCCTTATTTTTCCCTTAATTTAATTAGAGAAAATGTAATAGCCCTTATGAAAACAATATATGAGTTTTCAAACCTAATTAACATGATCCAAACTGCGCAGGTCACTACCATTGTTGTTTTCCCTGGAAAACTTCCATCCGAATAGATAAAAACAAAACTGCTTTTAATTCCATAGCCTGGGCTAACAGGCAAATCAGAGATGACGGGCTCCCGCCCTAGGGCTCTGTCTGCCTGGTAATGAATACTTCCCTTTTGTCACGATTCAAGGGAGAGCAAGAGCGATATGCGAACCCTATCAAATATTCTGAGGGGGAATCAAGTCAGCCGTGACCGGGGCTCAGCCTTCGACCGTTCGCGATCCTGACGCCAACACGCAGCCCAGATGGAAGGGAGCCTGCTCTCCTGCATGGCCTTTGTAATCCGCGCGGAGCACCCCCGCTTTGTTCCTGGGACATCGAGCACCCTTCATCCTGCCCCGGGGATTCCCTGGGCTTTGGGGTCGGGCCGATCCCCAGGCAGGGCCCTCAGTTCAGAGCCTGACACTCTTTGGGGTTTTCTCCAAGGCTGAACAGGAGGCACGCGGTTCCTCACTCAGTGGGGATCAGAGCACCTCTAAATGTCTGGGCTCTGCCGGCCACTCCTCACCCTCAGCCTCCCCAAGGTGCACCCTGGACTCACTTCTCAGAACATGCCTCTTCTTTTCTTTCGGCAGCCAACAGCCGAGCACACCCCACTTTCCTCTCGTGGGTTCGAATCAAGGCTCCCTTCCATGGAGAGCAGGGGGCAGAGGTCTGTGAGCCTGGCCCGCGAACTGGAGGGGGGCAGTACCTCCCTCCTGGTGTTGGGGGGCGGCTCACTGCACCTACCGACGGCTCACAGTGTTGTAGACGCTGTCTGAACCTCACTTCTCTTCTCAAGAGCTGACAGCTTCAGCTCACTTTACCCGAAGTCTGAACGTGGAGAGGGGTACGGCTCCCTCACCCCAGTCTTCTCCCCTTTGCAGTCCCAGAGGCAGCAGCCTGTGGGCCCCCTGGCTTGCCAAAGCTCTTGGGTTCACGTGTTCAGAGAAGGAGCCAGATCTTGGCATCCAGGTGGTGACAGGTGGAGAGGGAGCTGGAAGTTCAGACAGAGGGTAGGACATGGGAAGTAAGGTCCGGCCCCAGGGACAGAGGCCTCGGGACCCAGGGAAGGAGGAGGATTCCCAGCACACATACTGCATTCTCGGTTCTGGTCCGTTCTCCTGAGCGAGTCTGAAGGTCAGACCAGTCAGTGGAGCCCACCTCCAAGGACAGTGTGGCCCTGCAGGGTTGGCACCATCGGCCAAGATTCGAGGCCCACAAGCGGCCAACGTGAGAATCTGTCCCAAGCCTGCTGGCTCCAGACATGACTCCCCTTCCCTTCCTCAGACAAATGGGGGGACGTTTAATGAAAAGATGCCAAACTGGGAGAGAGCTTTGTTTACACTCAAATGTGATTACGTTGGCGTGGCAGCTAGTATGTAACTAGTAATGTTATTACTCACTGTTATTATTATTACTCTTGAGGAAAGCATGCTTCCTCAACGCATGTGTTACAAATCCTTCAATGCACAGGGCAGACACCAGGTGTGGCTAATGGCCACTAACCCCAATTCTCACTAATTTGCATGGGCACGTGGTCTCTGTTGGTAACTTAGAAGCTTCCTTTAACTGAGTCGTGGAAGTGTGTGAGTCAGTGTGAGTGGCCGTGTGCAGTCCAAAGAAAAGAATACCCATGGATTGACTTTTTAAAAATTATTTTTATTTTTTTAATTTTTTATGTCTTTATTTTGAGAGACAGAGATGATCAAGGGAGGGGCAGAGAGAGAGGAAGACCCAGAAGTCAAAGCAGGCTCCAGGCTCTAAGCTGTCAGCACAGAGCCTGATGCGGGGCTCGACCCTGCAAACCATGAGATCATGACCTGAGCTGAAGTCAGACGCTCAACTAACTGAGCCACCCAGGCACCCCTGGATTGATTTTTAATGCACAAAGAGGATTAATACACACGTTTATCTCCTTTCTTAACAGCTTCTGAAGTAACAGAAGAGGAGGGAGAGGTAGGCTCCAGAGGACAATTGACCAAAACTGATGGTGTAGGTAATAGTAACTGACTTAGCAGAGCGGTGCCAATGGGAAGGAAGCGGGAGGGGATTCCACAATCAAGCAGATTCAGTAACCAGACCCCTAGGGACTCAGGAGTTGGAGGCTGCAGATACCTCAAAGAATTAGGAGCAGGATGCGTCTGAAAACAAGCGTGGTCCAGAAACCATATAAAGAGCAATGACCAGGCTTCCCTCCCTCAGCGTTCTCTGCTACGGAGCACCTACCCCACCTGCTAGCAGAGGGTAAACGTCAATCTCTGAAGAAACTGAACGAGAGAGGGTGAGAATCCAAGGACACAGACCCAGCCGAGGGTGGGGTGGGTGCCATATTGAAAACAGGGGCTAAAGTAAGCATTGGCATTCCAAACGGTGGGACCCCGACCCTCCTCCATGCCGGGCTCCCAGGATTCAGGCAGCATCTTCTGCAAGCATAAGCCTGCAGCAGACTTTTTGGGAGAAACTCACTAGTCTGGTAAAAAAAAAAAAAAAAAAAAAAACAACTATAGCTTCTCACAATTGAGGTCCCTCAACGAAACAGCCATAATTCTCCAAAGAGGCCCACCTGGCAACAAGACCCACCCCAGCACCTAAAGCTCCCAAATCCCCGTTTTAGTGCTTTGTTCTAAAACATGAACAGACAGACAAGAATCCCCAGACCTTTGAGGAAAGCACTAAACCCAGCAAACAGAACAAAGGAACACGTAGGGGATAGAGACTTCAAAAAACACTAATATCCTCAGAGAGATAAGAGAAAATAGCATATCCAAGAACAGGATGTCATTTATAGAGCTCTTAGAAACTAAAACCCACTTCAAATGAAAAGCCAGTAAAGGTTTGGAAGATATAATTGAGGTAACGTTTTGGAAAATATGACAGCAACACAGAGCGCAGGAAAACAGAAAATGAGAAATGAGAAGCTCAGGTAGGAGGTCTGATATCAAGGTATTAGAATTTCCAAAGAATGAGAGAGTTGAGAAAAGAAAAAAATTTAAGTATCAAGGACTATAATTAAGCTCAGCAGAATAAAATGAGTTTCTGGATTGAAATGTCCCGCGGAAGTGCTGGCTCATGGTACGAATAAAAGGTGTTCACCAAGGCAAACATCATAAAGAAATTTTAGAAAACCAAAGAGAAAGGGAAGTGCCCCCAGGAGATGGGAAGGGCAGGTCACAGACACAGAATCATCAATCACAGAGGCACTGAATTTCTCTGTCACTGGAAGGTGAAATATGATGGGGGGCACCTGAGGGGCTCCATCGGTTAAGGGTCTGACCCTTGGTTTCTGCTCAGGTCACTATCTTGAGGCTTTATGAGTTCAAGTCCTGCATCAGGCTCTGCATTGGCAGCACAGAGCCTGCATGGGATTCTGTCTCCTCTCTTCCTGGCCCTCCCCCACTCGCACTGTCTCTATCACTGTCAAGATCAATATATAAACTTAAAAAAAAGATGACAAAACAATGCCTTCAACATTCCAAGGGAACTGATTTCCAATAAAAAATGATATTTCCTGACAAAGTATCAGTTGGGCGTGAGGGTAGAATAAAGGCAATTGTGGATATGGAAGATCTCGAGAACTTTCCTTCCATTAAACAGGTCCGAGGAAGCTACTGTAGGGTGTGCCCTACCGGGAGTAAACCGTGAAAAAGGAAGGCTTAACGTGTGTCTTAATCTGCCCAGGCAGCCTGAATCAGATCCCATAGACTGGGTGGCTTTATTTGTTTATTTAAAAAAGAGAGAGAGAGAGCGTGCGAGCAGGGGAGGCACAGAGAAGTGGGAAGACCCCAAGCAGCCTCTGCACTGTCTGCACAGAGCCCATGGGGGCTCAATCTCATGAACCATGAGATCACGACCTGAGCTGAAATCAAGAGGTGGACCCTTAACCAACTAAGCCACCCAGGTGCCCCTGAAATAAGCAGTTTAGCACAGGACTAAGGACATTGCTAGGGTGACCGCTAGACAGCGGATTGGGAGAGCCAGCAGAGCAAGAGCAGAGGATGGAAGTCTCCAGAAATTAATATGGAAACTGATTACTCAATGTCTTTGACAGTATCAAGAGAGAGTTCACGCTTCCAGCAAAACAAAATTGGCATACATGGAAAAAGATTAAAAAAACACAAGGCAATAATTAGCTATTTCATAAGCACAAATTAATATAAGGAAGGATTTGGGGCGCTTGGTTAAGGGGCTGATTTGGGCTCAGGTCATGATCTCACAGTTCGTGGGTTCGAGCCCCACGTTGGGTTCTGTGCTGACAGCTCAGAGCCTGAAGCCTGCTTTGGATTCTGTGTCTCCCTTTCTCTCTGCCCCTCCCCTGCTCACGCTCTGTCTTTCAAAAATAAACAAATGCTAAAAAAAATTTGTTTTACTGTAAGGAAGGCTGAATATAATTCAAGCACCGATTCATAGAATTCAGTCACGGGTACCGGACGGCGTAGCAGCAAACACTATTTATATCGTCCTAACATTGTGAAAATTAGGCCTCTTCTGAGTATGTGAGTGCTGAGTGTTGCACACCTGTGATACAACTATGTTGAGCCTACGTGACCTGTGCTTTCTGCCAATGGCAGGATTACAAAATTGCCAGAGTATCATCTTTGCTCTATTTGGAGCAGCGCCCCTTTTACTCCAAGGCAAGGCCTGTCCCACCTCTGAGCTCCCACCACCCTGCACCCCCATGTCTTGTGGTTTCTGAGCATCCGGTCGTGGGCACTGCTGTTCCCCACGACAGCCTCCCCCCAGCTGGCCCTTTCGGGAGCGCAGCCAGGGAGCCCAATGGTAAACACGGAAAATGAGAACATCACGGCAGGTTAGATGTGAGGAAGGGGGCCCCCAGGACAGGGTCAGGGAGGTGGGGAGGGCTGGAAGGTGGACCGGCCTGCAGTAGTAAGTAGGAAACAGGGATGGGGTGCCTGAGGGGGCTCGGCCAGTTAAGTGTCCGGCTCCTGATTCCGCTCAGGTCATGATCTCACGGTTCATGAGTTCGAGCCCTGCACTGGGCTCTGTACCGGGCTTTGTGCAGATGGCACAGTGCCTGCTTGGGATTCTCTCTCTGCCCCTCCCCTGCTCTCTCTTTCTCTCACAAAATAAATAAATAAGTAAATAAATAAGTAAATAAATAAATAGGAAATGGGGAGTCATTGAAGGTTATTGAGCAGAGGAAGGACCTGATCCAATTCAAGACTGCAGAAGGACCAGTTAGGGGCTGTTGCAGTGATCGGGCTAAGAGATGTTGGGGACCAGCAGAGGTGGTGGCAGCAAAGGAGGAAAGAAAGGGTTGGATATGAGCTATATTTTGAAAGAATGAATGAACAAAACCAGCCCATACGAGATTTGATTTGACAGCAGATTTTCTTGGGAAATCAGAAGACAGAGCTCAGTTTATTATTATTCTTCTAATATATTTTTAATTTTTTAATGTTTTTTATTTATTTTTGAGAGAGAAAGACCGCATGAGCAGGGGAGGGTCAGAGAGAGAGGGAGACACAGAATCTGAAGCAGGCTCTAGCCTCTGAGCTAGCTGTCAGCACAGAGCCCGTCATGGGGCTCGAACCCACGAACCATGAGATCACAACCTGAGCTGAAGCCGGACACTCAACTGACTGAGCCACCCGGGCGCCCCCAACAGAGCTCAGTTTTGAATGTTGGTTTGGAGATAGACAAGGTGCACCTTGATGCCCAGTTTCTGTCTCCCCAAAGCCTCCAAATGTGCAAGTCCATCCAGTCCACTCTGTCTGGTCCAAATATCTTTTGAGGAACTGGAACCCCAGGAGAGGAGAGACACCAGAGGAGCCCAGGGTCCAGATCCCCCATTCCTCTGCTGCTGCTTTCTGCCCACACCTCCGAAGGGCAACTGCAGCACTGAAGCTGGGGTCTTTCCAGCCCCTGACCCCAAAGCCCCAGTCAGGGGAAGAGGCCCAGGAGGCAGGACCTTGGTCCCCGTGTGAGTGTGGCATCGGGAGGTGGGCAAACAGGCAGAACGCCAGATGACGGAAGGAGGGGACTGCCGTTTCCCCAGAGCTCTGGCTGTGCTGAGCTCAGCACCAGGCACCAGGCACCCGGCCTCCACCCTTGAATTGGAGCCATGACCCCATTTTCTTTTTCTTTTTCTTTTTTAACAGTTTATCGTCAAGTCGGTTTCCATATAACACCCAGTGCTCTTCCCCACAAGTGCCCTCCTCCATACCCATCATCCCCCTTCTCCTTTCCTCCTCCCCCTTCAGCCCTCAGTTTGTTTTCAGTATTCAAGAGTCTCTCCTGATTTGTCTCCCTCCCTCCCCCTAACTCTTTTCCCCCCTTCCCCTCCCCCATGGTCCCGTTACGTTTCTCCTGTTAGATTTATGAGTGCAAACATATGGTATCTGTCCTTCTCTGCCTGACTTATTTCATTTAGCATGACACCCTCGAGGTCCATCCACTTTGCTACAAAAGGCCAGATTTCATTCTTTCTCATTGCCATGTAGTACTCCATTGTATAGATAAACCACATCTTCTTGATCCATTTGTCAGTTGATGAACATTTAGGCTCTTTCCATGATTTGGCTGTTGTTGACAGTGCTGCTGTGAACATAAGGGTCCATGTGCCCCTATGCATCAGCACTCCTGTATCCCTTGGGTAAATCCCTCGCAGTGCTACTTCTGGCAATGACCCCATTTTAAAGCTCAAGAAATCCAGGCTGACAGAGAGAAATCGACATGCACGAGGTCATCCATCCACAAGCAGAAAGGGCTAGAGGCAGACTAAGCCCTGAGGCTGCTGATCGCAAAGTCCTGGACCATCCAGAGGGCTCAGGCTGGGTCTGCCTTTGCGTGCGGCCTTCCTTCCGGGGCTCAACCCCAGCCTGCCCCAGAGGTGGTCGAATTGTCAGGAATCCAGCCTAAAACATAACCTTGGGCCATGCCGTTTAGAGAAAATCAGGCGGTGGGCAAGAATTGCCATTGGCTTCTTAGAGCCACCTGTCACTCAGACCAGTGGATGCCTCACCTTGTCCTCCCCAGGCTTCCAAACAGGGGGTCCCGGGAGGTGAGGCAAACTTTCCGAGCCCTCTGGAGAGAGGGGCTCATCCTGCTGTCTCTGTTTCCTTGGCATGTTCCCTCTGCTTTCGGCCACCCCCACGCCTCACCAGCCCCCCGGCCCCCACGGCCCTGGCACGAGCGGTGCGCATTGAAGCAGACGCCAGTTTCTCACAGACGCTCATATGGGCGGCAGCTGGGCCTCGAAGGTTCCTTTCTAGAGGAACTGATAAGGAGCAAGAAGCACTCATGTCCCACTTCCACTGGTGGCCTGGAGTGCATAATGAAGGGGAAACAGCACATCCAAGTTGAATCTCTCTTTTCAAGATAAAACACGGAAGCCAGGATTTGAGGCGGAGCCCATCTGCTTTCTTACGTGGGACCCACATGGGGTATTCGTTTCAACTCTTGGACATTCAGATTCCTCACTCATAAAAAGGGGACCTTTTGGGTGCCTGGGTGGCTCAGTCAGTCAAGCCTCCGGCTTTGGCTCAGGTCATGATCTCCTGGTTCGTGAGTTTGAGCCCCGAATCGGGCTTGCTGCTGTCAGCACGGAGCCTGCTTCAGATCCCCTGCTCACTCTCTCTCTCAAAGATAAGTAAACCTTAAGAAAGGGGGGAGACTCTTTCAGGGCTGCAGTAGTATGCTGTGACGTGGCCAGCATGGCATGTGAAACGTCACCACCTCAGCTGGGTATTAGAACTTCACCTCCGAAAGGACAAGGGTCTTCTAATTCCTTGCTGCTGGAGACCAAAGCTTTCTGCACGTTTTGCAATGGGGAAATATATTTCAATCAACATGTGTTTTATTGTATTTAGTCTTCCCTGTCATCCTAGGAATTAGGCACCGTTAACTTTTGTTTGAAAGAAGAGGAGACTTGGACACCGAGGGGTTGACGGTCACACAGAAGAAGGCAGGGCTGGAAGCTTCAGACTCCGAGCTCAGGGATGCCTCCCTGAAGGACCGCCGGGGTCTGTCAGGGGAGGTTTCCGTGCGCATCCTGGGGTTAGGATGGCAACGATGAGTGGGGGAGGGGACGGCGGGGCAGGTAGTAAATGGCCCAGCTTCAGGAAAGGCCTACATTTCCTGATTTCAGTCCCCCCAGGCGGCCCATTCAGAGGGTAACAAAGGTTGGAGCAACCTCAGGACCACTGCTCTCCAGCACCATCACCCACGGTGATGTGTTTCACCTCCCTGTGTATCAGATCCTGGACCTGGGAAATGGGCCGATAATTGTTCCTACGTCCGAGGCTTGGTAGGAGTACATGAGATATAGAGGCACAGAAAGTGCTAGAACAGTGCCTGCCACGTAGTGAATGCTCAGGACTCACTAGCAGGGTCTGCCTTTGACAGATGATCTGCTTGAGGTCACCCAGCTTTTCAGTAGGAGCTTGCCAAATAAATAAATAATAAATCCTCCAAACCATTACCGGGCACGCACTGGAGACCAGCGCGCGTGACCAGCAGGGATGTGAGCCCTTGCCACTCCGACTGGGGTGGACTGACTGTCCCCCACATTCCTGTGTTAAAGTCCTAAGCCCCCATGTGACTGTATTTGGAAGTTAGGGTTTACAATTTTTGTTTAAGGTTTATTCATTTTTTGAGAGACAGAGAGAGATGAAGCACGAACAAGAAAGGGGCAGAGAGAGGGAGACACAGACTCCCAAGCAGGCTCCAGGCCCTGGGCTGCCAGCACAGAGCCCGCTGCAGGTCTGTGAGATCGTGACCTGAGCCGAAGTCAGACGCTCAACCGACTGAGCCACCTAGGCGCCCCCTGGAAGTGGGGTTCTAGAAAGTAACGAAAGGTAAATAAAGTCATAAGCCCAACTCGGATACGCCTGGTGGCCTTATTAGAAGAGAAAAAGAGATCTGTCTCTCCCTCCTCCCCCACCGCAGGGCACACAAAGGAGCAGCCACAGGTGCACACAGGGCGAGCCTAGCAGCCCATCTACAAACTAGGAGGAAAGCTCTCACCGGAAACTGGATTTGCCGGCCACCTGATCTCAGACTTCAGCCTCCAGAGATGGGAGGAAATGCACTTCTGCCGGGTCTGTGGTGTTTTGTTAAGGAAGCCTGAGCCGACTCAGACCCCAGCAGAATCGGGTTTCGGGAGCAAAGTGGATAGTGGCTGGGCAACAGTACTCGCTACGGCTCAGAACCACGTGATTAGCCCAATGGCACGGAGATCGGTGAGGCCCGTCTCCACGGGCTGGCGTGGAAATCTGCTCAAGACAAAAATGCTGACCCAAACGGGCAGTTGTAAAAATGATTCGTGAAGGATAGGCAATTTATGAAAAACAAACACACGCACGGATACAAAACCATGTTCGATATTCCTACGGGACCTTATTTAAGTATGAAATATATTCGAACAGATCAGGAAAATCAGACTCGTCAAATCCCCTTCCTTGATTTCCTCCAAGGAAGAGAACAGGATGGGGGGGTGGGGAGTCAGAAGGACTTCCGTTTTACCTGCAGTTTAAAAAATATTTTTTGATACTGAAAATATATTCATGTTGTGCTCCTTGAGGAGGAAAAAGCAGTGACATTTACAAAGAGGAAGTAAAGGAGAAGAAACGTCTGGCCCGAGGTGATCTCTGCCTCCATCACGCACATAAAAGCTGCTGGCATAATTTTCTAATGCTTCTTCACCCCACACCCCATCACATCTCCTAAATGAAAGACTTTTTGAAAAGAGAAGACCATAAAAAGAGGGTGAGGAGGTGGTGAAATCCATTTGAGGAAGAGAGTCGAGGAAGGGTCCAGCAAACAAGAGCTAGAGATAAGGAGGAGAGGAAATGTGATCAAAGAGTGGAATGCAGTAGGCACCAATATTTGACGCACGTGCTCTCCCCGAGTTTTCCAGGCAGCCTCGCGGGGACTCAGTCCTGCTTGCAGGGAGGCAGTCCCCCCAAACTCTTGGCAGGCCTCCCGCACCGGCCCCCAGACAGCTCCTTCCAAAGAGCAGGCCTGACATAACGCAGCTCTTCCTACGAGATGCAGTCCGTAGTGGGGTATGCCTTCTCCGGGTCACCCCACACTCCTGCCCTGGGGCGCCTGTGCTGCAGGAGCCCTTGGCAACCTGCTCACTGCCACACCACCTCTTACCCAGGTCACTGAGTGCCTTCGTGTCCCTGGAAGGCCAACCCCGCACCTCTTGGTGGGTCCAGTACCAAAGAGTTGCTGCCACCGGGTACGAGGCCAGCATCATGGACCCAAGTGCTTCCCCTCTTGCGGGGGGTACTTGACCGGGCCAGAGCTTCCTGGGGTCTGCAGGTCGCTGTCCAAATGCCGGGGAACTGACAAGATCATCTCCTCAAAGGGTGTTTAAAACCTTTTGATTCTAAACCGAAGTCCTTTGTAAAGGAATTGGGAAAACCCAGACCCCAGCCTTCATAGCGTCCTTTCCACAAGAAATGGCTGACCCTGGTTTTTGTATCATGCCGGAGGGGACCGGTACAAGGAAGAGCAAAGAGGAACTTTATTGATGTTGCCTTCATTTCATGTTAATCAGCTTTTATAAGTTAAAGAAGATGGATGCATGTGGTGGAGGAAAGGTGAACCATACAAAAGGACAGTCACGAGAAGTACGTCCTTTCCACGCCCAGAGGTAAATGCTACCGCCGGTATTTGTTTCCTTGCACGCGCATACACATGCCTGTGCTTTCTCATACATTGGGAAGTAGATTACACACACCACTTAGCATTTTGTTTGTTTCTCAACTGACAGCATATAAAGAAATTACTGGAGCGCCTGGGGGGCTCAGTCGGTTGAGCATCCGCCTTCAGCTCAGTCACGATCTCACTGTTCGTGGGTTTGAGCCCTGCGTTGGACTCTGTGCTGACAGCTCGGAGCTGGGAGCCTGGGGTCTACTTCATATTCCGTGTCTCTCTCTCTCTGACACTTCCTTGCTCTCTCTCTCTCTCTTAAAAAATGAATAAATGTTAAAGAAAAATTTAAAAAAGAAAAAAGTAACTATGGGTAGAGGTCTACCATCCCTAAGTCTTCCTCTTCCCAAGAGCCAGCCAGACTCTGGTCTAAGACGTACAATCCACATGGCTCGAGGTGCAGATAAACGCAGGTGAAGAAGGGCCGTGCACCTGTCCACACGGGCCGCGGGGGAGGTGGTGGGAGCATGCGCAGGGGACCCCAGTGAACAATTATAACCACAGATGGGCACAAATCCTGTTACAAACATAGACATAAAATGCATGGGGGAAGGAGAAACTGGTCTGAGGGAAAGTGCCGGGAAGGCTGAGCGGCGGTGTGTCCCCCTCTCAGGCTGGAGGTCACGGCCACGGTCAGGAGGTCCGCTGATGGTCCCCTAGGCACGGAATCACACCTTCATGACAGCACCTTGGGCTATCGCAGGAGGTGGCCTGAAATCGTTCACGTTGAAAATTTTAATTATTTATTGTTTAGAGAGAAAGAGAGAGAGAGTGCACAGAGAGGGAGAGGGAGAGAGAATCTTAAGAACGCTCTGTGCTGTGAGCAAGGAGTCTAATGTGGGTCTCGAACCCACGAACCCTGAGACCATGCCCTGGGCTGAAATTAAGAGTCAACCGCTTAACCGCCTGAGCCCCCCAGGCGCCCCTGTTCACATTTTAGCAACACCTCACATCTAACACCACAGTGCACTCTGGGGAAGACTCTCCCAACCGAGCACATTAACATTTCTGTGGAAAATGTTTTGAGTATTGTTTGATTATTAAAGTTTTTTCAACTTCTGAAATGCATAGAAGAGATTGTAGACCTCAGTGAAAACCTATCTCAAAGAGAAAAACATCAGATCCAATAAAAAACGGAGTGGGAGTCAAGAAACCATGGCAGGGGACAAAATTAACAAATATGTTGCTAAATCTATATGAACATTGTAGAAAATGAAAACAATGGTTTAAGGGAATTTTTTTGAATGTTTATTTTTGAGAGAAAGACAGAGCATGAATGGGGGAGGGACCGAGAGACAGGGGGATGGAGGATCCAAAGTGGGCTCTGTGCTGACGGCAGAGAGACCAAGTGTGAGGCTCAAACTCACAAACTGGGAGATGATAACCTGAGCCAAAGTTGGACGC
This sequence comes from Suricata suricatta, assembly GCF_006229205.1. Classification (NCBI taxonomy): domain Eukaryota; kingdom Metazoa; phylum Chordata; class Mammalia; order Carnivora; family Herpestidae; genus Suricata; species Suricata suricatta. The sequence goes on along the minus strand of NC_043708.1, from coordinate 8,822,420 downwards.
TCAGCAGACTGAGCCACCGAGGCGCCCCTAGGTGAATTTTAAACACAAGGATCTAAAATACTGAACAAAAACAACAACAAAAAACAGAGATGAAAATTGAGCAGTAGAAGATTAGAGTCCAAACATTCTAAAATCATTGTATTGTCCTGAAAAACAAGAAAAGTAACATTTTTAAGAAAGTGGGTCTGGGGCGCCTGGGTGGCTCAGTCGGTCAAGCGTCCGACTTCGGCTCAGGCCAGATCTCACGTTTGTGGGTTCAAGCCCTGCGTCAGGCTCTGTGCTGACAGCTCAGAGCCTGGAGCCTGCTTCTGGTTCTGTGTCTACTTCTCTCTCTGCCCCTCCCCCTCTAATGCTCTGTCTCTCTCTGTATCAAAAATAAATAAAACATTTTAAAAAAAAAGTGGGTTTCACGCCCAGCGCAGAGCCCTGCAGAGCCAAGCACCGGGCTTAAACTCATGACCCCTAGATCAAGACCTGAGCAGAGATCAAGAGTGAGAGAACGTAACCGATTGAGCCACCCAGGTGCCCCAAGAGAAGTATTTTTCTAATTTAGAAGTGAAGCCCTCCAGTTGAAACATGTAAGGTCAGACCCTAAAGTTACAAAAGGAATAACTTCCAAATAATTAAAAGGGGTAAAGAAATTAACGAAGGTCAGATTGTTGCAAAGCAGGAAAAGAGACAGGGAGAAGCAATGAGAACCACAGGAGACAGAAAACACAGGCCGGATGGCAGACATCAGCTCACGCACAAGCAGCAAATGTAAATGCATCAAACTCATCTACTAAAAGACTGAGAATTTCCCAATCGAATTCTATGCTGTTTAAGAGACCTGTCTAAAATACGAGGTCCCAGAGATGCAACAAGATACAGAGCGAGGTACACAAGACAAAGAAATACTCAGCAAAAGAAATCTGTGTTGCAGTATATTGCATAAACAGTCTTGAAGATGATCTTTAACTGTGTCCAGGTGGATACAAAAAACCCAATCAGCTATATGAAAAATCTCAATTTATAAAGTAGACAAACGCCAATACGTTAGCCCCAGCCTTCACCCTATAAGCAAAACTCTCTACTAATGGACCTGCATTGGCCTCTAGCCTCCAAACTCCTGTTAGGAAACAAGTTGTGTCTTATTAATAGTCACTCAGTTCCCAGCTCTTGGTCCAAGCCTGACTTAGGGGTTTCTTAATAAATGTTTATTGAATAAACCGGTGGTTCTCTAGCCTGGCTGCACATCAGAATCTTCTGGGAGTTTTTAAAAATACTGAGGCCTGGGCCCCACCCCAGACCAATTAAAAGGAACTCTCTAGGCGTGGGGCCTCAATATGGTATATTTTTTAAAAGCTCCCCAGGTGATTCTGATGTTTGGCCAGGGCTGAGAACTGCTGGAGTAAATAAATGACTGAACGACCCAATGAATGAGCGTCTCTTTGATTTACAAAAGAATTCATTGCAGGATTCCTTTTAAAAGCACGCTCCCATGGTGCATTGCCAATGTAATTCGATTTTAAGAAATTTGATTTACACCCAATATTGCCGGGACAATCTATTTTGTAAAGCAAGGAACATCTGTATTATCTATCAATTTTTTTTTTTTATGGATTTGGGAATACTCTGTTTCTCCATTTAGAAGTGAACTGGAGACTCGAACAAAAACTGTATCATTTCCTGTACTCTGAAAAATGCTTTCTCCCACTCTGGCATTTAGGGACCATTTCCCAGCAATATTAAGCATGTGATTCCCTAACGAGATGTTTAAAGCGGTTTTGAGAAGTATAAAAACATCATTGTCTGGGCGTCTCGCTCCCGACGTTACAGGAGCAAGAGACAAAGCACTGAGGGCACGTTAGGGTCCTTCCTTCCGTGAGCCTGGGAGCAGAGAGAGAGATGGAGGCCGGACTTCGGCGGGCAGCAGGAGGGCAGGAGGGCAAACAGGTGTCAGTGAGACGGACAGTTGTGGCCCCTTCCCCAGTAGCGTCCAACAAGGCACTAGAACAAGCAGAGTAGCCGGTCAACAAGAAGACAAGATCAAGACCTTCTGACCAAGTCTCAGAGAGGCCAGAAGAAGGAAACCTCTCATAAAGGAGAAAGGCTTGGGGCCCTGTCTTCACAGATGGGGCGGATTTCTCCGGGGTAAAGCTGGGGGAGAATGTTCTGGCAGAGGGAACAGTGTGAACAGCTGCAGAGGACGGGATGCTGTTGGAACACTTCCTGGCGCTTTTCTTCCAGGGCTTGAGAGCCCCTCGTGGCCACCCTCCTCCCAGGGCCACGCCAGCCGGCCACACCGGGCATTGCTGCCCCTTCCTGCTGACCTCTGCTGTCACCATCGCTGCATTCGTGTCCCAGCGCAGCCGTCACAAAGTGCCACAAAGAGGGATCTATTCTCTCATGGCTCCGGAGGCCAAACAGCTGAACTCAAGAGGTTGGCAGGGCCATAGGCCCTCTAAAACCTATAGAAGAATCTTTCTGTCCTGCGCCTTCCTCGCTTTTGGTGGTGATCGTTGGTGTCCCCTGGCTTGCAGAGTATCAACTCAGCCCCAACCCTCCCTCTTCCCCGTCTTCCCCCTGTGCACCTGCGTCCAAGTCCCCCCCGCCCTTTTCTTTCAATGGTAGAACACCTGGAAATTCATGGACTCGCAAACACCTGGTTTTGTTTTTTAATGTTTATTTTGAGAGAGAGTGAGAGAGCACATGAGCAGGGGAGAGGCAGAGGGAGAAAGAAAATCCCAAGCAGGCTACCTGCTGTCAGTGGAGAGCCCGCTGCAGGGGCTCCATCTCACAAACCATGAGATCATGAACTAACTGAACTCAAGAGTTGGATACTTAACCAACCCTGCTACCCAGGCGCCCCCCAATTCACCCCTCTTTATAAGGACACAGTCACATTGAATTATGGCCAACCCTAATGACCTCATCGTAACTCGATTTCCTAGGTCAAGACTCTACGTCCATGAGAATAGCAACGACATGGAAACAACCTAAGTGTCCATCAACGGATGGAGGGACGAAAGAGATGTGGTGTATACATATGCAATGGGATATGAGTCCACCGTAAACAAGATGGAAATCCTGTTATTTGCAACAGCATAGATGGAATCTAAGGGCCATTATACTAAGTAAAACACGTCAGAGTAAAACAGATATTGCATGATCTCACTTATAAGCAGAATCTGAAAACAAATAACCAAACAACAAAAACACACCAAACTTATAGATAAAGAGAACAGATTTGTGGTTACCAGATGCAGGGATGGGAGGTGGGGGGACTGGGTGAGGGTGATCAAAAGTACAAACCTGCAGCTATATGATCAGGTTCTGGGGATATAACGCACTGTGCAGTGACTCAAGCGAACCATACTATAGTGCACACTTGCAAGTTGCTAAGAGAGATCATATTTAAAGTTTTCAGGGGCACCTGGGTGGCTTGGTCCGTTAAGAGTCTGACTTCAGCTCAGGTCATGTTCTCATAGTTTATGAGTTTGAGCCCTGCATCTTACAGCACAGAGCCCCGCTTCAGGTCCTCTGTTCCCCTCTGCCCCTCTCCCACTTGCTCTCTCTCTCTCAAAAGTAAAAAAATGGGGGGGGGCACCTGGGTGGCTCAGTCGGTTAAGAGTCCAACTTTGGCTCAGGTCATGATCCACGGTTTGTGGGTTCGAGCCCTGCATCGGGCTCTGTGCTGACAGCTCAGAGCCTGGAGCCTGCTTTGGATTCTATGTTTTCCTCTCTCTCTGTGCCTCCCCTATTCATGCTCTGTTTCTCTCTGTCTCAATAATAAATAAACATCAAAAAATTTTTAAAAATTAAATAAATAAAAAATAAAAAAACATTAAAAAAATAAAGTATAAAGTTCTTATCACAAGAAAAATGTACAGCTGTACATGGTGATAGATGGTAACTAACCTTATTGTAGTAATCACTTCACAATATACGTGTGTCAAATCATTATGCTGAACATCCATAACGAATACAACATTACACGTCACTTGTAACTTGATAAAAGACAAACCTCACCTTATCTCCAAATAAAGTCACATTCAGAGGGACTGGGTGTCGGGATCTAATAGATCTTTGGTGGGGAACACAATTTAACCCACAACAGTTGTCAAGGTTGGAAGATGGCCTCTTCCTAAGTTTCCTGTCCTGCCTCTAAGCACTTAGAATTTCTTTTCCCCCAAGTCTTCAGTCTTTTGCATCTTCGCTCCACTCCCTTCCCAGCCCGCATGATCCCCTCTGGTCACCCCGGAGAGTCTGGGCAGTCCCCTCCTGGTTTCACATGGAGTACCTCCCAACATTCCCTCTGCCTCCACCCCCCACCGCCACCCCCTCCCTTCAGCCCAGTGGCCAGAGCACACCTGTCAGGGGTCTCCCCTGCCCTCCTCAGGGCGGCCCCCTGGCCATCTGCACCAGGTGCACTCCTTTTATGCAGAGCCCTGCGGGCCCCACCTCTGGGACAATCTCCCTGGGCCCCAAACCCTCCATTTCCCCCTGCTGTCAATAATAGCATCTTAGAGATAACCCCAGGGCATCCCTACAACCTCTTGTCTTCTTCCTTTCTCTCCGAGATAATCCAGGCAAAGTCCCGTCTTAACTTGTCCGACTGTCCTTCAGCAGGATCTCGGCAAGCCCTTCATCCGTCTCCTGGAACATTCTTGAGTGTCTGCGGCCGAAGCCGTATTTCTTCTTGGCTTCCCTTTTCCTTCTCCCCTCTTATCTTAGCTCGCTCCCTGCCCTCTTCCTTTGTTCCTCTGTTACTCCCTGTTCTTCAGCTCCTGGAGATCCCCTGCCGAGACTCAGAAGGGCAGGGCTCCCTCTCGAACTTGGCTCCTCCCACCCAGTGTTTGCTCTGTCACTTTCAGCCATCTTGGGACACGTGTCACCTGGGGCGGAGAAGGCCTGGGCTGTGGTCCCGGAAGCTCTGGAGGCGAAGCCTGTCTGGTCAGTTGGGCAGAGCCAACTTTAGTGACAGAGACAGCTTGGCTGTGGCATCAGACAGGCCAGGATTTGGAATTTCACTATCACTTCGGCTGTGTGACACTGGGTAAATCCCTTAGCCCACTTAAGGGTTGACTTCCTAATCGGTACAAAAGGAAGCAGATCCCACCTACCTCATGGGGGTGAGAGATCAATTAGGTTCCAGCAGGAAACGGGTGGTGATTTTGAAATAAGATAATCCTCAGATTATTCAAGGAGGGTTTACATACACAGGACCTATTTACAAAGTGGTGGGTTGCAGCCAGCTGTAACTACCCCAGGCCCTAAGCAATAGGGGCAGTGGGCTGGGGGTTCTGGGGAATACTTACTAGAATCCAGAAGGACAGAATCCTTTAGACTCAGACACCTTAAGTAGCTGGTGTCTAGGACTACACTCAGCTCTGCAGGGTAGGGGCTGGGGAACTGAGGCCAATGTGCCCATTGGTTGAACCCCAGGACGCCCAAGGCCAGGGGGCCGGGCCCACGTGGTCCATGGAGGCCAGCCTCCCCAGCAGCCGGGGGGGGGAGGCGGCTGGAGGAGTGGGAAGGGGGGGTTCATGGGGAGAGGTAAAGAAGGCATTTGGAGGAGGAATTGGATGAATCGGCAGAATTCCGTATAAATCAAATAAGATAAGGTATATAAGACCCAGGACCTGGTACATATCAAGAATTCAATAAATGTGTTGGCAACTTTTCCTCTCCCTATTATTATTATTATTATTATTATTATTATTATTTAGAGAAAGTAAAGCACAGTCTTTCCTGACTCCTCTCTCACCAGTTCTAAATCTCCAGGAAGGAGAAACTACCAGAATCAACGTCATCTTTGAATTTTTGAGGAGTGCGCACCCACACCAGTCTGCTCCAGGGAGCTGCTGTGTTCCATCCCGACCTTACCTGATTGGACCAAGGATGGGCACCTCTTTCTCCTGGGCGAGGCCGATTGGACCGCAGGCAGGTGCATCACTCTCGTGGGCAAAGCTGATTGGGCCAGGGGTGGGCGCCTCGCCCCGCCATGGGCAGAGCACCAGCCAATGTTTCCACCCCTGTCCCAGCTGATTGGACCAGGGGCGGGCACCGAGGCAGGCGCTGGCTAGTGATTGGCCAACCTCATGCGCTCTCGGAGGATTTGCAGGTGAGCTGCTCAAAGGTCCAGGAGCGGGAAGAGCGGAGCGGATGGGGAGCCGAGGCACCACGAAGGTGGTGGAGCGGAGAAGGGTCAGCAGATGTCCAACTCCGAAAGGCTGGAGACCCAGAGCCGCTGCTTTATTCCAAACACTGCACTACTCCAGCTCCGTCAGGCTGGGGAGACAGCGCAGAGCGTTTCCTGCCCCCCTCGCTTTCCACCCCCTCTTAGAATAATCCCCCTCTTAGCTGAGCTTGTCCCTGTCTGCTGCGACAAGAATTTCCAAACTCTTCCCAGACGCCTTGTCAAAATCGGCATATATGGCAGGCAAGCGGGAGGTGCAGGCCACAGCCCATTTGCAGCTCCTGAGTGTTGAAGGTTTATGATGAATACTTTCCCCCCACACCCCTGCGGCTTGTCAAAGCAAGAGGGGAGAGAGATGAAGCCTTCTAAATATTCAAGGATCTCTCTTGATTATCCGGTTACTTAGTTTGTTATTTTTATAATCAAAAGGGCCCACCAATATGTCAGAGGAATTTATTCAAAATAAATATTGGACAGATATTTAAGCGACACTGAGCGGTGGGGAAGTAATAGAGCAGAGTAACCGGCTTGCGTCCTTTCCGGCTCAAGCCTACTTGTTCACCCTTGCCAGGCAATTTCACAGACCTTTTTATAATTAATTGCTATTGTTTTCATCTCCAGAACCAAAATATTTTACTCTCTGACACATCTGTTGGGCATTTGGGATATGTTTGGTGTATGTTTTCTCCTTTCTCTTTTTTTATGTAAAGCCAGTAATGTGGAGTCTGGTCTGGTCCTTTTTTTTTTTTGATGAGACAGCCAAAGCCCCAGAGGACCAGTAGGTGCACTGCCCACAGTCTCAGGAGGTTAGATGCACAGAAAAGACCAGAACCAGGGTCCAGAACTCCTGAGCCGCTTCTCCTGCCCACATCCCATACTGTCCTCTCTATCTGCAGGCAAAATGTCCTCTTGGAACCAGGGCATTGTGAGCCCGCTCAGGCTTCCAGAGTCGCTGCGGGGCCACCACCTCCTGGAAGCCCTTCTGGATGGTCTCCGCAACAAGGCCACCAACAAACTCAGATAGATCTGGGTTTGCACTGTGCTTCCTCCACACCTACCTCGGTGTAGCATCCTTTCAGCGGCGCCCCGTGTCTCTGTGCCTTTTACCTTCTGTTGGGCTCCACAACCTCTGAGGTCAAGATCCTGCTAGATCACCTTCCTAATTCCTGTCCAACTCTGAGCCAACATGCACGTGTTGGATGAATGATGGCATAAGTGATTGAAAGAATGAAAAGAAGAGTATTCGATTGGAAAGTGGGCTGGCACTTTGCTATTGGGAGCCGGCGATGGTCTGAGAGATGAGACCTAGGGTGGAGGTTAAGAGCCAGAGTGGCAGGGACCTGGCTTCTAATTGCCACTCTGGAACTCACAAGCACTGTGACCTTAGGCAATTTCCTTAATCTCCCGTGCCTCGGTTTACCTGTCTGCAAATGAGGATAATGGTGATGTCAGCCTCCCCATTGCACTGTTGTAACAATTGTATGAAAGAATGCAAGTAAAGGGTTAGTGCAATTCCTGGCACGTAGTACCTGCTCCCCAAACACCTGCTATTACACATTATTTTGGAAATTGGAAACCATCCCCGCCATAAGCTTTGTTTCTTCTCTGTGAAAACGAGGACTCATCTTCTGTATTTTCTCTTTGTCACGTGAAGCATGGGTGGTGATTACTTTTAATCTCTCTTCTCTCGATCTTTCTTAAAGCGTTACCCACCTTCCAGCTCAAATCCAAAATCTTTTTCTACCTCCAACAAAATAAGTGGTACAAGCGTATTGGGTCTCGGGCTTACTCCCGGGGGCCTCCACATCTTGGTTCCGGCTGAAGCGAGGGTGAGTGAGTGAGGTGCTCACCTCAGGCACAGAATTTAAGGAGGATCTGAAAAACTCAGTAATGAGAAATATTTTTTTATTGTGGTAAACATACATAACATAAACGTTACCAGCTTACCCACTTTAACGTGTGCGACTCAGTGAGTGACATCAAGTAGGTTCACAAGGGAGGACAGCCATCACTACTGTCCATTTCCATTAAACGCAACAGTAAGGAATAGCCACTAAACAGTAAACTCCCGAGACAGAACATTTTAATGCAATATTTTAAAAATCAAAGTTAATGCAAAAAGTCCATGATTAAGAAAATATCAAAATTTTAAGTAAAGGCAGGATTAGAAAACTGAAGCAAATTAAACTTTCTTTAAAGTTGTGACTGGGTTGGGGCTCCTGGGTGGCTCAGTCCGTTAAGCATCCAACTTCGGATCAGCTCAGGTCATGATCTCACGGTTCGTGAGTTCGAGCCCCGCGTTCAGCTCTGTGCTCCAGCTCAGAGCCTGGAGCCTGCTTCAGTTTCTGTGTCTCCCACTCTCTGCCCTCCTCCTCTTTGAAATGAACTTTAAAAAAATTAAAGTTATGACTTGGTGGAGAACAGTTGCCAAGCCTGGGTAATTCTCTCTATTGCAAATGAGATTAGCAAGGAAGTAGATTTTTGAAAATATTATTGGTAAGCATGCTTCCATTAAAGGCCGAGGAATAAAATTATAACAGATTTCGTTTGGGATATGAATAAAATATTCAAGTTTAAGTAATCTTGTGAGATTTAACACACCTACTTTTCAATTTTTCAATAATATTTCCAACTACTAATTACAGCGAGGTGACTTCACAGGACCAGCAGCACAGAGCCACGGGGACGTGGCTGTTGGCAGTGAAGGGTAACCCCTCCCTCCTCTATTCTGTGTGACCCGCTGTTACCTGTGACGTTGCAGGGGAAGGAGGCCGGGAGTTCTCTTCTCTCTGACCAGGAAGGGATGCAAAGAGGCCTGTCCCCAAAGCCAGAAGTGCAGCTCCTCCATCGGCCAGCCCTGAGACCTTGCATGAGTCAGGTCACCTTCAGGGCCTCGATTTACTCCCTTGCGTGTGGAAAGCTATCTTCACTCACACCTCCCAGGCTCCTACGAAGCAAGTCAGCTAAGGGCTTATAAACGTGAGGGAGTGGTCTTAGGAGGTGATCATACCATCTGCTTGGGCCCCAGAATCATCTCTATGCGGCTGTGGGGCTGTTTAATAGTCATTCAGCAAACGTTTGCTGAGCACCACTGTGTGCCAAGCCCAGATGCATCTGTGGCGTCCTCAAGCTTACTCAGCATTTTCATACACCTTTTTAAAAATTTAATTTTTGAGAGAGAGAGAGAGAGAGAGACAGAGGGTGAGTGGGAGAGAGGCAAAGAGAGACACACACAGAATTGGAAGCAGGCTCTAGGCTCTTAGCTGTCAGCCCAGAGCCTGAAACAGGGCTTGAACCCACGGACTATGAGATCATGACCAGAGCCGAATTCAGAGGCTTACCCGACCGAGCCACCCGGGTGTCCCGCAGACACCCTTTTTGTTTGATTTTAGTCTTCCGGAGGAAGCAGACAGTTATTATTCATTCCATTTTCACAAACGAGGAAACTGGCCCTCGGTTCCATTGAACCCAAAGTCACTTGTCGCATGGGGGACCTTCTGACGCTTGAACACATCTCTGACTCTGCACCCGGTTGTCCTGTGGCTCTGCACTGAGGCCCCGTCTAGGATCTACCAGGCATCCCCGCCCCGTCTGGCCCTGAGAAGGGATTCCAGGAAGGGGTTACCTTTGACCTTGTACCCTGCGTGCACTCTAGCCGCAGCGCCGTGGTGCCTGGCAGGAAGAGCCTTGAAGCAGGGAGGCCCAGTCTCTAGTCCCAGCTGCACTTGGCTGGACCCTGACCTTGACCTCCCCATGCTCCTCTGCACACTGGGAAACAGGTCGTAGGGCACAGGGCTGGGAGGCACATGCAGGGGGACCTGGGAAAGGGCAGACACGCAGGTTCCTTTTATCCAAAACAACAGAAGCATTGTCCACGCTGAATCCGTTGATAGGGCGCCGGCCGCATCGCCATTTCTCAGCGCCGCCTCCACGCGGGTCCCTGTCCCTCCAGGCACGCCGCTTCAGTCTCCTGCAGAGTCACCCCCAGCAGTGCGCCCCCCCCCCCCCCCGCCCTTGCAAGCACCTTAGAGCCCTCAGTGTGGTCCCAGCTCCGTGCTGGACACCGCAGAGGACACAAAGGAAGGCCCGCTCACCGCTCCCTGAGAGCCCACAGCCTGCTGGGGAGGCCAGCACCAAGCACGTACTTTGGGGACCACGCTCTGCCATTTTGCATCAGCCCTGGGAACGGCCGACAGGCTTGATCCCACCCACCTCGGGGATGCATGGCACATGGTCACTGTGCATTCCGGGAAGCCTTCCTGGAGGAGGAGGTTTATTGAGAGGCAATAGGGGTTCTTCAGTTGTCCTCCTCGAGACACCGGTGCATCAGGAAGGAACATGCTCTGTAGAGGGTGCCCTGGCTCGTGTTCCCTCCTCCTCTGCCTCTCAGGACATAGGCCCTGCGTGCAAGCCCCCCATTGGCTCCCACACCAGGAAAAGGGGGTAACGTTATGGCTGACCTCAGAGGATTGTGCAAAGGCAATCATGAAATAATAGAAATGAAATAAATTGCTTTGTAGACTAGCAAGTGTCACAAATGTCAGGTGCTATTATCTCTACCCCCAGGTCTGGCTTCACTTCCTCACACGAAACTCTCCGTACTGGGCACCCACCCAGCAGTGGCCCCTGAGAAGCGGGGACTGAGCCCAGGTCTCTGTGCTCCTTCTACTCACACCGTCCTGAGTTCTGTCCCCTCCGTCATCCTTCCTGACTCTTCCAACAGGACTGCTGTCAACACTGAAGGTTACTTCTTTTGTACGGTGAAACGTACATATGTAACAGTGACCGCGTTCACAGTGTTCAGCATGCAGCCCTGGGCATTCAGGACAACACGCTGTTGCGCCATCACCGGCCATCCGACTCCAGAACTCTTTCCATCTTGTAGAACGGAAACTCTGTCCCCACGAAACACTAGCTCCCCCGGCCCTTTCCCCAGCCCCGGCACCCCCCTATCCCGCTTGCTGTCTCTGTGAATTGGACTGCTCGAGGGGCCCCGTGTACGCGGAATCGTGCAGCATTGGTCTTTCTGTAACGAGCCACGTCCACGTCGCATACGTGTCCTCGAGGGTCATCCGTGTCATAGCTCGCTGCAGATTTGCGGACCTTTGTTCCTCTGTGTGGCTGAACAGCTTCCATCGTATGCATGTGCCGCATCTCCTTTATCCACTTATCCCCTCCACGGACAGTTGCGTTGATTCCACCTTTTCGCTGCTGAGAATAATGCCGCTATAGAAACGTGGGTGCACAAAGACCTGCTCGCATCCCTGCCTTTCATTCTTCTGGACACATGTATACACCCACAGGTGGAATTCCCGGATCCTAGGATAATTCTACGTTTGGTTTTTTTTTTTTAGGCTGCACCTCTTCACATAGTCCAGGGTTACATTTGATCAACTTCTTTCAGCCTGTGCACCGAGCGCCTGGTCTGCGGCCAGCGTCACCTCCTTTAGGAGCCTGGATTCAAGGTAGCGTTTGAAAATATGAAAATCCAGGTTGCAGAACAACTGGGGACTTTGGGGAAGCAGAGGAGAAGCCATGAGGAGGTGTTGGAGGAAATCACTCCGAGCACGGCTCCCCGCCAAAGTACGGAAGTCGCTGCCTCACTGAGCCTTTGAGTGTGCTGGTAATCATGGATAATGTTATTACTTGTTGCCAGATGCCCGGTAAACCCCTTAATATAGAAAGCAATGATTTTCCTTTTGCCGAAGGACTTGGGAAATACCTCTTCTGAAGCCGTGAAGGCCAGTGGACCACGCCGAGGGCAAAGCACCTATGCAAACCTGTCTAGCTTTCCCAATAAAGAACATTATAGGAACAGAGGATTTTTTTTACATGCTCATAAAATGATTATACTTGTTCTGAGAATTTCCTGGGCTGAGCAGGACTGCTACAGACCTATTTCATAAGTTGATTTATTTGTTTAACGGGATCTGCAGGGACGTGTGTTTCAATTCCAGTTGGCTTTTTTGGGGTTGGTTTTGTTTTTCTTTCCTGCCCATCTCCCATCTGAAAAATCTCTTTCCGCCACAGCACGTTTGAAAGTGGCTCGGACTGTAAGAGCCTCTCGGTGCGCCCAAATTCCGGTTGGTGTTCTCAGCCGCTGACATTCGGGTGTGAGCTTTTCCTTGCCTTGAATATTCATTGGCCATTTCTGTTGTTGCATTTACCAAAATAAAATCGACTTCAGTCCGTTCCTCCCTGGGAAAGGGCTGGTGAGCAGTTTTCTGACAGTTGTATATTAAATGCAGGTGGCTTCATGAATGCACGTTCTGTCTGGCTCAATACATTAACCATAACCCACAGTTTCTTCCAAAGGAACTGGAATGAATTAAATTGTTTAATAAAACCGTACTTACCTGGATAAACTCATTTCTATTTTGCATTTAGACTCCCTAATGCATCTTTCCAGATTGTTATTTGTAAAATAAAAAGCTAGACGTGTTTACTTAGAAAGCCAAACATCAGACCCTAATCCTGGTTCCTGTCCAAGTTCTTTGCAACATCTCTCTTTTTTTTTTTTACATTTCCTACCATGTTATGAACTGTTGCAGATTTCATTGAGCATGAATTGATAACTCCCACCCCAGATCCAAATTAAAAGTTGAATTCACGTCTCTGCGCGTATTTTTTTTTTTTAGTATCACACCCCTGAAACCTATACTGTTTCGGATGGAAAGGAAGCCAAAGGTGCAATTTGGAAATTGATTTTCAAGCAGGGCCCTTTGCAAGAAGGCCTCGCCGGGCCTCTGGTTGATGCTCTCCGGGATCATCAAGGGTCCGTTTAAGAAGCTGCATATAGGATCATTCTAGAAGGCTGCGTCTTTCGGAAGAGCCAGCACGGTAAGCCCAGCTTGGAGTTTCGCTCTCGGAGGATGCCGGGCCCAAAGCATCAGTCATCTTTCCTCTTACCTTTGCCAAAAGCAGTTTCTGGCACATTTTATACCGTTCAGTGAGGACTTGCTGAACTGGTTCACTGAACACATGAATAATGAGGCTGACTTACTTTACCTTATTTCCCTGTTTGCCTTTTTCCAGTAAACCTGGTGCCAAATTTTATGCTTAAATACAATGAACTATATTAGCCCGGATATTTGATCTAATTGCTTTTCCTCTTTCTTATTAAACATTTAAGAGTTCTATTTAAACAATTTTATTATATTCCAGTCACACACACATACATATATATACATACATATATGTGTGTGTGTACATATGTACATATATATATGAGGGGCTAAAGAGAGGGAGAGCAGGGGAGAGGGGCAGAGGGAGAGAGAATCCCAAGCAGGCTGCATGCTCAGCGAGGAGCCCCTCATGAGGCTCGATCCCACGTCCTGGTATCATGACTCAAGCTGAAATCGAGAGGTGGACACTCAACTAAATGAGCCTTAAGACACCCTATACCTGTCTTAATATAAAGCACGAAAGATAATGTCTTGTTGTCTGAGCCAACACCACTGAGCACCTGTAAGCTCGGAGGTTACCTGACGTGATCTGCTCATCCTCCCCGCGTGCCAGGAGTCCATGTTCTCTGTAATAGACGAGGACACCTAAACATTCTTGTCTTTGGCTTTTGGAGGGTGTGGGGAGTAGTAACTACCATATGTCACCTGCCATGCTAATCATTTGATGGAATCCTCAAAAAAGAATTTCACGAGGTGGCTATTCTGGCCATCCCCATTTTGTGAGTTAAGCAGCTGGGACTTTGGGGCGCCTGGGGGCTCAGTCGGTTGGGCATCCGAACTCGGCTCAGGTCATGATCTCCCTGTTTGTGGGTTCGAGCCCCTCATTGGCTCTGTGCTGACAGCTCAGAGCCTGGAGCCTGCTTCTGATTCTGTGTCTCCCTCTTTCTCTGTCCCTCCCCAGTTCTCACTCTGTCTCTCTCTCTCTCTCAAAAATAAATAAACATTAAAAAAATAATAAAAAAAGAAACAGACTTGGCAGTTAAGTAATTCCCTGCAGGGCACACAGCTGGAAAGTGGCAGAGAGGGGATTTGAACCCTGACTCCTACCTCCCAAGCCTGCGCCCAATATGATCTACAGGTGGATCAATGTTGGAGCAATATTGATGCGGTAATAGCTTCATTCAGATGCAAACTGTTCTTTCCCTTCACTGCAGTGAGCTGGCTGTTTTCGAACTCCTCTCCGGGCTCAGGATGCGAGAGGTGGGTGTCTGCGCAGGAAGAAACGGCCGCTAGAGCAGGCGTCGCTGGAACAAGAAAGAGGGCTCGGGCTGCACGAAGTCACTTTTGCTGTGGGTGTCAGGGACCACTCGGTGGAGAGGAAGGGTGCTGGCTAGGCCCCAGGGAGCGCCCGGCCGGAAGGGGCCCAACCCACACCTCACAGCTCGGACCCCTTCCTCTCTGGGGACCCTTTTCCCACCCAGGAAACGAAGGCATCAGACTCCGCGTTGTCGGCTCCCAGCAGCTCCGCGAACCTTCTCGCCCCTCCACCGGGCCACTTGCGGGCAGGTCAGCTCTGAACACCCTCCCGCCCACCGGCCCCGCTGCAAAGTCCTTCCTCTGTGTCCAGCCACCAGAGAGACCCGACCGAGGGACGAGGGAGACGAGGCACTTGAGGTTTATCAAGTTTTCAAGAGGACACCTCCAAAAACCCCCTTACAAACCGCTGGGCACCAGCCCGCGGGGGCTCCCGGCGCATCGCCGCCGCCTCTGGCGGGCGCCGCCGGGGCCTCGGGCAGCCCCCCGCCACCCACCCACCCATCAAGACCCACCATGTCACCGTCAGGAGGAGGGGCAGAAAGCTCAGCGCTGGTCACCTTATAATCAAATTTTCACTGCGCTCCCTGACAGGTTTTTAAGTCACTTAAGGGATCTATTTATACGTGAAAGCATCAGCATCGTGCAGTAAATCCAACCACAAGCCGGTCCCGTGTTTTATTAAGTTTAAGTTCAGTGAGAGTGCAAAGCGAACGAGGGTCCTGTGTCTCTCCGTTACATCTGATTTGCGGTTCCCATAAAAAGGCCCACATGCCGCTGTCTCAGATGTGTTTTGGATTGAAAATAGGATTAATGTGCTAAAGTGTGATTGGAATGGTTAAGCGCGATTAATTGGAACAGACTGCTGCTGCCAAGGGAGCCCCTGGGAGGCTGGCCCCGCTCCAGGTTACGAAGTGAACAAAGCCGGCCAACTGTCCGACGGGGTCCCCGTCCCGCCTGGCGTGCTCGCCCCTCGCGCTTTCTCCTCGCCAGCCTGTCTCAGGGCAGATTAAATGCAGCTGAGAATGTGGGGCTCGCTCGGCGGCCGGCGTCCTCCGGGAATAGGCAGGAACCTGGGCCCGGCTGGGCCGCGGCGGTGCAGGCCGAGGGCCGCCGTGCACGGGGAGCGGCGGGCCAGGTGGCTGGGCCGGGGGTGGGAGTCATTTGGGTTGTTGGTTTTTTTTTTAAATGATCTATTAAACCCCTGAACTTTAATCAGGCTGCTACCACACTGACGGCTCTGATTTACTCTCGGAACGGGCGTGGGTGGAGGCCAAGGCGCAGGCCGGAAGGCCTAGCCAGCCGCCTGCCCGCCCGCCGCTGGGGAGCCCGGGCCTACATGGGCCCTCTCAGGCCTGGACCCCGCCTGCTTTGGGCACCCCTGGCCCCCAGCTCTGGGCACCGCCAGCCCCTAGCCTTGGCCACCTCTGGTCCCCAGCTTTGAGCACTCCCAGCCCCCAGCTCTGGGCACCTCTGGCCCCTTGCTCCAAGCACCCTGGGCCTCCAGCTCCAGGCACCCCTGGCACCCTGCTCTGAGCATCCTGGGCCCCCAGCTCCGGACACCCCTGGCCCCCAGCTTTGGGCACTTCCAGCCTCTTACTCCCCGCCCCCCAGTCCCGCTGCTCCTAGCACCCCCGGCACCCTGCTCTGGGCACCTCGGCCCCCAGGCACCTTTTGGTCCCGGCCACCAGTCTGGACAACAGCTTCCTCCCACCTCTGCCCCAAACACACATGGAAACTAAAGTTGAGTTAGCCAGGCTTCTTCCCATCCTGCACCCCAAGGCTCCTGCGTGTGGCGGCTCCCCACCCTGGGGATCTCTCAGTGGTGGCTGTTGCCCCACATTGAGTCACGAGGTGAAATGCAGTCTCCCAGGCTCTGGCTGCTCCCAGGTCCACGGGCAGAAGTTCTGAGGAAGAGACCCACGGGGGTGACTTGCTTTTAAAGTCCACATAGGATAAAAATTTTTATAAAAGGGGCATTTTCCATACCATGGAAGCTTGAAAGAGATTCTTTCCAAAGAGTGAGGAGGAAAAGTTATGATAGGCCCTAAAATTTATTTATTTTTTAATGTTTATTTTTGAGAGAGAGAGAGAGAGAGAGCATGAGCAGAGGAGGGGCAGAGAGAGAGAGGGAGACACAGAATCCGAAGCAGGCTCCAGGCTCTGAGCTGTCAGCACAGAGCCCGAGACGGGGCTCGAACTCACGAACCATGAGATCAGGACCTGAGCTGAAGTCGGACGCTTAACTGACTGAGCCACTTGGGCATCCCGATAGGCCCTAAGATTTAAAAAACATATTGTCCCTTTACAAGGGTCATCTGGCTATTAAAGGAAAATATGACCTAGAAAAGACCAATTTGCTCCCTGGCCAGGTCTGACACAGAGTACCAGGCAATTGCTGAGCCTGTTAAGGACTTTTCCTGTGGTGACTTATATATTATTTGTCTCTAAGGTTGGCTAAGTAAAGGTGTGTATGTTCGTGCGAGCACGCACGCGTGTGTGTGTGCGCGTGAGAGACAGAGCGAGCAAAAGAGACTGTGTGTGTCAGTGTCAGTGTGTGTGTGTCATACGTGTAAGTGTGTGTGTGTCTATGTGTATTTGTGTGTGTCTGTGTGGGGTATATGAGTGTGTGTTGATGAACTAGAAACAGGCCTTCTAGAAAGGTCGGCACTTGCAGACGTCACCCCGGACCTGTGTCTCTGTCCTACGGAGGGCGGGCTGAAAACCTTGAGGTATGAGGGATGCGGCCACAGGACTTCCGGTGCAATCCGGAACCCTCAAGAGTAATGTGACCCAGGAATGACCTGACCATGGGAGCAGTCACCCCAGTCGGAGGACCCAGCACAGAGGTCAAGGCTCCTGTAACTCATCGAGGCCACAAGTAGGAGATCGGACCCAAAGAGGGGGCCCCGTCATGTCCCAGACGGCACAGGGAGTCAGCGAGGCGGGATCTGGGTGGTAGGCTTGTCTGGCGCTCGCTGGGGTGGTATTTCCAAGGGTCCCCTGGGGTGTGTGCCCCATCCCATTCCGGCCTCCATTTTATTCTCTTTCTGGAACGCTCTGCCCTTTGATGCCTCCCTTCCTCCCACACTGACGGGCTCTGCCCATCTGCCCAGCACAGCGCTTTAAAGCCGGGTCCCTCAGACACATCGTGAGCCCTTCTCCGCCCGCCTGCGTCTCCAGGGCACCTGCCCCCAAACCAGCCAGGTTGGTCACGTGCCTCCATCAGCCCTACCTGTCACTTTTCCTCAGCCCGGCACAGGTGAGGCAAAGGGGTAAGAATTAGAGCTCAGGGTTAGCCAACGTGGGTCCCCATGGCTCTGCAGCTCCCTGGCTATGTGACTTGGGGCGAGTGACTGAATATTCATGATCCTCCTTTTTCTCATCTGTAAATGGGGGCAATATTCTCTCTCAAATTTGAGACCTGTGCTTTTCATAGAAGCGTGGGTGTGTCTTGAGCCGATGCACACATCGAACCAGGTGTCTTTCTTTCCCTGAGATGCTGTTAGTAAAGCTCTGCTGTGTCTTCCAGTGAACGGCGTGTCGAAACTGAGAAAATTCAGACACACCTCTCGCGTGGCGACTAGAAGTGTCCCCCCCCATCCGCCCCTCAACCCCGCGGCCTTTCTGAAGAGCATCCAGGACCATCTGGCCAGACCCTCCCCCGGGGGCATGGGCAAGGCTCAGCTACGCGTCCACTTGTTTGTTTGTTTTTCTGGAAAAAACTATGCGTCCCGGAGGTGCGGGGTCTGGAAGGGCCTGCGCCACCTGGCAGAGGGCACCGGGAAAATCAAGTGTTTACGGGCTGTACAGACAGGAATGTTTCCACGGCACCGCGGGGCCCCCAGACTCCCCGGAGCAGCGTCAGGCTGTTTGAAGGGAGACCATCTGGGCCCGGACTTCTGCTCGGCCCGCGGCAGGCCTCCCGCTGAGCAGGAATTGGGGTGCCCCTGGGGCTCCCCTGTCACCCTCCCCCCGGGGGCCGGAGAGCTCCTCTCCACAGCACAGGGGATGGACTGAGGGAACAGGGCCTGGAGTGAGGTGACACTGTATCCTGTGTCCGGGTTTTGTTTTTTAAGTTTATTTATTTTTGAGAGACAGAGAGAGAGAGCATGAGCAGGGGAGGGTCAGAGAGAGAGGGAGACATAGAATCTGAAGCAGGTTTCAGGCTCCAAGCTGTCAGCACAGAGCATGATGCGGGACTCGAACCCACAAACCGTGAGATCATGACCTGAGCCGAAGCTGGAAGCCAGACGCTTAACCGACTGAGCCACCCAGGCGCCCCCTTTGTCCGGTTTTAAGCCCTGTCCCCTGCACCCAGCAGGTCCCTTTTCACCCCCGTGGCATCTCTGTTTTCTTCCCCTGAAAAAGGTGCAAAATTAACGGCCCCCTCCAGCTCGGAAAGCTCTGGAGATACACCCCATCGGGCCATCACCTCTGCCTGGGCCACATTGCATTATAAAGGGGTGTCTTAGTTTGAGTACCCCTCCCCCAAGTCTGAGCCCTGGACAAAGAGCTTGGGGCCTGCGAGCTGGTGAATGACCTAGGAAGTGGCCCCAGGAGGCAGGAGCGAGAGGAGGTGAGGAAGGAGGAGAACCTGAGAGGTGCCGAATGGCTCTGGTACGTGAATCGGACTGTTCTGCTGGGCACCCCTGAGGAATCGTATAGAACATGCCAGAGAATTGTCCCTCAGAGGGAACGTGTGCCCAGCGACCTCACCCGCCTTGGGCCAGGGGCCTCCAGGGTGTCAACCTTCTGCACTTTGAAGCCACTTCGGCTTGTAGACTGAGCAAGCTCTCTTGGCTTTCTAGAAAGTTCTGTGGCAGAAAACTGAAACAGCACTCGTGTAGGAAGCCTTGCAGGGGCAGGATCTGTTTGCCACAGCTGCAGTTGGGTTGGGGGGACGCAGCACAGGGCACCCCCAGCAGCTGCCACGGGCATTATTTACCACCTTGCTCAGTGCCCACCACTGCTTCCCATTTAGGCCACGTCGTGACTAGAGTGATCCCTGCATCTCTCAAAAACGATTAAGATTATTTTTTACAACCGCATTGGTGTAAAGATAGCCCAGACCAGATTCATGAGTCTATGTGCATTACTATATTTGGGATTTTTCTGATTAAAAAAATGACAAGGAAAACATCGTCACGGGCCTCTCGGTGTGGTGCGCCTCGGGTGTGGCGCCTACTTGGTCTGCTCCCACTGCTTGTGGAATAAGGCCCTGGGTCCTGCCAGGTTCTTGGCCCTGCTGTCCCCTTCCTCGCCAGGCCTGGCCTCCTTCTGCCTGGGGGCTGTCCCAAGCCTTTCAGGACAATGGAATAGAGCTCTCTCAGGTCTCAGCTTTTAAATGTCACCTCCGCACTGACGCCTTCCTGGATAGTCTCTCTCACGCTATCCTCTTGTCCGTCCGGCACCCGTGGGCCTTACATCAATAGGTGACTGAATCTGCCGGCTGCTGAACGCCCATCACCCTGCGAGTCAGGACCGGGTCTGTGGGAGCCGCTGCTCCGTCGTCCGGCTCGCCCAGGCTGCTGGGGTGAGCTGCCCGGAGCCCCTTCGGGAAGGCGGGGTTGGGAGGCCAGAGGCAGCGAGCGTCTCCAGCAGAGAGCCCTCAGCTGTCGCCTTGTTCAGAGATTACTTCACCCGAGAGAGCTCCCTGGCCCAGCACTCCCCACCTTCCAGAACAGTCTGCACCCAACGACGGAACAATCTGGAACATGAAGACTCCGCCTCTCGCCCCACCTTGGATGGCCTCTCATGGGTCCTCCGGGCTTCGAGGGCCACAGCCTCTGTGGGGAGTGTGCCACGCTCCCTGCCCCCCGATGGCGCAGGTGCTGACCCCCAAGGGCGTCCGCACCCAACTTCCTGCTTCCGGTCTCCCCTGGAAACCCTCCAGCGGGGGCGCCCTCTGGGCTGTGGCCATAGCCTAATCCACACAGAATGAGAGAGACGGGGCTATAAGAAAAACAGGAATTTATTAAGAGCCTGCTGACATTTCTTGATTTATATCCAGTGAAGAGATTTTTAAGCGGTTGTCCTGAAACCCCGCTGGGGAACTAAGGTGGGGGACAGGGAGGGGGTTTCTTCTGAACACGTACGGCACAGCCTCTGCCCCCCGCCCCCCCAGTACCTCTGCTGTCTTCCGCTGTACACATCCACTTTTGTTTGGAGAAAAGGTTCTGCCATCAAAACAAGAAAAGTTTAAAACCCACTGACTTAAGGGGAGACGGAGACGCTAATGAGCGTGGCGGCAGCCAGGACCCGTCCGACGCCCGGCCAGGCGGCCACAGCGTCGCTCCCCAAGGAGGCCGGACACGCGCCTCGCCTCCTTCTGTAATTCAGGACACTGAGGCCCGAAGAAGTTAGGGAGACGCCCCAGGTCACAGCTGGGAGCTCTTTCAAGCAGGATCTCCACTGGCATTTTATGGAATTCAGTCCCAGGAGCCGAGAGAGGCAGGAGCCAGCCAGACCCAACCCACTTGCATCCATTTAGAGGAAAACACCGGCTTATGTTCTTTTTTTGTTTTTTTGTTTTTTGAAATTCAAAAGCCCAGCAGACTTCCTCTGTTCCTCTGTTCTTCTGTCTTCATGTCCTCCTTTCCTGGGACATGAGTAGGGGAAGGGGAGGGGGGAAAAGGTAAATTGACTTAAAAAAAATTATCCCAAAAGAGCCCTGTGATAGTTCAAACCGCTTTATTTGCAGGTGGCTGAACGGAGGCGTTGATGTGGCCACAGGCCCACAAAATTCAGTGGTTTCTAGCTTCGAAGCCAGGCCAGGCTGCTTCCCTTCTTTCAGAAGCCTCCCGAGGAAGATAAGGCCTTGGTCCCTGGCCCCCTGCCCAGTAAAGGCCAAATCAAGTCTAGGGGAAAAGTCTGACCGAAGTGCACGGCCCGGGGCCCCAGGATCCGAGGAGGCGGGCCCGTGACCCTTGCCAAACTCCATCTCATCCAGTTTCATAATGCGGTTTATTTAGCATTAAACTAAGGTCCTGGGGCTTCATCAGGAAAAGAGGGCAAAGTTTCTCAGGCTCCCCAGGGATCCAGGCGCAGCCAGGACAACGTTTAGGATCCCGCCTGGCGGCTTCGCTCAGCTCAGCCCCAGCCGCACTGGACCCCCCAGGAGTCCCTTGGGTTCTCGGGCCTGCATCAGCCCGGAGCACCGAACTGAGAGGATGTGCCAGGGAGGTCAGGCCTTGGGGTCCCCAGACTACAGCTTCACCCCCAGCCTCCTTCCCTGTGTGCGTATCTGGAGCAAAGATGAGGGAGCCTCACCCAGAAAGCATAGATGGTCAGTTCGTTTCAGAAAAATAGGAAGGAGACTCATCTACCTCATTTCTGCTTACACGTCTCTTTTCCTGCACCCCACCCACCATGGGCAGAGTCACAGCTGTTCTTACTTTCTCGAACACGGAGATGGGGACATTTATCACCGAGACCCTCTTTGGACAGAACCGTGTTTGTTGGGGACAGTCCTGTGAGGGGGGCACGGTGAACGGGACGTTGGCCAGCTTTCTGGTCAGACTCTTTTGTCTCAGGCTGGAGTGTGTGAGCCTTTAAGACAGGGATAAATCAGCTGGAGGTTTGACTAGGCTTCGCCGCCTCCAAGGCGGACGCGTGATTGCACCAAACTTTCCCCACTTCTGCAACGTCATGCAATTTATTTATTGTATTTTTATGTATTTTAGGAAATTCCATGGTTTATATATATTTATTGTGTGCCTTACTTTCAGATAAAGACAATACCCCACCTCACTACTCTTTCAGGATTTTCTTGGATGTTTTTGCTTCTCTATTTTTGAAAATAGATTCGGCTTATCTAGGGGGAGGGGGGGGACTCTTGTAGGTATTTTTTACTGGGAATGCACTAAATTCAGAGAGTAACTTGGAAAAAGTCCCAACTTGAGGGTGGGAGGTCTTCCTAGCCAAGACGTAAGATGTCTCTGTACATAATAAAGTGATAACGTCTTTTTTTGGGTCCCTCGATAGGACCTGAAAGTTTTCTTTTCTTTTTTGTAACAAAGATCTTGCCCATTCCGTGTTTATTTACCTCATTCATTCCTGCCAGTTCCCCACACTCTGCCCTCTCTCTGATTCTGGGGAAATAGAAGGAGTCTGAGTGTTCGAGGCTGTCCGGTCATAGCAGGAGGGGAGCACTATGTGACAGAGAGAGCGCTGTCCCATTCCGACACCTCCCATCTCTTCCCCCACATGCCACACTGGATGCCAGTCCCCAGCCCAGTTCCTGCGCTTCCCAGGTCCCTAGCTGGTCCAGGCAGCCTTTCCTCTCTGGGTCTAACGGCCTCCTTGGGCGATCACACAGCATGTCCGAACCTCCAGGACCCACAGCCGGGGAGGCTCCTTCCAGCCAGGAGATCTCGCAGGCCACTCGGGGTTTCTGCCTAGCCATAGAAACTGCTACTTGCTTGAAGAGTTGGAAGGAAGTGGGGATAAGTGGGGATACAGGTAACTACAGCGTAAATGAGTATTTGGAAATATCAAATTTGGTCTCACGTATTTTCTCCTCCATCTCCCTTCAAAGAAAAGCCTGCCTGACCCTTGATGTCTCTACTCCTTTCCCCCAAGTGCAGCTCCAGGTCAGTCCTAGGAGTTTCCTACATAAATGAAGAAGCCAGAGCTAAGCACTGGCCGCCCCCAGGTGCCTCCCTAGGCTCTGCAAGGTCAAGGTCCCAAGAGCATTGGGAAGCCACAGTGGAGGGAGAAGAGGTATCAGCCAGCCTCCGGGGACAATTGAGTGTCCACCATTCAGAGCCAGGCTCCGAGGTGAGCTCACAAGGTCATCAGGACGAACAACTCCAGGGGGCGCTGTTGTCACGGAGCACATGGCAAACCGTGCCTCCTAGGGGTGTGCAGCAACCCAGGCCCCGGTGATGTAATAAATAAAACAAGGAAATAGTTCACTCTGACAACTAGTGAGCCTCATAATCTCTGTTTTTTTTAAGTTTATTTCTTTTGAAAGAGACAGTGTATGAGCAGGGGAGGGGTAAGGGGTGGGGGGAGAGAGAATCCTAAGCAGACTCCCTGCTCAGCACAGAGCCCAAAGCAGGGCTCGATCCCACAAACCGTGAGATCATGACCTGAGCCAAAATCAAGAACCAGATGCTTTAACCCACTGAGCCACCCAGACTCACCATGAGCCTCATAATCTCTAGAAGCTGCATTATTCTTTGTCATTTACAAGGAAGAGTCGCTTTCATTTTCTCTTATAATTCTCAGAAAGGCCATGTGGTACAGAGAGAAGAGAGGAATCTTCCTGCCTTGGAGGGAAAGACACTGAGGCTCAGAGATACAAGCAAGTGTCCCAGGGTCACACATGTCAGGACTGACGAAGTTCAGCAAGCATGTCAGCCTAAGCATCGTGTACATTTCACGTAAGTACCAGCTCACACCTCTGTCTCTGGTTGCACGGAGCTGCTTGAGGCCATGGCTGCATCCTCCTCCACCCTGTCTTCCCGGCCCCTGCGAGGTGCTGATAACAGTTCATTAAGCACAGGAGACTCGCTGCAGATTAAGTACCTCCTCGTCCGGGAAGGGGTGATGTCAGGATGCAGCGGGCAGCTGGGGGCTGGGAGGCGTCATAGCCGGCTCCCGTCAGCCAAAGGCAAGCAGCTGGGGACCAAAGACCACCCCTCCTAGAAGCACAGCCACCTTTGCTCACTCACCGCAGTGCACGTCTTCTTGTATATTTGTCTTTGTTGACTCCTCACATTGGAGGTTAAGGTTCTCAAGAGAAGAAGTTGTCTGTCTCATGCACCATGGTGTCCCTAAGCATGGTGCACCCCTGGTGCTCCAAAAACATTCGTTGAATGAATGAATGGACGAACAGGTGATCAGTTATTACCAATGCTTCTGAACGCTTTGCAGCTGATAAAGCGCATTCTTTTAAAAAAATTTTTTAATGTTTATTTATTATTGAGAGACAGAGAGAGACAGAGCATGAGCAGGGGAGGGGCAGAGAGAGGGGGAGACACAGAATCCGAAGCAGGCTCCAGGCTCCGAGCTGTCAGCACAGAGCCTGACATGGGGCTCGAACCCACAAACCATGAGATCATGACCTGAGCCGAAGTCAGATGCTTAACCGACTGAGCCACCCAGGTGCCTCAATAAAGCACATTCTCGTGTGCGCCAGTGATTGTCACCTAGCAAACCATCCCCAAACTTGAGGTCTTGGGACAACAGGGACCATCTCCCCTCAGACTTCCGTACGTCGACTGGGCACGGCCACGTGGTCCTCGTACGGGGACTCTCATGCCGTCAGATGTCAGCCACTCTGAGCCAGACGTCCCCGGTAAGTCACCCGCCCGGCTGGCAGGTGACACTGGGCTGTAGCCTGAGCACCGACTGGTGGCCACGTAGCGTGGCCTTCAACAGCATGGTGGCTGGATGCCAGAAAGAAGTGTTCCAGGAGCAAGGATGCCGGGAGACCCAGACAGAAGCTGTACCTCACGAAGGGACGGTTCAGCCGCCATCAGCTTTGAGGACTGTCTACCACAGCATCTGCCATTCTGATGTTCTGTCCTTTTTGTCACCACCACTGTCTATCGAAAGCCAACTCTGTGTGGGCTCGCTAAAGGGTATGGAGCATAGAGCACTGAACTGAACAGGTGCATGTCTGCCCTGGGCTAGGCTGGGGCTGCTTGCTCATAAGTCCCTTCTCGGCCCTTCCCCCTGTTCTCTGTGTCTCGGGCTACTGGTCCCAGCAGACGTCATATCCCAGGCTCCCTTGCCGATTGGCTGTTAGCAAGTTGGGAGGCACCAGTCAATGGTTAGAAGGTAGGAAGAAAGAAGAGCCTAGGTATCTCTCTCCCACCCCTTACTTGAGGCGGCATTTCCAGCAGAGACCGTGTCCCTTCTGGAACCCCAGCCCCACCGGGCAGCGCTGGCTCTTGGGCTCTGGTAACACTACCGTGAACTTGGCCCTACCTTCCGGATGAGGGGTGGCAGCTTCCTGCCACAGCTAAACTCTCAGTGGCCCCCCATGGTTGGTTTTTTACCTCTTTCAACACCTTTGTAACAAACCGGCTATATTAAATTCTCTCTGTTGAGCTACCTGACATGGGCTGTTCTCCTGAGACGGTCCATCCCGGAGTTTCCGTGTGGCTATTTAATTCACAGAAGCAACCTAGGAGGAGAGGATTTTTATGCTCCCATTTTGCAGAACAGGAAATTGAGGCTTGTCAGGAGAGGACCTTGCACCCTCTCTGGCTTAGAGCAGCCCTTCGACCCTCTGGATTTCGAATCCAAAAACGATACAGCAACCTTCTCACACACGGGTTTTAGGAGGAGCCAAAGCCCTGGAAAACGTGGTTCAAAGTGCTGTCTCCAAATGGAAGCCCATGCATATATTCGCCAAGACTCGGGGGCCCTCCGCGGGCCAGCTCCCGCCACGTTATTAATGAGGAAAGGCGCAGGAAGAGGGTCTCGGAATGTCTCCCGCAGTGACGCCTCCCCTTTTCATTTTGTGGGATATTAAGGCTCAAAGTATTAGCTTAGGATTCCAGGATTATTACCTCCAGACCCTGCCCAGTGCTCTTTCTACAAAGAAGTGGGCGGGGAAGCAGAGGATCTTAGGGTCAAAGACGTGGGTTCAGATCTCAGCACCGCCATTGCTGGGGGCGCAGCTCTAGGCCCACACTTAGACATACCTGTAGTGCTCCGATGGCTCAGTCTGTGTGGGGCTGGCAGGGCGCTACGGTGACCTTCCCGCCCGGAAGGGACAGCTCCCGTGGGTCATGGCCACCTGAGAACAGGGTTCTGTGGTTACATCTGCCCATTGCACAAGAGAAGCCTAAGATCTTTTTTTTCTTTTTTTTGGATAAAATTTTTTCATCTTCAGAATAACTGTGCAGGCCAAACAAAAACCCAGCTGTGAGGTGTCGGGACCGACAGGCTGCCGATTTCCAACTTCTGCCCAGAAGAGTTACACAGGAGTTAGAGTGCCAACCGCAGCCCCCTCTCTGTGAGGGACAGCCCTGGGGGCGGCCTGGTTTCTTTTCTCTCTCTCTCTTTTTTTTTTAAGTTTTATTAATTTTGAGAGAGAAC
Source organism: Suricata suricatta (assembly GCF_006229205.1). Taxonomy (NCBI): domain Eukaryota; kingdom Metazoa; phylum Chordata; class Mammalia; order Carnivora; family Herpestidae; genus Suricata; species Suricata suricatta. The sequence goes on along the minus strand of NC_043708.1, from coordinate 8,795,960 downwards.
ATGAGCAGGGGAGGGACAGAGAGAGAGAGGGAGAGAGAATCCTAAGGAGGCTCCACACTGTCCGTGCAGAGCCCAATGCAGGGCTTGAACCCTCGAATCACGAGATCATGACCTGAGCCAAAATCAGGAGTCAGACGCTTAACTGACATAGACATCTAGGTGTCCCTCCGCCTTTTTCTTCTTTTCCCAAGGATACAAGAGCTCTCCAGGACTTACCATTTTCTCTCCGAGGCTTTGTAAACTTGGGTTCCCTCTGGATTTTCTTGTCTACAGGTAGCTCCCCTCAGAGAGCCCAGGGCCAGGGCTGAGGGGTGCTCAGGGAGCCCCCAGGTGGTACCTACCTGAAGACCCCAGGCTAGTTTCTACATTAATTTTATCTTCTGGTCTGTAACACACCTGATTATATGCATATTTATAAGAATTCTTTCCATATTCCACACTCACAAAGTACCATTAAATGGTCCAAGCTCAAAAATAATACACCATTCCTAACTCTGTTAAGCCGCCCCAATCTGGCTTTGGTTAAAAGGCATTTTTTCAGGAACCCTTTTGCACTGTGGAGGGGAATGCAAACTGGTGCAGCCGTTCTGGGAAACAGTGTGGAGATTCCTCAGAAAACTAACAATAGAATCACCCTACGGCCCAGCAGTAACGCTGGTAGAAATTTACCCAAAGGATACAGGAGTGCTGAGTCGTAGGGGACATGTGCTCCAGTGTTTATAGCAGCGCTATCAACAGTAGTCAAATTCTGGAAAGAGCCTAAATGTCCATCAACTGATGAGTGGATCAAGAGGATGCAGTTTATATACACAATGGAGTACTACTCAACAGTGAAAAAGACTGAAATCCTGCCATTTGCGGCAACGTGGATGGAACGGGAGGGTATTATGCTGAGTGAAGTAAGTCAGGTATGTTTTCACGCATATGTAGAATTTGAGAAACTTAACAGAAGACCATGGAGGAAGGGAAAGGAAAAAAAGTTTCAAACAGAGAGAAAGGCAAACTGTAGGAGACTCTTAAATACAGAGAACCAACTGAGGGTTTATGCAGGGTGGGGAGAGGGGGAAATGGGTGAGGGGCACGGAGGAGGGCACTTGTTGGGATGAGCACTGGGTGTGTATGTAAGTCATGAATCACGGGAATCACTCCCGAAGCCAAAAGCACACTGTATACACTGTGTGTTAGCCAACTTGACAATAAATTATACATATATTTTTTAAATTAAAAAATATTTATGTCTTTATTTTATTTTGAGAGAGAGAGAGAGACAGAGAGTGAATGGGGGAGGGACAGAGAGAGAGGGAGATACAGAATATGAAGCAGGCTCCAGGCTCTGAGCTGTCAGCACAGAGCCCGACGCGGGGCTCAAACTCATGAACCATGAGATCATGACCTGAACCGAAGTCAGACACTTAACCAACTGAGCCACCTAGGCATCCCAATAAATTATATTTTTAAAAAAAGCATTTCTTTGAGCAATGCCCGTCTCCTGTAAATAGCACACAGGAGAGGGGCGATCCCTTATCTGAGGAAAATCAGTCTTAGGACTTCAGCCCATGGCTCCATCTTCCAATAGAAGGAGCGGACAGGGCTCATGGAGGGGGCAAGGCAGGGGGGCAGAGGAGAGGAAGGGCCACCATCCTTCAGCCGGCTTCCAGGGAGGCCACACGCTGTCTGTCTCCCGGCATTAATTCTCTGTGTGCTCCTGCACATCCCCATATAGAAGCCTAGGAAGTGCACGGGGTTTCGGGTGCCGTGCCCGCAGTTCCGGAACTGGATTTTAGTGACGGCCACACCTCTACATCCGCAGCCGTCTCCCTTCCAGCAAATCCCCATGTGCTCTTCAATGCAAAACACACCTTGACCTGATTTAGGTTGGATGGCATTGTTCAGATAAATCATTTATTTGTGCGATGTTAAGACACTGCTGAGTACCAGGTCTTATTTTTTTAATGTTTATTTATTTATTTTGAATGAGAGAGAGAGAGAGAGAGAGAGAGAGAGAGAGAGAATGCACATAAGAGTGGAGAGGGGCAGAGAGAGAGAGGGAGAGAATCCTAAGCAGAGTCTTTGCTGTCACTGCAGAGCCCAATATGGGGCTTGAACTCACAAACCATGAGTTCGTTTCTCCATTCATGTGTCCATTCATCATGACCTGAGCCAAAATCAAGAGTCAGACGCTCAACTGCCTGAGCCACCTGGCGGACTCCCCCTTTTCTTTCTCTTTTTCGCTAACATAGAGTGTAATAACGGTTTCAGGAATAGAGTCTAATGACTCATCACTTACATGTAACACCCAGTTCTCATCCCAGCAAGTGCCCTCCTTAATGCCCATCCCCCATTTAGCCCACCCCCCACCTACCTACCTTCCAGCCACCCTGTTTGTTCTCTGTATTTAAGTGTCTCTTACGGTTTGCCTCCCTTTCTGTTTTTACCTTATTTTTCTTTCCCTTCCCCTATGTTCATCTGTTTTGTTCCTTGAATTCCACATATGAGTGACATCATGTTTGTCTTTCTCTAACTGACTTATTTTGCTTAACATACTACACTCTAGTTCCGTCCATATTGTTGCAAATGGCAAGATTTCATTTTTTTTGATTGCCAAGTAATATTCCATTGCGGGCGCACTTACACATACCACATCATTTTTATCCATTCATCAGTCTGTGGACATATAGCCTCTCTCCATAGTTTGGCTATTGTTGATAGTGCTGTTATCATCATTGGGGTGTATGTGCCCCTTCGAATCAGCATTTTTTGTGTCCTTTGGATAAATACCTAGCAGTGCAGTTGCTGGTTCATGAGGAAGCTCTACTTTTAATTTTTTTGAGGAGACTGTGTACTGTGTTCCAGAGTGGCTGTATCAGTTTGCATTTCCACCAAGAGTGCAGAAGTGTTCCCTTTACCCACATCCTCACCAACATCTGCTGTTTGCTGAGTTGTCAATTTGATACCATGATGGGGGTCAGATAATCTGACCCCCAGGGAGTTCCCGGTCCAGTGGGGGGAACAGAAGTGGGACAAACAGTTCCCCCAGGCCCCTTTGGTGCCATTTCTAGAAGTTAGGGTAGGACAAAAAGGGAATAAAGTCAAATTTGAGTCTTGATTTTCCTGTTTGACGTTGTTGAAAAATGAAACAGTGGACAATACGCAGGTTAAGCCTGTGGTCCTCAAGGTGAGGCCACTGGCAGGACCTGCAGACCCCTGGGAAGACCCCCGGGAAGAGAGCAAGGGAGGACCCTCGGCTGCCTCCCCGCCTTTAGGATCAGGTTGGGGGGGGGACAGAACCTGCAGCCCCAGCCCAGGGAGCCACCAGCAGGCACCTGCTGGCAGCCGGGGGTGGGGGACAGCACCACCTGTGCTCCTGGGGGGAGCCCGAGCCTCCTCCATTCAGCGTCAGGACACCTTGCAGCCCCAGGGCAGAAGACAAAGGTCCCAGCCAAGCCGGCAGGAGCGTGCAGGACAGGCCCCCAGTGAGTCCCGCCTTCCTCGGTGCATATTTGATGAGCCCTGCCAGCGACCTTCCACATTCCAGCTGGGCTCTTCAGCATGCTCACTGCTGCCTCCCTCCCAGCAGGGCTCCCTTGGCTTTGAAGCCCCAGGATTTGGGGCCAAGTCGGTGTCCCCCTTCCCCAAACCTAGACCCTTCGTTTATACCATCATGAGCTTGATTTCTACCATAAAGGTACTCAGTTCTTTGGTCTGTCTCTTCATGACCGTCTCTTCCCTGCTTTAGGAGGTACCGTAGTTTATGGGCAGGAAGGAGGACAGTGTGTTGGAAGGAATGTAGCTGTGGCCCTGACAGCCCCCGGCAAGGGCCACCCCCCCTCTGATGGCGTCAGGTCCCGGGTCCACAAAATGCACAGACTCCGCTCTGCCGTGTCCATATCTCTGCGTCACACTCCTCCAACCCTTCTACTGCAGCAAGATTCAGGATGGAGAGTGCTTCACCCATATCTGGGCAGATAACTCCCAGGGACAAGGTGCAGGGACCCACTGACAGGTGCAGGGACCCACTGGCCTGGCCAGGTTTTCCAGGCTGTGCTGACTTTCGTTGCTCACCTACAACGTTCCCGGCAAGCTGGGACAGTCGGTCACCTTAGTACATGAGCGCCATGGTTGCCCCTCCCCTCCCCATGCCCAGCCTCCTGTACTTCCAAAGAGGAAAAACCCTGTTTCCTGGCAGATTTTCAGGCTAATCTATCACCACCAACTCCTTCAGTGGAAGATGATGAGGAGTAAAAGGCTTTGCCTTTGGCCAAATTAGTAGCAGTAGCCTCTTCGCCATGAAAAGAAAGCATCTGGGTGTCGTTAGACACAAGGTAAAAAACAATCTGTGTGCACCTCTAAATCCCACAACCAGACGGAGCCTTGCTGGGGATGCACAAGGCAAGGGCAAGTCTGCCCACACAGCACCAGTTAAAGGAACTGAGGGCTTTCAGCCCCGAAAGGAGCCATGATGGGTCAGCGGACACCGACCTTCTGTGCCTACAGAGCTGGACGCGGGAAGAGAGGTGACAATCTACCCCAGGCCCCGGATGCGGACCCAGACTATGGGGTAGAATCGATACACAGAAGTGCTCAAATCCGTAGCCCATATCTGACCCCCGATGTGACTGGCCCCTGAGATGTGCTGTGAGGGTCAAATACACACAGGACTCGGACAACTAAAATGAACAAAAGAATGTGAAATATCTCCTAAGTAGTTTTTGCATGGATAATACATCAAAGCAATATTTTTGGGGTGCCTAGTTGTCCCAGTCCGTTAAGCGTCCGGCTTTGGCTCAGATCATGATCTCACGGTTCTCGAGTTCAGCCCCTGCATCAGGCTCTGCGTTGACAGTGCAGAGCCTGCTTGGGATTCTGTCTCCCTCTCTCTGCCCCTCCCCCACTTGCACGTGCATGCACTCTCGCTCTCTTTCAAAATAAATAAGTAAAAATATTTGAAAACAATAATAAAATTTGGAGACAACAGGTTAAAACACATCATTAAAAATCAGTTTCGGGGCGCCTGGGTGGCTCAGTCGGTTAAGCGTCCGGCTTCGGCTCAGGCCATGATCTCACGGTTTGTGGGTTCAAGCCCCGCATAGGGCTCTGTGCTGACAGCTCAGAGCCTGGAGCCTGCTTCAGATTCTGTATCTCCCTCCCTCTCTGACCCTCTCCTGCTCACGCTGTCTCTCTCTGTCTCTCAAAAATAAAAATAAATAAATAAATAAATAAATAAATAAATAAACATTTAAAAAAGTCAGTTTCAACTCCTTCCTTTTTCATTTGTTAACGTAGGAAATTACCTTTGTACATGTGGCCATATTGGTTTGCTAGGGCTGCTTCAGTAAACAAAGTGCCACAAACTGGGTGCTTTAAACAGCAGAGACGTGACTGACGCACAGCTCTGGGGCAGGGGTCTGACACCAGGTGTCTGTGGGGCTGGTTCCGTCGCAGGCTGAGAGGGAGCGTCTGTTCCAGCTCTTCTTGTGACATGTTGGCCATCACTGTGGCTCAGCCTCTTCGTCTTCATGTGACAGTCTTCGGTGTGTGTCTTCACCCAAATCTCCTCTTTCTATAAGGACACTCGTCATATTGATAATGGACTAGGGTCTATCCGAATGACCTTATTTTACTTGGTTACTTCTGTAAACATATCTCTAGAGAAGATCATGTTCTAAGGTGCTGGGGGTTAGGATTTCGACACGTAAGTTTGGGGGGAACACAGTTCAGCCCGCAGCAACGGCCCGGATCGTATTTCCGGGGGAGAATGCTGCACTCACCCGCTAGTATGCTCTGTGAGGGCAGGAACCACACCAGACCAGGCTGGGACTTGTGCATTTTCAGAATCCAGCCCAGAGCCCAGCACAGAAACTCAGAAGCCATGCGTAGGATTAACTGATGACATCAACCCTGTAAGCCTGACTCTCCTTAGAGGTGGGACAGGCCGTCTCTACAGTGTGGGTGTGAGACAACACAGAACCAGACTCCGGAAATGGGCAGAGGCTGCCTTGTGTCGGCGGCATGCCCTTGGCAAGCTCCTTATCACAGGAACCTCACTTTGGTTGGTGAAATGAAAACAATGCATGCTTACCAGGTGAGCAGACTATGTTTTTGGAAGCAACTGGCACGCGGGAGTCACCAGCTTCAACCGCCATGGGAGGTGAGGTCCCCATCACGAGATGTGTGTAAGCAGACACATGCCAGAAGATCTCTTCCCAGCGAAGCTTGAAATGGTGACTTCAGCACAGAGATGGAGTTGGGGACTGTACCTGCGCACATGTACACCCGAGCTCTCCCAGACCTTCTCTCTCTCCAGATGCCCAATCCGCCTTCCCTGGGTTCCTCAAAAAGAAGAAAGGGTGTCAATGTGCTCGGAGCACATGCCCCATCCCGTCATTAGAAACCACCTTTTCCCCATTCAACAGGTGAGAAGACCAAGATCCAGGGCTGCCTCAGCACCGCCCAGCTGGCCAATGGCGGCACCAGGAGGAACATGAACGGGAGCCCGAGCCGGCAGCTTTCCCCTGACGTCTCGGCATCCTGGAGACTCGGTCAACTGTGTCCTGTCTGCATGCAAGGCTGGGCCGGGAAGAAGGGTTCACAGGCTGGACGAGGTCTGCATTAGTCTCTGGGGGCTGTTGTCACAAATCCCCACAAATGTGGCTTCCAGCAACACAGACTTCCTGTCTTACAGTTTTGGAAGCCAGAAGTCTGGAGTCAGTTTGCATGGGCTTGGCGGCCAAGGTGCTGGCAGAGCCGGTCCGTTTTGGAGGCTCGAGAGGAAAACTGGTCCCTTGACTCCTTCTGCCTCCAGCGGCCCCCGCAATGCTTCCTCCTCCATCTTCAAGCTCGTGGCCCCAAATCTGCTTCCTTCAATACACGGCCTGTCTTCTGCGGCCCGAGGCCCAGCCAGATCACCCAGAATCATCTCTCCACCGCAAGAGCCTTAACTTGAGCACATCTGCAAAGTCCCTTTTCCCGGGGTAGATGGGGGGAAAGGATTAGGATATGGATCTTTCAGAGGTTATTATTCAGCCTATGACGGGCCCCGAGGATTGGCCAGGCCAATCTCCTCCTTCAGAAATGAGGAAACTGAGGCTAGAGCATGGATGTGCTCCAAGTCACTCAAGGAATTGGTTGCAGGATTGAGTTGTGGGCTTCTTGGGGCTGGGAGGTTGTGCCCACCTCTGGGCTTTGTTTTATTTTTATTTATTTTTAAAAGACAGAGAGTGTGAATGGAGGAGAGGCAGAGAAAGAGGGAGACATAGAATCTAAAGCAGGCTCCAGACTCTGAGCTGTCAGCACAGAGCTCGACGTGGGGCTTGAACCCACGAACTGTGAGATCATGACCTGAGCCGAAGTCAGACGCTTAAGCTGCTGAGCCACCCAGCACCCCCATACACCCTTAAAAGTCATGAGGACTCCTGGGGCTCCTGGCTGGCTCAATAGGTAGAACGTGACTCTTGCTCCAGGTCACTAGTGCCCACATTGGATCTAGATCTATTTCTTAATAAAGAAAATAAATTTTAAAATTATTGAGAACCCCAATGAATTTACGTAGAACACAACTATAAATATTTGCCTATTAGAAGTTAAAACCAAGATAATTAAAATATATCTGTTCAATCATTTAAAAAATAAGCATAAACCCATTACCTATTTATGTAGCATTTTAATTTAATAAAAACAGGGGCACCTGGGTGGCTCAGTCGGTTAAGCATCCGACTTCGGCTCAGGTTATGATCTCGTGGTTTGTGATTTTGAGCCCTGCATTGGGCTCTATGCTGACAGCTCAGAGCCTGGAGCCTGCTTCAGATTCCGTGTCTCCCTCTCTATCTGCCCCTTCCCCCCCCTTTCTCTCTCTCTCTCTCTCTCTCTCTCTCTCTCTCTCTCTCTCTCTCTCTCTCAAAAATAAACAAACATTAAAAACCTTTTTAAAAGCCCTATATTTTCTAAAACAACAAATCAGTGGCCTTATTTAGTACTTTTGTACATCTCTTTATTTTTTTTAAATCTTTTTTAATGTTTTTTATTTATTTTTAAGAGAGAGAGAGACAGCGCAAGCAGGGTAGGGTCAGAGAGAGAGGGAGACACGGAATCAGAAGCAGGCTCCAGGCTCTAAGTTGTCAGCACAGAGCCCAACACGGGGCTCGAACCCATGAACTGTGAGATCATGACCTGAGCCAAAGTTGGACACTTAGCTGACTGAGCCACCCAGGTGCCTTGATAAAGTGCATTCTTGTGTGCACCAGTGATTGTCACCTGGCAAAAACGAAAGGAAGAAGAAAGAAAGAAAGAGAGAGAGAGAAAGAGAAAAGGAAAAGAAAAGGAACAATGTGTTCCCAGCTTTGTTTGCTGGCACCTCGGTCTAGAACAATCAGAGCTCCTGTCGGCAAAGAGCAGAGTCTGGGCCCCCGAGGAGGGGTTTGCTCGTACCAACAGAACCTCAAGGACAGGCCCTGGTGCCGGTCCCTGCTTTAGGGACAGCCACCTGTCTGGGAGAGGGCCTTGCGGACATTTTCAATCTGCCCCAACGGCGGGAGGGGCTGTGTGGCTCCCAGAGTTCACAGCCAGTCCCCCTGAGGCACCCAGGCTGCGCTCAGGGACCTCTGTCGAGCACCCGGGGTGCAGGGCGCTTCCTGAGCCCCTTGTGAGGCTCACCCTGCTTCCATTCGACAGCGGCTAACCCGGGAGGAAGGAGCCACGATCAAGTCCCCTCCGTGGTGTGTGGGGTGGGCTCTCCCTTCTGTCGTTGGCTGTGCTGACACGGGGACACCGGTCTTCTTGGCACCAGGTGCCCCGTTCCCTGGGTGGCTCTGTCTCCCCAAGCCCCGCTTGGGCAATCTTGTTTCTGTGAAATGCAATCATGGGACCTGAGCTTCCCATCGTTTCGTTTCTATACTTTTTTCTTTAAGTTTTTATTTACTTTTGGGGAGGGGAGCGGCAGAGAGAGGGAGGGAGAGAATCCCAGGCGGGGTCTGCTGTCAGCGCAGAGCCCGACATGGGGCTCGAGCTCACGACCCTGGGATCATGGCCTGAGCTAAAATCAAAAGTTGGATGCTCCAGGCACCTGTGTGGCTCAGTCAGTTAAGCATCTGACTTGGGCTCAGGTCATGATCTCACGGCTTGTGAGTTTGAGCTCCACATCGGGCTCTGTGCTGACAGCTCGGAGCCTGGAGCCTGCTTTGGATTCTGTGTGTGTGTGTCTCTCTCTCTGCCCCTCCCCTGCTTGCTCTCTGTCTCTCAAAAATAAATAAATGTTAAAAATTTTTAAAATAAAAAGAGTTAGATGCTTAACTGACTGAGCCCCCCAGGCAACCCGCCCCCCATCATTTCCTTCTTGGAGCATAAGTGCCAGAGGATGGATTGCCCAAAGCTTTTGGGGTTAGGAGACCCTCTCAGTACCCAGAAAAGGGGTGGAGTGAGGGGAGGGAAGAAACACTTGGGAAAGGTCTGCTCTGAGCCGAAGTGTCCAGCTGCCGTCTGTTATGTCTGAGGATTTCAGTACTGACAGGTAATAATCATCGCAACAGCCCTGTCTGGGGAATTTCATTACCTCCATTTTATAGATGAGGAAACTGAGGCTCCCAGAAACCAAGACATGACCACGTGGTGTGTGACAGTGTCTTCCTCCATCACACAGGAGTGGGTGGCAGAGCCGGATCGGAGCCCCGCTGGCGGGGCCAGGGAAGGAAGGTGCTGGTCGGTCTCCCCTCAGCCTCCTCAGGGGTCATCAATGGCGTTGAAGGGTCCTCACTGACCTGGGTTCCCAGAAGGCCCCCCTGCACCTTTTACACCCACGTGTCTCCCAAGTCCCCTTTCTGCCTTGCAAACAGTTGGCGTTTAACCCATTTTGACGGCATGGTGTGACTGAACTCTTGAAGAGGCCAGGAGGAAAGCTGGTGGCTTTGACTTCAAAGTGCAGTGGGGCACAAATGGCGTGTCGCTGTGAGAAAGGCCGTTTTGATCTCTTCATGGAGTCACCACAGAATGGCGGGAGCCCCGCAGCCCCGGGAGGCTCCCGGTGCCCCGGAGCAAGCGGCTGGAAGCCGGTGTGGCCACACGAAGGGCCCCGTGGCAGGCAGGGAGTGAGCACCCCAACCGGGGAGGACAGCCGCCTCCGATCAGACCGGCCGGGGCTCGAGACAGGAGCCTCGGTGTTTAGATTCCTTTTCTTAACACCGAACCGGAACACGGTTTTGGTAGAGCCTGGAATTTCCTAGCCCTCGTGTCCCTGCTTCTCTTTTCAGTCCGGTTTTCAAAGGGGAAATGGGAAGTCATGAAATATCCAGGCAGATAGATCAAGGGAGTGCTTGCAAGGGTCAGATTTGGTTTGGGTTTGCTGATGGGTATTTTTTCCTCTTTTTCTTCCTCCTCCTTCTCTGCCTCCTCCTCCTCATCTCCTCTTCCCCCTCCTCTTCCTCCCCTTCCCCTCCCCTCCCCTCCTCCTCCTTCTTTTTCTCTCTTCCTGCTCCTCCCCCTCCTCCTCCCCCTCATCTTCCTCCTCCACCTTCTCTCCTCCTGTTCCTCCTCCTTCTTCTTCCCCTTCTTACTTCTAACATCTTCAGTTTTTCTCCATTTCTTCTTAAGACCTCAAACTCACCAGACTGACTTTTTAGCTAACGGAGGCTGCAGAGACCTCTTGGCCTAATGCCCTCATTTTACCGACCGCCTCTCCGGGAGGCCAGAAGGTCACTCAGTGATTTAGGGGACAGCTGGAATCTAAGCCTTTGACTCTGGACCCTCAGTGGGGGCTCTGTCCTCTACAGATTTCAAAGATATGCTCGTTCCCTGTTCATCTGGTTCTCAGGCTGGACTCTGGTTCCAGCCGAAGTCGTGGCTTGAGATATAACAGTGGTTGGGACCCCTTGGTCCGCACTCCTGGGAGGACCACCTCTGTCCAGCTCTGTAACAATCCGTGAGGTTGCAGTGGGGCTGACCCAGGAGCCTGCGAGTGACCAACCACAGGGACCGGCTGTGATGGGCGCAGGGCCGGGCCGGAGTCTTCCCTGGCACGCTGCTGGAGCTTCAAGACAAGACCGTCATTGTCCCTAGCTTCGGATCGGCCAGCACAACACAGGCCTGGGGCCAGCATGCCGTCTTCCTGCCACATGAAGAATGAAAACACAGTTGAGAGATGGGGAAAAAGTCCCAGTCATGTCACTGGGGCTTCTGGACCCATCCATTCCAGGAGAGACCTCCCACAGGGACTTCCAGAAACACAAGCTGAGGCCTCTCCTTTTGTGAGTCAAGATGTTTGGAGTTGGGTGTTGACCAACTGAGAGTGTCCAGTCACAGACGGTGTGTAGACAAACCCCGATCTGAAGGCTGGCACGTAGAGGGAGTGGCCCGGGGTCCCTGGGGTCCCTTGAGAGCATCGGGGGCCTCCTCCTCGAACCTCGCTAGCAGGTCGTCTGTGAAAATAGTGCAAATTTCAGTTCAAATTTTGCCCATGTGTACATATTTCCCAGCAGGTGAGTCCAGCCTTCTGTTCTTTCAGGGGATCCTGCTACAGACCGGCCCATCCTCTAGCCGTGGAACCCAGCAAAACTTCTCAACAGAGCCAGAGAGCCAGTCCTCTCGTGCATGCCCCAACGGGGGGCTGATCTGCAATGTCAAGTCCAGGGACAGCATGACAGGGGCTGAAGGACACGGGTCTCTAGATTCTTGAAGACTATTCAGGCAAAAGGAAGGGGGCTGGTGCAGTATCACGCCTCAGGCAGGCTGGACCTTTGAACATCATTCATTCCACCCATGGAAAATCATTTCTAGCATAATATTACGCTGACTAACGAAGTCTCTGTTTTCATTAGAGATTCACGTTTTATTTCTGGAATCATGTTAGATGTGAAAGTTACCAAGGCAGTCCCAGGAGTTCTAATACACCCTTCCTCCGGTCTCCCCGATGACTCACCCACCCAGGAACGTTTGTCAGAATGGAGAAGCTGATATTGGTACAGTACTAACTAAACTCCAGACTTTGTCCAAATGTCCCTAGTTTTCCCACCAATGTCCCTGTTCTCTCCCAGGAACCCACCACAGGACACCACGTTACACTGAGTGCTCATGTCTTGGGATGCTCTAGTCCGTGACGATTCCCAGAGCTCTCTTGCTTCTTACGACCTTGACAGTCTTGAGGAGGATTCGCTCAGGTGTTTTGTAGAACGCGCCTCAATTTGGGTTTGTCTGATGATTTTCCCGCAGACAATCGGGGTGCTTTGGTTTGGGAAGGATTTCCACTGACATGGGGGAGCCCTTCTCCTGTTCTCATCACACCACATCAATTCTTCCTGCTGGTCTCACAACCCATCCCTGATGACATTGACCTTCATCCCCTCATTAAGGTCTCCTTTGCCAAGCTTCTCCACTGCAAGTCTGCTTTTCTTTCCCTCTTCCATACTCTATACTTTGAAAGCAAGGCAATTAAGTGCAGCCTACACCCAAGGGAGAAGGGGTTAAGCCCCATCTCCTGGAGGGAAGAGCTTAATCCCTCCCTCCCTGAGTGTGGACTGGATTTATTGCCTTCCTATCATCGGTGAATTCTTCTGTAAGGAAGATTTATCTCCTCTTGTCCTATTTATTCAATCATTTATTTATATCAGTACGGATGCACGGATATTTATTTTATACTTTGGGCTTTAATCCAGCAGTGTATTCCTAATTTCATTGCTCAAATTGTTCCAGGTTGGCCATTGGGAGATCTTTTGGATTGATTCCAAGAGGTGACATTTTGGTGAGTTACTTCAAATGCTAATGGTGGGTTATTTCCAATACCCACTCTGCTGTAGGTATTCCTGCGTGAGATGTACTTCTGATATTAACAGGTGTCCTCATGAACGTAGATAAGACTAATTAACCTAATAAGATGCCAATCAAACCGTATATGCTTTTTAATTTTTTTTCCGTAAGAGTTTATTGTCAAGTTGGTTTCCCCATAACACCCAGTGCTCATCCCCACAAGTGCCCTCCTTCCCCTCTCCCCCTCCCCCATCAGCCCTCAGTTTGTTCTCAGTATTCAAGAGTCTTTCATGATTTGCCTCCCTCCCTCTCCCCAACTATTTTCCCCCCTTCCCCTCCCCCATGGTCCTCTGTTAAGTTTCTCCTGTTCCACTTATGAGTGAAAACATATGGTATCTGTCCTTCTCTGCCTGACTTATTTCACTTAGCATGACACCCTCGAGGTCCATCCACTTTGCTACAAATGGCCAGATCATTCCTTCTCATTGCCATGGAATACTCCATCGTGTATATACACCACATCTTCTTGATTCA
>NC_043708.1:8726128-8782600 GCF_006229205.1 Suricata suricatta | reverse complement strand
CATCAGGTGATGGACATTTAGGCTCTTTCCATGATTTGGCTATTGTTGACAGTGCTGCTATGAACATTGGGGTACATGTGCCCCTATGCATCAGCACTTCTGTATCCCTTGGGTAAATCCCTAGCAGTGCTATTGCTGCGTCATAAGGGAGTTCTATGGATAGTTTTTTGAGGAACCTCCTCACTGTTTTCCAGAGCGGCTGCACGAGTTTACATTCCCACCAACAGTGCAGGAGGGTGCCCGTCTCTCCACACCCTCGCCAGCACCTAGAACTATATATATTTTTTATCCCTTTTATTCATTTAACTTTTCCATTAATGTTCACGTAACATTCTGCCACGTGGAAAGAACATAGCTTACCTAAGTCTTGTGATTTGCAAATATACACAAGCCCAAAATGAACATTTTTGTGCGTTCTTACATTTCTATTTCTTTTCCCACGAAAGAGACTCAAGCTCGGTTCTGGTGGCCGAATCATCACTTCTAAAATGGGGTTTTTGGCCTGTCACCAACTGTACACGTAATTTACTAAAACTACTGCTATAGAACAGATTAGACAATGATGGAATAGAGAGTGATAGAAAGCACACTGGCTGATACACAAAACCTAACCAGCCTACGCTTTTCTATCAGGCTGGCGATGCTACAGTTTTTTTAAATAAATTACTTGCAGTAAAGCAGGAGGTCGACCAGATGACCTTTTCCATCTTCTAGGGCCTTTTCTGACTCTGATCTGTTATATTTCTAATGTGACATATAAATATTAGTATGTATATATAAACAAGTTAATAGACAATCTTTTTCGTTCTGCTCTGGGGAGTGTACCATCCCCAAGTGCACCAGCCCCACTGGCCAGGCATCACAGTGCTTAGTGCTTAGTCCCTGCACACTGACTCCTGCCCAGATTCGGAGGAAAATTCTGGTGCGATCTTCATCCTGCAGAGGAGGGGCCCACGGATTTGCCCCCCATTGCAACTCCAGCACCCCTCCCACCATGGCAAAGTCTCCCCATTTCTGGAAACTTCTTGAGACTAGCGTCTGTGCCTTCCTCCTGTCTTTTCCCCAGTGCCCACCAGAGGCCCTGGCACTATTGAAGCAATAAAGGAGAAAGCAGAGATCGGGATGTAAGCACCCAAAAAATTTATTTAAAGATAAAAAACACCAAGGTAAAAAAAAATAACCCTGAAAGGGTGCTTGGGTGGCTTGGTTGGTTCAGTACCCAAATTTGGCTCGGGTCATGGTCTCATGGTTCACAGGTTCGCGCCTTATGTTGGGCTCTGTGCTGACAGCTCAGAGCCTGGAGCCTGCTTCGGATTCTGTGTCTCCCTCTCTCTCTGCTCCTCCCTCACTTGTGCTCTGTCTCTCAAAAAATAAATAAATGCTAAACAAAATTTTAAAAGCTGTATAAAGAATGCAATGCAGAAGCTGAAGGCAGCCACAGTCCGAGGGTGGAGGCAAGTTTTGCCCTTTCAGTCACTTCTTTATATTGGTGTGGACTCATGGGTTCTTTGGGGTTTAATCCAATAGTGTAGTCCTAATTTCATTGCTCAACTTGTCCCAGATTTGGCCACTGGAAGTTCTTTTGGAACTCAATTCTGGGCTCCAATTCTGACTGGGACCTGACGCCCTCGGCCCTTCCTTTGTGAAGTTACTCTGGTCCCCCTCTAGGTGAGGCCTTAGGGGAGGTGTAAAAATTAGAGAACGGGCAGAAAGGGCCTGGTTCAGTACCCCCCACTGCAGATTCCCGAGAAACTGCAGCCATCATGGTGTCACTTATTAGGAGGGTGACCTGGGACCATCCTTTTCGCTCCTCTGGATTCCTATAAAATGGGGACAATATGGCAGTCCACGGGGTTAAAGGAGGAAATGCAGACGGCCCCCTCATCGTGGTTCTGGATCCCAGCAAGGGCTCCAGCAGTGGCCCTGGGATTCGCCTGAAAAGGCGGTAACGTCATGTGATTGTTCATCTCTTTAAAGAGAAAACCCCACCAGATATGCCCAGACGGCCACCCAGAACTCAAACCAAGTTGGATCTCTGCTGCCAAACACAACAGCTGAGAGTTTCAATCCAGTAGCATGTGGTCGAACTCTGGCAAGGGTGGACACGGCCGCAGACCCTAAGCTGTGGCAGTGCCCAGCCCTGGGAACTGGACATGGCGCCCCCTCCTCTGAGATCCAGGGAAGCGATGCCGATCCCTTCTTCCCACCTTCCATTGCTTCCTCTGCTCTCTGCCTGGGTCTACGGCACGGTGCTGGGAGCACAGACAGAGGGGTTTCAGACAGACCTGGCGGGGGAGGTGGGTATTCTAGGATCTGCCAATGCTGTGTGGCCTTGGATAAATTAACCTCTCTGTGCTTCTGTTTTCTTGTGTGTCAACTGAGAAAAATGCTCCCTGTCTGATGCTTGATATGGGCATCAAGTGAGCAGACGTGTAGAAATCCCTTAGCCTGGGGTCTGGCACTGAGGCAGCAGCTGATGCCTCTGCAGGAGGGCCGGTGGTCTGCAAAGTCTCGCAGAGGTTTTTGAACGAGCACGGGCATGCATGAACAGTGCAAGTACGAACGAGTGAATCATGCTGAAGTCCCTTTCCCTTCCCGCCCTGGGTCCCTTCGTCTTCTGAACGATGCTCACCTTCCCCTCAGGGCTGCCTGCCCCTCTGGTGGGACCTCCCTGCTCGGTCTGCACCCAGTTCAGCCTGTTCTGAGCTCCCCTGTCCTCCCGGGTCCCACTGGCCAGGGCAGGGCGTGGTCGGTGGCGGTCTTGGGCTGGCTGGCGGCCCGAAGCGTCACCCCAGACCCCAGCTGGCCCCAGGCCCCCCGGGCTGCACCAGGCCCCCGCGCCCGGTGCACGTCTCAAGAACTGGAGTGGAAGGCGAGAGGCGGGCTCAGCGATCCCCAGATAACCCTGGGAGTCTCTGAGAAATCCTAGAAACAGTGTCACGTCAGCTCGAGATTTAGCATCAGACCCAGACCTGAACGCGAGGGAGCGGGGCCATGGCAGAGAGGCGCTTCCTGCCAGACGAATGTCCAGAGGTGTCTCAGGAAGGGCCATGATGACAGGCAGAAGGCTTAGCGGGGTAGGAAGTGGCTGCTTATGCACTGCAGGCCCCTCGAAGTGCTGCTGAGGGGCGCCCGCCGGGAGGGGCGAGGGCGGCGGGGGAACTGTGTCCTTCCATCCACGGCGGGCGCAGGCTGGGGGGACGGCCACCGCCCCGCCGAGGGGCAGTGGGGCCATCATCCTCGGGGGCGCCCTCAGCATCCCCCAGAGAGGACCCCCCACCAGCTTCCAGTCTTCCCCCTCCTGCCTGCATCTCCCCGGATCCTCCCGGAGCTCTGGGTGACCTCAGGAACTTTCGAGAAGGGTCCTATGGCCCGTACTTGAGTCTCTCTGGGAACATTTGGCCTGCAGAGGTGGCTGCAAGGCGGTGAGACCTGCTTCCTTCGGGAGACACGCCAGAGGAGGAGGACGGGGGAGGTCCCGACGACTTCCTGGCTGGGGCCCCTCCCGGCCCGGGTTGCCCGGCATCTTCGTTCGGAACGGACTCAGCCATGAGCACTTCATGGCGCGGGCGCTCGCAGACCCCCTGGGCTCTCGCTGCTCACCAGGAGGCTCCAAGCCCCTGCACCTCGCCAGACCCCAGCTTCCCGATCTCTAAAACGAGGATCGTTTTATGGAATGAATTGCCCAGCACCTGAAACCCGTTTTTCCCTGGAGGGCACCGCAGGGCACAAAATTTCAAGCCCGGCAGCCATCAAACAAGGACTGGGCTGAACTGTCCGGGCAGGAGACACCTGCTGTGCCGCTGTCTCTTCTGCAAGAACAAACTGACATGGTCTCCCATCATTTTCAATGCAAATGCTTTTTCATGCATTTCAATTACTTTAAAGAAACACCACCCCACACACTCGCACATGCTCGATCCACCACACCACACCCGTGGGCAAGGAAGATGGCAGGTTTTGGGAGGACTTGGCCCCATGACTCTGGGGACGTTGTAGACGTTTCACGTTGCATAAGTTTATTTCCCACATTGGTAGGACGCACCGTCTGTGTGGGGATCCGGGGCCCGGGGCGCCCAGGCACCCACCTTGCCTTCAGGGACCAGGGCCTTAGAGAAGGATGGAGCTCTGAAAGGCGGAAGGAGCATCCTGCGCTAAACCTGCCTTGACCATGAAAATGGCATTTCACGCTGTGAGACGTGCGGCTTCCTACTAATAGGAAGAACACAGTCACACCCCGTTGTCCATGGGGGATACGTTCCAAGACGCCCAGAAGGGGCCTGAAACCGCGAACGGGACCGAACCTCACGTATACTATGTGTTTTCCTCTACATACATCCCTATGATGGAGTCGAGTTTATAAAGGAAGCGCCATAAGATTGACAGCAACAAGTAATAAGACCACAGACCAATGACAGCAGTACGCTGTAGCACAGGCTCACCGAATACGGCCCGCCTCCCAAAGCACCTTCCTGCCCTGTCCTCGCCCTTCTTGGGACCATGGGAGACAGTCCCGTGGCCACGTGACGAGGTGAGAGGGGCGGAGTGACGTGGGCACTGTGACGCGGCATGAGTGACCCTCTGACCACACCCCGGAAGGGGGATCCATCGCCTGCTTCAGGGCCACCGTTGACCGTGAGTACCTGAGACCTCGGAAAGCAAACCCACGGGTGAGGGGGGCCCCTGGGGCGATGGCGACAGTTCTGGCACATCGGACACACGGCCGCGGGTTTTCTGTGCACCTGGCACTGTGCCCACTGCCCTGGAGAAGTCACCGTTCGATCCTCACCGTTGCCTGTGAGCGACGCACTCCTGTCACCGCCATCTTACAGATGAGGAGACCAGCCCAAGGTTGGGCTGATGCCTACAGTGTCCCTGAGTTATCGCTGTCCTGTTTGGGGAAGCGGGGGTCTTCTTAACCTGCTGTCATCGAATCAACCCAACAGCTCCCTGGGGAATGTCGTGTCCGTCTCCCATTTTGTAGCCAAGGGCCCATGGCTCACAGGAGAGGAGGACAGGAGCCAAGGCCACGGAGCTGCCGGGGGCTGGGACTTCAGGGGGACCTGCTGCGTGGGTCCTGGCTCGCCACGCGAGAGCTGCCTCTGGACGTGGAAACTCTTACACCACCTGACACGGACAGCCAACCACTCGCTGGCACATCTAATCTTTTTTTTCTTTCCTGTAACAGAAAGGAAATTAATCCAGCTAGAAACCGGGTCCTGCTGCACCTTCTTGTCCCCACAGAGAGTGAGGCCGGGCCTCCCGCCAAACCTGTGAGACTCCATCTCAACCCAGGGCTCCACAGGACCCCAAGTCCATGCTTGCCCCCGTCACCGCGTGTCCCCTCCCTCCTCCAGCCTCACAACGGGGCCTCCGGGTCCTGCGCATAAGTCACCACCCCCAGGAGCCCTCTGCCTGTCAGGTGAGCTGGCCTGGCCTTCCGCTGTCTCCCTGTTGCACATCCTGCGTGGTCCTTGGGTGAAGCGAGGGGGCCCCTGATCAGGGTCACTTGCCATTCCCGTGGCTGGTCATTGGACCTCTTGAGGTTCCGTTTCCTTATGAACTAAAGGGGGAGGGGATGCTCATAGCAGCAGCCCCATAAGGCGGTGAAGATTACATGAGGACCGAGAGCAGTGCTTAGTACACAGTAGGTGCTCAATGGACGTTAGCTGCTATTCTAATAGTAACAGAGAGTAGGTGAAGCCAATGTCCTGTGGCCGACTCCTCAGTTGGCACAAGAATCTCCAGCTCCTTGAAGTGGGAGATGTTCTTGCTTCTCTGAGTCCTCAGTGACACGCGGCTGCGGACAAAACACAGACTCAGGGTCGAGCCAGGGTCCAAATCTATAATCCTACTGTGGACGTTTGGGCGAGTCACTTCACCGAGCTCGGGTTTCTTCAACTGGAAAACCAGGATGTTTGTACCCACTGCGTGGGTTGCGATAAGGAAGAAAAAGGATCAGGTCATTCTTTCATGCATCTGAACACTCTTAGACCCGTGCCCCACGCCACACTGGGGGCTGGCAGTGTGACAGTGACCCCAACAAGGCCTCGTGGCCTGTGCATCACACCGTTTCTGCGCCCAGAGAGGTTCTTGGAACCCCTCTGGTGGCATTTCCAGCGTCGTTTGCAGGAGCTGTCAGGACCTGAGGCCAGAACGCACTGGGCTCCTGGCTGACAGGGGCTCCCTTCTGTGGCCAACAGGGAGCAGACAGCTGTGCCACAGTCCCCTCCGCCTGACGGTCTGGGTGTCCCTGGACGTTATGTGCACCGCTTGGCGTCTGGGGTCCCCAAAGGGGAGTCGGGGTGGAAAGCTATTTGTCCCGACCACCGGGGTCTGGGCAGCACCCGAAGCACACCTTGCGGAGCCGCTTTCTCTCCATCTTGGAAGGAGGGGGCGCTCCTGTGGGGATCTGTTCCCGGGTTTGGATTCACTGACACCTCACTGGTGAAAACGCTGCCCGGAAGCCGCGGGGACTCAGGCAGTTTGTGCCCTTCCATAAGCCACCAGAGTCCTCCAGCGTCCCTGGGGCTCATGCCGGCCGCCTGAGGACGCTTCTCTCCCTCGCTCTTTGTCACCTGGGGCCCATGGAACCGGGCAACCTCTCCTGAACACGGTTCCGGGCCCTGACTCCTCTCTCCCGGGGGCTCAGAAGGCTGGTGGGATCTCAGGGCCGGAAGAGGTGGAAATCCTCGGCCGGGTCCCCGGGGACCATGCTTCTCCTCACACGGGCACACGGGCACACGCGCGCACGCATGCGCACACGGGTGGAGACTCACGGGCCATCGATCTTCCATCACTTCCAACAGAACATCTCCATGGAGGCAGGGAGTTTTGTCTGTAGTGTGCCCGGTGATATGCCCTGTGCCCGCACCGGAATCTGGCGCCTAGTAGGTGCTTCATAAATACTGTTGTAGGAACAAGGGATTGACCGGCAAGCTTTTGTAAGGCCGGGCCCCAGGGAAGGGAAGCCGGTTATTCATCTCTGCAGAGCACTTACCAAGTGTCAGGCAAAATGCTTGATGCTGTGTGTACTCTTTCTTTCCACAGCCACACTGTCCCCTGGCACCTCTGTGCCCATTTTACCAGGGAAGAAACAGGCCCAGAGAGGGTAGCGTACTCAATGGATGACACACAGCATAAGTGAAATCACTGCGGGGTTTGCACAGGGGGCTGTCGAAACTCAAAGCCACACTGCTTCTCCTGGGCTGAGAGCCCGTCTTCTTGGAGCAGTGAACAGAATCAGGCCCAAAGCCCGGCCCAGACACCCCGCGGAGTCCCCATCACCCTGGAAGCCCGTGAGAGGGACCACACTGGAGTCATGGGGACAGCACAGGACAGGCCACATCGCGGTGAGGCCTAAACCCTGCAGGGTGCCTGGGTGGCTCCGCTGGTTAAGCGTCTGACTCTTGATCTCAGTTCAGGTTGTGATCTCACGATTCATGGGTTCAAGCCTCGTATTGGGCTCTGCGCTGACAGCTGGCAGAGCCTGGCTCAGATTCTCTCTCTCCCTCTCTCTGCCCCTCCCCTGCTCATGCTTTCTCTCTCTCCCTCAACATGAACAAATAAACTTGGGGGAAAAAAGAAGTGAACACCGCATCTCTGAGCCGTGATGGCCTAACTTATTTCTGGTCCACACAACAGTCTGGTTGCTGAGTTGGGAGCCCTTCCTGGAGGCTGATCTCAGGAGAGGCCTCAGCACGTGGCTCCCAAGAATGCAGGAGAAGGGACAAGGAGGGCCGTGGAAGGTGTTTCTCAGGGATGGGCCTGGGGAGCCACGGTCTGTTCATTCACTCCTGCCGCTGACCAACCTCACTGAGCGGAGGCTGCAAACAGAGGCCTCCAGTGCTTGGAGGAAAACAGCACTGAGTGCCAGGCCCTGGTGCCCACACTCCTGGCCTCGGGGCCCCGTCCCCCCCGGGGGCTCAAGGCCTCTCCCAGCAGACCCTGCTCAGCTCTCAGAGCTCTGGGGACAGGCCAAGCCCCAGAACCCTGGGCATATACATGGGCCTTCTCCTTCTGAGCCCCAAAGCTGAAGCCTGGGGCTCTGCTGGGCCCGGGGTGACACTCAGGACACTTTCCCCTGAAGCTGGATGAACCCAAGCACCTTCTTTCCACCCCGGGGGGTGGGAGAAGGTTCCAGGGAGCCCCTCCCTTCCTGCAGCTCGGAGCCCCCACCCCAGTCCTGGCCCTGCCCAGCCAGACATCCCATCACAGCATCCCTGGACTCTGCGGTTGGCTCCTCCACCCAAAGGTCTCCCCCTGGCCCCCTTACCCCCAGTTTAGCTCAGAGCAGCCCCAGGAGCCCATACGAGACTGCATGATCTCTATTCCGGCTCTAGAAGCAGGGCATCCGGCCCAAGCTGCGGGAGACAGAAATGCGTCCGTCACTCAGCAGGGCCCTGGGTTTCCGCGCCCCCCACCCCCGACCAGGCCCAGCCTCCAGGATGGACCCCAGAGCCAAGGTGGGCGGGGAAGGATCCAGGCTGGACTCTGAGGCCAGGGAGCCCGGTCACACGCCTCCTGGAGGGAGGGATGTGAAGGCTGTGGACCCCCCAGGGACACGGGGGCTGTGAAGACGCTGAGATCCCCCTTGGTCCCTTCCCCACCAGCCACCTCGCAGGGCTGGGACACCACCTACCCATCTGAGGCTGGGGGACCTCCCTGTGACAATCCGAAGACAGCACGACCCCTGAGAGGGAGAGCTGCCCCTTCCTGCAGCCAGGCCTCAAGACAGGAGGGTGCCTGGGGCGCCTGGGGGCTCAGTCTGTTAAGCGGCAGGCTTCGGCTCAGGTCATGATCTCATGGTTTGTGGGTTCAAGCCCCGCGTCGGGCTCTGTGCTGACAGCTCGGAGCCTGGAGTCTGCTTCAGATTCTGTGCCTCCTTCTCTCCGCCCCTCCCCCACTTGTGCTCTGTCTCTCTCTCTCAACAATGAATAAATGTTAAACAATTAAAAAAAAAAAAAGAAGGAGAGCACCTAGACCGTCGACAGGAGTCTCCACCACACTTCAGGGCCCCTCTTCTCATGGATTCCCCAGATGCCACCGGTAAACTTGGTCCTGGACCAGGGCCCTGGAGGGCAACACCCTCTAAAACAGCATTTCTAAAGTGAGTCCCCATAGGGATTCCCGAGTTGGGTGATTTTGGGAGCCACGGCCTGCTGTAGGCAGCTGCCCTCTGCCTGGTCCACTTTGGAGAGTCACAATGTATCTTAGTTTGTAAAGGCTCTGAGAAGTCCTGCAACAACAACAACAACAACACACACACACACACACACACACACACACACACACACATCTGTTTTGTTTTATTTAGCTTTGCACCTTCCAAACTTTGGCCCCAGACCCTTTTTTGTAATCTTTACCTCGTAATGGTTCTACGGAAAACTCTTCGGAACTCTGTCCTGGACCATCCTGGAGTCAGCGTCAGAGGTGAATCACACCCGGACCCTGTTCTGGGCTGTTCCCCTCTGGGTGGTGGGGGAGCAGGGGACAGGCAAATACAACCAGCGCCCTCAGTGCTTGGCCAGCCCACATCACTCGACGACAACAAAAACGGATCAGGGCGCCTGAGTCACTTAGTCAGCTGAGCGTCCAACTTGGTTCCCGCTCAGGTCGTGATCTCGCGGTTCGCGGGTTCGAGCCCCACATCAGGCTCTGTGCTGACACTGCAGAGCCTGCTTGGGATCCTCTCCCTCTCTCTCTCTCTCTCTGCCCCTCCCCTGCCTGTGCTCTCTCTCTCTCTCTCTCTCTCTCTCAAAATAAATAAATAAATTTAAAAAAATGTAAAACACCAATCCCCTGCCTGCTTCAGTTTTACCGTAGCGTCTTTGCCCGACATGCCATCCACAGACAAGTTTATCCCCTGTCTCCTCTCTCTCTCTCACGCAAACGAAACCTCTGCAGGGAAGGGGCTTGGTCTTGGGTCAGTGGTGTTCACTGCTTCATCTCCACACCCCCCGCCCCTGTGTCGGGCACCGTGTTGGCACCTACTGGGTGCTTACCAACGTTTGGCAAGATGACTGTTAATCGTGCAAAGGGGGGAACCGAAGCCCGAGGAGAGTGGGTGACTCGCCACCATCGTGTGGCAGCTCGGGCTGCGGCAGAGATTTGAGGCCGAGAGTCGGCCCCACCGGCACAAGGCTGCGCTGAGCAAGGGCAAGAATGACCCCGAGCCGTTTGGTTCCTTCCAGGCCATCGCCTGAGCCCAGCTCCCTGGAGCTGCCCCACCCCGGTTTCTGCTTGGCCTCCCCCTCAGGGGATCGGCTCACCTAGGACCCACCAGCAATGCTGTGGGGGCCCCAGGAATGGAACGCTGGGGATGCAGCTAGTGCTGAATTCTCCAAGAGGAAGGACACTCTGAGAAGCCAACAAACCCGACCTGAGGGCTTCCAGCCCTCCTCCCTCAGACCAGGGCCGAGGGATGCTGCCGACAGAATGCCTCCCTCCAGTGTGGTAAGGGAGTTGGAAGCAAAGTACTCTTGGGCTAATTTTAGTCTCAGTTTTAGGATTTGGCTCATCTCTGATTTGTAGAACACTCAAAATAACAGTGGTTTAAATACACCAGCATTTATTCTCTTCTAGAAAAGAAGGCCAGAGGCAGGTGGTCCAGAACTGGTAGAGCAGGTCTGCAGAGATCCCAGGGGCCCAGCCTCCTTCTTTCTGTTCAACTCACCTCTGTATGTGGCGCCCATATTTGCCTCATGGTCCAAAATGGCTGTTGGGGCTCCAGCCTTCACATCTGTCTTCCAGGCAGCAGGGCAAATGAATGCAGGTAAGACAAAGGAGACAACTCCTAGCACAGTCAGCTCCTTTTAAAGAAGCTTCCCACAGTCCCACTCACAACTTTCTTGTACATCTTATTGGCCAGAATTTAGACTTGTAGCCAAAGTATAGTCCCTGCTCTGAGTAGCAGTTTGCCCGCTGTATGCCAGAGGTCAGTAACTAAAGAACGTGGGGATGGATATTGGATAAACATCTCACAATCCCTGGCACTGGCTTTTGGCTGCAAGAAACAGAATACCTAACACCTAGTCTTTACTGGAACATGTCTCATGTTTGGGTTGTTGACTCAACAATGACATCAAGAGCGAGATTCTTTCTATCCTCTGTTCTGCCATCCTCAAGATACTGAATACAAATTATTATGAAATTAGTTTATATGTAGCACTCGTGCTGTTTAAAAATAAAAGATCCAGCCCTTAGGCTATGTAAAAGTAAGTTCGAGGTACCACCTCACAAACACAAGATGACTGCCACGGCTCCAGACATCACATCCTGCCCCTATATCCTATGACGTAAGAAAGGAAGGAAGAAGGCAAAAGAGCTTTCCCCTCATGCGAGTCCCCTCTGTTATCAAAAAAGATAATCTGTCTTGCAAGCACCCCACCCCCATCTGTCTTCCCCCTAGGACTCCTTGACCAGGAAGAGGCCACTTGCCACAGCTAGACCCATCACTGACACAGCGGGGTGTGACCGGTTTAGACCAGCTATGTTCCACCCTGAAGGCTGGACACCTTATGACCCAAACAAAACCAAGCTTCGGATAGCGAGGCAGAAGGGGGCAGGGCCGTTGGGCAGTAAGCAACCCTGTCAACTGGGCTGGAGCGGACTGGAGGTGAGAGGGTGCGGGGGCTGACTCCAGGGAGCGGGGCTGGAGGCTTGTCAACAAGACGGCTGGGTCCCCGGCTCAGGGCTGAGCCCGCCTGTGCGCGCAGCCCCTGCTGACCTTGACCGCACCCCACTCTCTCCCTTCCCGCCACCGAGAACGCATTTGTGCTCAGAGCCCAGTCCCCCGAAGGGCACGCGGCTCCAGGCGGGTGTGTCAGAAGTCCTCACCTTGGCCCGAGTGTCTCAGGTGACCTTGTTGTGTCATTAAACCCCAAGCCACATGCCACAGACCAACTTCTCATCTAACGGCCCTTGCAGGGGACCCGGGATGCCACGAATACAAAACGTTCTGTGCCTGGTTTTCTTTCTTAAAATCAAATAACTCAACTCACGGCCCCCTCCCCGTGTCTCGCACGGTTCACTTGGATTAATAACATTTGAGATTCTGCCTATTAGGTACAGAAAGCAGCAAGCGAGCGCCTTCTAGCCAATTCCAATTCCAGAGACTGCGTGATGGAAACTATTTCTCTCCGACCCTGTTGCCAGCAACAAGCCTTTCTATATAACGGCTTAATTAGGATTCAAGACTGTGTCCAGGAGCCCAGAGCCTCGGAGGAGCCAGGCCGGCGTGTTTACAGACTTCTGTGTTCAGTTCATTTCTGGTTTTGTATTTTGCAAGAGAAAGGGAAAGGAAATTGTGGGGGCGGGGTGGGGGGGAGAGAGTGAAGGAGATGGAGGGAGAGTGGGTGGGTTTTTCAGAACAGAAGGAAGCCGCTTACGTGGTGGAGACGTGGGGACGTCGGCTGCCAGACGCGAGGCTGGGAACAATGGAGATGCAGAGACAGGCAGGCACGGAGGTCCAGGAGGTGGTCCAGGCATTCCGGAGACCAGAGCAGGGAATGGACTTCCTCTTCAGCCACGGCACCGTGCTGACAAAAGGTCACGGATCTCCTGTCCATCACTGCTGGCCTGGCAGGGGGAGGTAGTCTGGTGTTTCAAAAGGGCAGAACTCACAGTTAAATCCTCCGTTTCTCCCAAGCTGTGTGGCCTTGGATGAGTCACCTCTCCGAACGTTAGCTTCCTCACCTGGAAACAATAGATAGTATGTGTCATGGAATTAAGTGTTGTGGGGTTTATGAAATACTTTCGAGAAAAGCACTTGACATTGTCATGACACGTGGACGGGGGAGGGGCTTGGTAAATATGAGCACTGGTGGTGAGTGGAATCCGAATCCCATGGATTATTCTGTCATCCTGGACTCAAAGTTCAAACCTTCCTTACAGCGGGTCAGTGGACAAACCTCTGAGGAGCTGTGGGTACAATTACACTCCCTTGGCCTCTGCTTCCTCATCTATAAAATGGGTTAATAATAGTGTGGTTTAAGAGATATTCAAGCCCTTAGCTCAGTGGCCGGCAGGAGGAAGGTGCTCACACCTAAGAGTGGGCAGGAAGTCGTGTGGTCAAACCTCGTCTTTGTACCAATAAGGAGTCAGAGGCCCAGAGGATGCCCACTGACCCACAACAAATTAATGGAAGGATTCAGTTAGGACTTGTGCTATTTTACTGCTGGCCAGTAGAAATAAGGTGCATCTAAGGTGCATGTAAAGGGGTCAGTAGAAGCCAGAAAAAGCATGAATCCTTGGCAACATGCTGGTGAGGAAGAATTTGGGGGTTCAAAATACACCACGTCAGCATGGGAAGGGCAGATGCCTTAGAAGGACACCTCAAATAGGTCAGTCTCCAGATCACTCTTAGAAAACGCCATTTTGCACCTGACCACAGCCAGAGTTACATACCCTGACATGTGAGGCCATGATCGCTGGGTTCACAATAGCAGGACATCAGAAGCCTTCTCTGTGTGGGGGATTGGTTAGGTAAAGCATAGTAACATGGAGGGTACAATACAAGGCAGCTATTAAAATGGATATTTGCAGGGGACACCTGGATGGCTCAGTCGGTTAGGTGTCCGACTTCAGCCCAGGTCATGATCTCATGGTTCATGGGATCAAGCCCCACGTTGGGCTCTGTGCTGACAGCTTGGAGTCTGGAGCCTGCTTCAGATTCTGTGTCTCCCTCTTTCTGCCCCTCCCCCGCTCAGGTTCTCTCTCCCTCCCTCTCTCAAAAATGAATGAACATTAAAAAAAACTTAAAAAATAAAAAATTGATATTTGAAAAGAATTTTTAATGAGACAGGAAAAACACTTAGAATGTGAAGAATAA
Organism: Suricata suricatta; assembly: GCF_006229205.1. NCBI lineage: Eukaryota > Metazoa > Chordata > Mammalia > Carnivora > Herpestidae > Suricata > Suricata suricatta. The sequence goes on along the minus strand of NC_043708.1, from coordinate 8,768,769 downwards.
AGAACACAAAAACTGTGCATTAGTGAATTCAACTGTGTAAAATGTGCGTGTGCATGTGTGTTGTATGTTGGAGGAAAATACTGCACTGGTAACATTCCTTATGCCTTAAGGGATCCTTAACATTCCTTATAATGGAAGAATAAGAAGTGATCTCTGTCTACCGATTTTCTCATTTATATTTTTCTGCATTTTCCAAATGTTCTACAGAGAGTATATATTGCTTTTATATCCAGAAACGCTATTGAAACATTAAATGGCATAAGAAAGCAAGGGTAAGGTGAGCCCCTTCACCCTGTGCAGTCTCCTTCCGCACCTCTGTAGAAAGTCAGATCTGTCCTTTGATGAGTTACGGATGTCAAAGGATAACTCAGAGGCAGTAACACTTAAAAAGGAGAACGTGCCCCTTCAAAGAGTGCCAGGGAGTCAGGCTTCAGAAGGACTAGCTGACAGGCACTAAGCAGAGAGAACTTAAAAGGAGGGCCCCTGGGGAGATGTCGTCAATGGCACAGATTTTCAGTTAGGAGAAGAGTAAGTGCAAAGGGTCTGATGCATAGCAGGAGGACTACAGTTAAAATAAATCAGTTCTCACCACCACGAAGAAAAGTTAACTGTGAGGTGGAGGGCGCCTGATCTTGATTTTGTCCATTATTCCACAATGGATATGCCCATCAAGTCGTCACTCAGTACACCCTCAATATATACACTTACATTCGTCAATGGGTTATTCCTCAATAAAGTTAAAAAACACGTCAAAAGAAGAAAACCTGCAACATTAGCAACACTTCCGTTTTGATTTTCTAATGCTGTATAACAAAGCACCCCAAAACACAGTGCTCAAAACAGAAACGATGCATTATCTCTCATAACTCTGTGGGTCCGGAGCTCGGGCAGGGCTCGGGCGGGCGGCTCTTCTGCTGAGCCGTCGGAGGGATCGCTGAGCCAGACGTCTCCGGCAGGGGGCGCTCCAGACGTCACCGAGTGTGTCCGGCCCGCGAACGTTCCTCCGCGTGCACCGCCTGTGCATGCGTGTCTGTGACGGGTCCTGTCCTCATTCAGTCAATTAGCTTTGCAGGTGCAGCCCCCCCCCCCCGCCCAACATGCCAGATGCTGCCAGCCTTCTCAGGGCACACTATTGCTCTCTCCACAGGCAATTGGTCAAAGCAGTCCAGGGCCCGGGCCAGTTCTAGAAACAGAGAGAGAGAGACACGCAAGCAAGGAGAGAGGTTGATGCGCGGAACAGCATTAGCTGGAGGGGTGGGGGAACTGCGGGCGGCCGCGTCTGGGGACAAGCCAGCACAGATGCCGAGTTTATTTGGTCTGCTCCCGACGGGGAAACAGTGGCACCCTGCAGGTGCGTCTGGAGCCCAGAACGGAGGAAGCCTGAGCTCAGCTCTGGACCCACGGGATAACAGACGTTAGCTCAAATCCCACGTCCTCCCTTACTAGCTGGCAACCTCAGACCAGTCAATAAACCCCTCCAAGCCTCAGTTTCCTCACCTCATCGTGTCTGTCTCATGTGTCAGTTGACAGAATTAAATTAAAACAAAACACCTAGCCCAGTGCCACGCAGCATAGCTGCTCAGAAAACGTTAGTATTACTCCCTCTCTGCTTTTATAGGAAGATTTGATCAATAGAAAAGAAGACTTCCGCTTTTCCAAGCCTTCCCGGGTTATCAGGGCCCTGAGCGACATTCCGGAAATGGAGGAGCTAATGCTTTGGTGAACCTGGCGAGCTCTCCCATCTGCCTGACAACAGACATGTGATCGAGACCTGGCCAATCATAGTAGCTCCTTCCTACAGATTAAGGATTGGCTCAAAGGAGAGCACGTGACTCAAGTGCAACCAATCAGAGTCCTTCCCTGGGATTTCTGAGTTTGAGCTAGAGATGTAGCCTTGCTCCAAGAGCTAGAAGCAATAGGATGTTAGAGCTGCTGTCAGGTATCCGTAAAGCTGGGCAGAGAAAGGGGAAGAGGAAAATAATGACAGAAACAGGGTCCTGGTAGCCCTATTGTGCTGGTGACCCATCCTTCAGTTCTGGGATCCAGGCAGAGCCGCCTAAATTCCTTCTGCTGAAGCCAGCATGAGTCAGGTTCCTGACACTTTTCTGCAAGAGTCCTGACTGTTACAGATCTCAGAGATCCAGGAGGAGGAGGAGGAGGACAGAGAGGCAGAAGGAGGAGGAGAGAGAAACCCAGCAGCCAGAAATGGATCATTCCTGGGCCACTCAACCTGCTCAGGATAGCGCTGGCGTAAAAATCCAGAGCCATTTCTCGGTGGTCACCTCCGCCAGAAGGGTATGTCCTCACTTATTGTAGGAGACAAGAAGGAGAGCAAGCATGGTCTTGTTCATTGCAATATTATTTAGGGAAACAGAAAATAAACAACAGCAACAACCATCAACATAGAAATGGCCAAAATATTGCAAGTAATTAAAAGAAAATGATGCATTAAGATATCGAGGACACATGGAGTGAAAAGCTAAGTATGGAATGGTGAAAGCAAACAAAGAAACAACAACCACAAAAACCATGTAGGCATGCGTGCACACGCAGACACAGAAACACACACAGACACCCACACCCCGGAGATGAGATCACACAGCATCTGTGTGGTGTAGAGATGCATGGATACAAATCAAGCCGATTAGGATTTCTTCTGGAAAGTGGAACAGGGACCAGACTGGATTGGGAGAAGGCACCAAAAAGGACTTCAACTTTGCCTTGAATATATTCATGTTTATAGATAGATCATGTTGCATATAATGTATTAATGTATTATTTGTATCATTAGAATAGTTGCATAATAACCGCTATGACCATAAATGGGGATACACAGCAATTCAATTATGAGATCACTGATTTTAACATCCTTAATTTATAGTTAAAGAAACCAAGCTTGGACCAGGGAAGCGACTGGCCCAAGCCCACAGGAGGTGGGGAATTTGAACCCAACCCGATGGAGGTCCAGCCCAGTGTCTTTCTACCATGTCGACTGTCACCCTCAAGCGGAGACGAGCTATTTTCTCAGCATTAGACAGGGCCCGTGGGGAGACAGAGCCTGTGTGTGCCCTTGCTGTCCTAACTCCATCCCTGGATCTCATCCACCTGCCTGTGCAGCCTCAGAACGCAGAGAGAGCGCTGGACCAGGAGGCAGAAGCCAGCTTGGGATTGTTCTCGGGCCCCGGCCTCCTGTGGGAGCCCAGGTGACTGAGCAGCCATCTCAGTGCACTCCTTGCCTGTTTCCAGCTCTTGGGGGCTGCCCTCGGCAAACTTTGCCAGCGGCCAAGTCCAAACGCAACGTACCCTCTGCATGACCCTAGATCTTTGCCTTCTGTTCATAATTAAGAGAAGAAACCACCAAATGAGCATATGCTTAAATATATGCAGCAATGAAGTCCTCCCCCCTCCCCTTAATGTGAACTATTTTGGCCTAATTCTTTTTTTTACAAAAAGCACGGCTAATATTTCACGGCAACTGATAAGATCTTGCTTTAATACAGTTAGCTTCAATTGACCTTGAACTGAATCTACAAATTTCTTAGAGGTGACCTCTTCATCGACGCTTGATATACATTCACAAATAAATGAACTGAGAAGATCTGTATTTAGATAACTAGTCCGAGAGGATCCAAAATAAAGGCAGATGTCCAGGGCTCACAAGGAGAGTCATGAGATCACGGAATCTTAGAATAACAGAGTTTTAGAACGATAAAATGGTAGAATCTTAGAGCGGAAGAATCCAGGGCTAGAGGGGACACATCACAGGAAAAACGGAAGGACTTAGCCTGTGAACTCAATAGGGAAGAGGTTAGGGATTGGTCATCCCTAGCCCCGAGGCTGGTAGGGGCCGTGTACATATGTCATAACAAGTGAATGAACAATCGAGTCAGGAAAGTAATCACCTAAAAAAGAGTCAGAGAGGGAATCATCAATTCGACAGATCTCTGCTGCACACCTACTGTTTGCCAGGCCCGTGAGACAGACAGACAGATATAACTCACAAAGGAGTTACCACATAGCCTACCCTTGAGGTGGTCCCCAGTGACAGTTCCTAGAGGTTGGGGAGAATGCCGGGAAGATTCTTTCTAATCCATGCCCTTCTCCCCACTCAAGCTGTTCCTTTAGGGGGCCCTGTGACCCCCTGGAACTTGGACCTGGATGTCAGGGAGCTGCCACCAGGAATGTTATGTCTCACGGTCACTGAGCCAGAGAGCTGGCTAAGCCTTTAGCAGTGACCATGGTAGAAGGTAAGAAGAATTTTGAAGGGGAATAGAGTCTCAAATCCTCATTGATGCCTTCTTTCCATATAGGGTTACAGACCTTAGTTAACCATAAATATTTGCCACTATATATATGAGAGGGTGTTTTGGTGGCCATTCCAACATGGGTCAAAATTTTAAGTAATACAAATATACGGGTTCAGACAATCGTGCCCTACTCAAATGTTCACGACCGCCATTGACACCGGCTCTGGGCAGCCCTGTGGGTAGCTTGGTGCCCTGCACCACATACTCCTGAGGGCATTGGCTAGATGGTCCCTGGGGGAAGACTTCTACTGTCAAACAGGTTCAGAAAATGCCAGTTCAAAGGAAAACTCCAGGGGTGCCTGAGTGGCTCAGTTGTTTGAGTATCTGACTTTGACTCAGGTCATGATCTCAGAGTTTGTGGGTTTGAGCCTCGCCTGGGGTTCTGTGCTGACAGTACGGAGCCTGCTTGGGATTTTCTCTCTCTCTCTCTGTGCCCCTCCCTGATTCGTGCTTTCTCTCTCTCAAAATAAATAAACTTAAAAAGGAAGAAAGAAAGAAAGCTCCACACATTTCTTTACTACAGGACTTCTCAGAGCATTTATTGTGCTGACATGCTCCATAGGGGCGTACAGGATGCAGTGCTTCTCAAAGTGATTAAGAAAACCCTGAGCTGGTGACCCAAGTGCACATAGTAAAGATGAGACCCCCCCCCTCGGCCCCCACCTCCGCGGGGTGACACGCTAGATCCGCAGGAGGTAGACGCTTTCACAGTCTTTCGGTTGTGCGTCCCCTCCCTCACCACCTGGGTTTTGGTCGGCCATGCCGCCCTGAACCTCAGTAGGCGAGGGTCTCCGTTGTCCATTCACCCGTCCCAGTCCCTTCCGCCCCTTTGGTGGGCTCACCCCCGTCCCCTCCCAAGCAGGAGCAGAGCCAACGTGGCAAGAAGGGGACAGAACAGAGCGTGTGGGGGCCCGGCATGGCCGGTGCTTGGGGGGCTCATCAGAAAATCAAGGAGGAAACACAAATGAGGAAGCAAAGAGAAGGACAGCGTGGACAGTCACAGTAAGGAATCCGGGCCTTGTCCCCAAGGCAGTGCCAGCCACCGTTGCGTCCTGAGGTCATCTTGCTTTTCCGCGGAGAGCCCCTCAGCTCCTGCCTCCCCTCCCGCCCCGGTGGGGCCTGACCCCCCAGACCCACCCGTGCTCTGTGCCTCACCCAGTGTCTGTTTCCTTCAGGGCACTCGTCACTACTGACCTTATGGAGGAAGTTTGGTCTCATATGCCTCTCCCGAGCCAGGCTTGGGTCTGGTGACCGAGGGGTCCCTGGCGTCCAGCACAGCGTCTGCCCACAGGAGGGTCTCAATAAATTAGGGAATAAATAAAGGATTTTTCAGCAGAGGAGTGAGATGGAGCGAGGAATCTCAGGGTGCGGTTTCTAGAAGCCATTTCACACGCAGCTGCTCAAGCTGTTGATTTTTTTATTTAAATTTTTTTTGTAATTTATTTTTGAGAGACAGAGAGAGATAGCATGAGCAGGAAGGGTTGAGAGAGAGGGAGACACAGAATCAGAAGCAGGCTCCAGGCTCTGAGCTGTCAGCACAGAGCCCAATGCGGGGCTTGAACCCGTGAACCGTGAGATCATGACCTGAGCCGAAGCCAGACGCTTAAGCAACTGAGCTAGCCAGGCGCCCCTGATTTTTTACTTAAAGGAAATACGTGATCCACAGAGACACAATTCCATCTGATGACTGGCATCTACAGCATTTCATGAAGAATGAAAAAAATCAAGACATAGAGGACATTTAGTCCAAACGAGTCAAAGAAGTCCAAGGCCATCTCTAATGAAAAGTATGCTTTGTCTAGCATGTTCCCCTTCCTCCCTCCCTCCCTTCCTTGCCTTTAGGCCGCTGTGCCACAACCCCCCCCCCCCCCCCCCCCCCCCCCCCCCCCCCCCCCCCCCCCCCCCCCCCCCCCCCCCCCCACTGCGGGCTTACACTTGGCCACTCACCCATTCACAACCAGCCTTTAAGTCACTTGTGTGTGTGATTGGACCAAATCGGCCATTTCCCATTTGAAAAACACCTGAAACCCAGAGATGGGATGGGGCCGGCTCAAGGTCTTACAGCTGCGCGGGAACCAAAGTCTGGACCACCCCCCGCCCACCCCTGGTCCTGTCTTCCTCTTGGCCAGACCCGGGGTCCCCACACACCCCGCCCACACCCCGCCCACCCCTGGTCCTGTCTTTTCTTGGCCAGATCCTGGGCCCCACACACCCCGCCCACGCTCCGCCTACAACCCACCCACACCCAGTCGTGTCTTCCTCCTGGCCAGACCCTGGGTCCCCATGTACCCCGCCCACACCCTGTCCTATCTTCCTGCTGGCCAGCCTGACTCTGGGTCCCTCCTGGTCTCAAGGGCTGAATTTCCCTTCCTCTCGATAGATCATGACTGGGAGAAGGTCCTGAAACGTACTCACCCCCACGGTAAACTCTTCCTAAGCCCCTTGTGTTCCACGGCGGGGGGCGCGGGGGTGAGAAATAGGTTTGGGAAGAGCAGAGACACCTGCGGTGGGATCTCTCCCCTCCCCCTCCTGACTGGGCGCATCCTACAGCCATTCTGTCTCGGTTTCTCCTCTGACTATAATGAGAGTCATAAAGGCCCCCACACCTCCGTTTTCAAAGGAGGAGAACGGAAGACTGGGTTCAAGTGTCTAGCACCGTTCTGGGCACACAGACGGGGCTTCAAGACTTCTTCGTGGCTGTTCCCACAGGAGCAGGGCCCCAGGCAAGAATTCAGGCGCCAGTGATCTTAGGGAGGCGATTCCAGGAAACGGTAAGAAGCGGCGGAGAAGGGAAGAGCAGCCGGTGAGGGTGGATGACCCCTGCGGGACCAGCGGGCGCGAGCGGGGGGAGGGACACCCCGACCTCCCTTAGACCATGGTGGCAGGTTGCTCCAAAGCTGGTAACTCACCACCGCTTCCGGCGCGTCTCTCCTGCCTGCAGAGCGAATTCCAGGCCCGAAGAGAAGGTTCCGGGGCAGAGGGGCAGAGATGTGGGTGTGGACAGCGACAGCGTGGGGCGGGGCCAGCGGCAGGTGAACCCTGCAAGGCGGAGGGGAGGAGGGCAGGGCAGCGCACACGTGCGCTCTTCTGACCTGCAGGGAGAGTAGCTAACTTTTAAGGAGCCCGTACTGCTTTCCAGGCGATATCATAAGCCTTTGACATCGTTTTTTCTTATTCAGTCCTCACGACAAATCTGGGAGGTGGGTCTTAACTGCTGTTCCAATTTTATAATTGAGACAAACAAGGCCCAGGTTCACGCGGCCAGATCTGAGCCCGGGCTCCCTCTCAAGCCCATGCACACGCGCGTGTGTGCACACACACACACGCCTCTTTTGAAGGAGCACACGGTCGCACCGCTCATTGGTGGTAAATGTAGATCAAGCCCTGAATGCACAGCATTTCCCCACCGCTTGATGCATCAGTGAGTTCTGTGTTTGATGACAGACTTCCTGGGCGCCTGTGCGAATTCCTTGGGCTCTCTGGGCCTCAGTTTCTCCAGCTGGAAGCGCACCTGCTTGGTAAGGTTATTGTCAAGACGCGTAAGAAGCTAACTGAAGTTTCAGCGAGCACCACGCAGGATACTCTCAGTAAATGAGAGCTATTCTTTTTCCCCTATGGAAACCACAGTCCTTTTCTCTGTGCAACAGAAGACACAAACTTATTTCAGAAGCTCTCTTGCTTATCAGGTGGGAGAGTCTATGTTGACATCGTTTCCATAAAAGTCAGAAGTTAGCACTTTGTTTTTTTAATTCAGTATGTTTTTATTTTTTTATCATTTTCCTTTATTTTTTTTCATCATGATAAGTGTGCCCTTTAATCCCCTCCCTTATTTCCCCCATCCCCCCCCCTTCCTCTCTGGTAACTATTAGTTTGTTCTCTATAGTTAAGAGTCTGTTCCTTGGTCTCTCTTTCTCTCTCTGCTTTGCTTATTTGCTTTGTTTCTTAACTTCCACATATGAGTGACATCTTGTGGTATTTGTGTTTCTCTGACTGATGTATCTCACTTAGTGTTATGTTCTCCAGCTCCGTCCGTATCATCACAAATGGCAAGGCTGCATTCTTTTTTATGGCTGAAGAATATCTTCTTTACCCATTCACGCATCGACAGACCCTTGGGCTGTTTCCATAATCTGGTTATTGTAAGTAGGGCTGCTGTAAACATCGGGAGTGCATGTATCCCTTTGAATTAGTGTTTTGGTACTTTTGGGGGTAAATAGTAGTGTGATTCCTAGATCACAGATTAGTAATGTTTTGAGGACCCCCCCCCACACTGTTTCCCACAGTGGCTGCACCAGTTTGCATTCCCACCAGCAGTGCACAAGAGATCCTCTTTCTCCGCATCTTTGCCAACACTTGCTGTTTCTTGTGTTTTTGATTTTAGCCTTTCTGACAGGTGCGAGGTGATAGCTCATTGTGGTTTTGATTTGCATCTCCCTGAGGATGAGCGATGTCGACCATCTTTTCGTGTGCCTGTTGGCCATCTGGACGTCTTCTTTGGAGGAATGTCTGTTATGGCTTCTGCCCATTTTTAAATTGGATTATTTGTTTTCTGGGTGTTGGGTTGTATCAGTTCTTTATATATTTGATTACTAACCCTTCATTGGATGTGTCATTTGCAAATGTCTTCTCCTACTCCGTAGGCTGCCTCTTGTTGACTGTTTCCTTCACCGTGCAGACACTTCTCATTTTGATGTCGTCCTGGGAGTTTGGAAATTAGCACTTCAGCTGCTTCTTGTGGTGTCCACTGTGGTTTGCCTTCAGGCGAAAAGCCTTTGTAAATAGGAAATTCACCCCATGCGGTTCCTTCCTCCAAGTGTCTACTCCCTTCGAGACTCTGCCTCTGCTTTTCCTCACTCTCCAGCTGTCTTTACATAATTGCCCCATTTCAAAAAAAGAAAAACGTGACATTCATAACTGACAGTGCAGAGAACTGAAGCCTTCCCTTCTCTTTCAAAGTCACACATAGATATTTCTAGGCCCCCCTAGCCCTCGGCCATCAAAGAGCCCACTCAGAAGTATGTCTTAGCAACCATTTCAGACACTCCCCGCATTCATTTTCTCGTGTGTCCTTTTCTTCATTCTATGACGGAAAAGCAGAACTGTGGTTTACGATGACCCATCCTGGCATCACATAGAAGAACCTAGAAGAATGGGTTTGAGCTGTGCAACAATGACCTAACTACTGGCATGGCTGCCTCGGGAAAATCGATGGCCCCTCTGCTCTCAGTTTTTGCTTCTGAAAAGTGGCCGATGTTCAGTTGAGCATTCTGTGCAGTCGCAAAAGAAAAAGACAATGAAAGCAACTCTAAGCCTTTTACCAGTCTGACAACTGGCTGAAGAAACTATAGTGAGGGGCGCCTGGGTGGCTCAGTCGGTTAAGCCTCCGACTTTGGCTCAGGTCAGATCTCACATTCGTGGGTTTGAGCCCCGCGTCAGGCTCTGTGCTGACAGCTAGCTCAGAGCCTGGAGCCTGCTTCCGGTTCTGTGTCTCCTTCTCTCTCTGCCCCTCCCCCCTCATGCTCTGTCTCTGTCTGTATCAAAAACAAATAAAACATTTAAAAAATTAAAAAGAAAGAAACTATAGTGAAAGTAGATAAGCAAACATTGTATATTTGTTAAGATGATGCGGTTGAAGTGAATGACATAGGAAATGTCCCTAATGTGTTATTACTATAATGAAATTGTAATGATAGAACAAATTCTAGTTCAGTATAATAATGGGATCCCAGTGTTACCTAAAAATGTGCATGACATCCTTTGAGAAAAGACTGGAAACTACTTATGAAAACTGGTAACAATTGTTATGTTTTAGAGATTGGATTATAGGTGATTTCTAGTTTCTTCTCTATTTTCTACTTTTTCTAAAATGAATGTTCCAGAGAACATTTAAAACATTTTTTTTAATTTAATTTTTTATGGAAGCTTTATGTCCAACACAGGGCTCGAACTCATGACCAGGAGTCACAGGTACTACTGACTAAGCCAGATGGGAGCTCCTAAAATATTATTTTTTAATACATTTTTTAATGTTTGTTTTTTTATTCTTGAGAGAGAGAGAGAGAGAGAGAGAGAGTGTGTGTGTGTGTGTGTAGGGGCAGAGAGAGAAGGGGAGACAGAATCCGAAGCAGGCTCCAGGCTCTGGACTGTCAGCACAGAGACCGATGTGGGGCTCAAACTCACGAGCCGTGAGATCATGACCTGAGCCAAAGTCAGACGCTTAACTGACTGGGCCACCCAGGCGCCCCATAAAATATTTTGTAAATCGAAGTGATGGGCTTATTTATCATCAAAGTCCCTTCCAGCTGGAATATTCTGTGATTCATTGATTTATTTAGCATGTTTTTAGTGAGCACCTGCTGTATACCAGCCCCCCTGCTGGCACCAGGGAGAACAAAATGCAAGGTGTTCCTTATGGCTGTCTCTTACAGCTTCTGATTCACCAGGGAATCAGACACAGCTTACTCCTTTCTAGAACCCCAGTGCTCTGCTCCTAGCACCACAGGTGTCCGTTGGTTGACGGTAATCATCTATCTCAAAATCAAAGCAGAAAAGGATACCTGAACCAAGGAGATACAAGTGGTGTGTATGGGGGGACAGAAGAGAGGCCCAGAGGGAATAAACACTGCGGAGGGGAGGGGTGTGTCGATGGGGTGCGAGGAGGGGGTTGGAAGGTCCGACTTCACCACTTCTGAGTGTTGGGCTCAGCCAGGACTGGAGAGATGCACTCATCGATCCACCACGATGCTCTTCCCGGGGCTCCCAAGGGGGGCGAGGTGATCAGAGGACCCCTGGATCCCAGAGGAGGTCAAGAACTCGGGCGTCTCCCTCCGTAGGCAGCCCCCTGAGTCAGCCTCCCTCACCTGCAGGAGGGAAGTGAGTGCCTCGGAGGCTTTAGCTCCATCTCGGCGAGAGGCTGACGGACCCCACCACCTGGCCACGGTGCAGGGGACCTCCTGCAAGTCCCCGGACCCTCTTCCGCCCCAGCTCCTCGCCTCGGGAGGCTTCAGGTGGCCGCCTCTGGAAGTGGGGGAGGACCCACACCCCTTAATTAACAACCTGAGGCAAATTGGAAACAGCTGTGAATAATTAGCCAATTTAAGTGCTGTGAAGAAGGAATAATTTCTGTAACCTTCGTAATAAATCTTATGCTGTCTCAGTCCCTTCCCTGGACTTGAACTTTTTCTTTCTTTCTTTTTTTTTTTTTTCAGGGGTGACTTAGCACATTACTCATGAAAGAAACAGTATCCCTTTTGTTTGGGCTGGGTCTGTTTAATAACAGAAGAGTCTATTGCAATTATAGGGACAGCACAGGGACAGAGCAAGTGCCCGCCTCTGACGGGGCTCGCAAACGCCGTGGTGAGACAGGCGGCAGTGCCCTGACCCGCTGCTCTGTCCGGCGTGGCTTGATTTCCACTCCAGATGGTGGTCGCTTTCAATAGGCTCCAGATTTTGGAGATTGTCGTCAGAAAAGATAGAATGCCCAGATGTGTTCGTGTCGAACAAGAAGGACCTCAAGGGGCACCTGGGTGGCTCAGTCCATTAAATGTCCAATTCTTGGCTAGAGCTCAGGTCCAGATCTCACAGTCTGTGAGTTCGAGCCCCGCGTCGGGCTCTGTGCTGACAGCGCAGAGCCTGCTTGGGCTTCTCTGTCTCTCCCTGTCTCTCTGCCCCTCCCCTGCACACACACTCTCTGTGTGTCTGAAAATAAATAAACAAACTTTAAAACAATAAAAGAAGGACGTTAAGTGTATGCGGGGCTGGACTTCTGCAGGATTCCAAGAGTTTGTTTTATCCCAACCTGTTTCTAAGAGAGGGAGGGAGGGAGAGACACTCTTTGCATTAAAGAGCAGGAAAAGGGGGCGCCTGGGTGGCTCAGTTGGTTAAGCATCCGACTTCTCTCAGGTCACAATCACGCGGTTTGTGGGTTCAAGCCCCATGTCAGGCTCCATGCTAAGCCTGCTTGGGATTCTCTCTCTCTCTGTCTCTCCCTCCCCTCAAAATAAACCACTTTAAAATAAATAAAGAGCACAAAAGGAACGGAAGTGGCCCCAACCCCTCCCTCCCCATTTTAGAGAGGACAGCCAAACTCACAGAGGGGAGCTGTGTGGCCCGAGCTACCGTTGAATTTGAAGCAAATTGAATCTAGACCTCGACAGTCTGCTTTGGCCCCTGCACAGAGCAGGTTCTGGCTGAGGAAAGAGTCACAATCACCCAGAGCTCCCTCAGGAGGTACATGGGGCAGCTCCGTGAGCAAACTACAGCACTAAAAGGGTGAACTGTGGGGCCAGTCCTGGCTTCCGGTCCTGGTGGTGCCCCTCCTGAATGTGATCTCGGGTAAGTCCTTTCACCTGGTCACCTGTCAATCTATGGGGCTGTGAGATGGCCATGAAGTAGCTTCTCGGGTCTGTCACAAGGGTTGATGAGACAACGCGTGTTAAAATCTCATGAGATACACCCGCTATCCACACCGAGGCCAGTGAAAGGCACACAGACAGGCTCCCATCAAGCTCATGACCCAACCCTCAGGGGTCTCTGGGGACCACCCAGCAATCCTTTGCGATTTCTCCTGGCCATCCCTTGCCCAGAAGATTCTGCTGTGCCTTCCCTCTCCTCAAACTGCCAACCGATGACCTTACGTTTACATTATTTCACTGGAACAAATTTGAAGCGATCAGAAGAGAATTCTTACAGGGCCCTCCGTGAAATCCATCAATCGACTTATATGCATATACTCTGCTTTCCCTCTTGTTAACAAAATGAATGTCTGGGCTCTGATCTCAGCCATTGCTTCACCTTGTGTGGCTGGATCAAAGTTCAGAGAAGCTCAGTAACTTGCCCAAAGTTAACAGATGGACAGTAAGCAGGAGAGATAAAAATCTTATTTCTGATCCTATTAGAAGATAAGTTCTGGAAGATCTCTTCCTTGGTATCCCTCGGAGGGCCTGGCACATTACACACGCTCAGTAAATGTCTGTGATGAATGGATGAATGGATGAATGGATGAATGACAGATCTATGGCTCTCGGTGGACTTCCCATGATACCAGCGACTTACCATCTATAGCTCCCTTCATCCCAAAAGCAGAGATCTTAGTGTGCGAGGAGCTAGGAGAGTTACTTGCCTATTACAGGTTCGTGTAAGGAAGTAGGAATGGAGACTTTGAGAAAGCCAACAGCAGGAAAACAGCCAGGGAGCTGACACACGGCCACAGCCCTGGACAGGAAAAAAAGTCCTTCTGAAATGTGGTGACCCAAGTCAAACATTTTATTCCTCGCAAGAGGAGCGTTTGAACCCTAAACCGTGAACCCTAAACTGGCATATTACCCTAAAAACTAGTCCAGGAGAGGTGAAACTTGAAAGGCCATTCTGTGGAAACAATTTATAATCCACAGTGACCAGGATTCCCATGCAGGACTAGTCCTTGAGAGATGAAATTGCAAGAAAAAAATTACAAAGCTCCCGAAGAAATGAACTGCCTTGAGGGCAAATAAGAGAGTTAGCGCCCCAAGGACCAAAGAGAATAATCTGAAAGCTGAATATTAAAAATACTGTCCTGTATGATGATGATGGGAATGGTCCAATCTGGGTCCATTTCTTTAAAAAAAATTAATGTTTTATTATTTATTTTTGAGAGGAGGAGAGACAGAGTGTGAGCAGGGGAGGGGCAGAGAGAGAGGGAGAGACAGAATCTGAGGCAGGCTCCAGGCTCTGAGCTGTCAGCACAGAGCCTGACGTGGGGCTCGAACTCATTGACCATGAGATCATGACCTGAGCTGAAGTTGGAGGCTTAACCAACTGAGCCACCCAGGCGCCCCAATGTTTATTTTTGAGACAGAGAGAGAGAGAGAGAGAGAGAGAGAGAGAGAGAGAGCGAGCATGAGCAGGGGAGGGGCTGAGAGAGAGGGAGAGAGAAAATCCCAAACAGGCTCCCTACTGTCAGCGCAGATCCCAACATGGGGCTGGATCCCATGAACCATGGAATCTTGACCCAAGCCAAAAATGAGAGTCAGATGCTTAACCAAGTGAGCCACCCAGGTGCCCCTGTGAATTTAACTTAAAGGGAAATCACAGTGTTGCATAATACCCACAAAATCATGGGCGTGGTGTGCTAATTGTGTTGCTTTTTTAAACATCAATATAAATATATAATTCTTATAATTTAAAAAACATTTGTCCCCGTACTAAAAAGATTTCTTATCCCGCCCGCGGTGAATCAACCTAACTTTGGAAAATACTGGCCTAGGGCCATGGCCCTTGTTTCAAAGATGGGAAAGAAAGACTTCGCCGGAAGTCGAAGAGCAAGCTTCCACCGAGCTCAGACCGACACCTGCCTCTCAGCGAGGGACCAAACCATTCCCGTTGTTTCCTACATCACCTTTTCATCTGTTTGCAAAACTCCGGAATTCTTTATGCGTTTTCCAAAATAAATACATAAATGGCCTTACAAGCGAGGTGGTAATTTCTGCCAGGCATTTATCCCATGCCTGCAAATGAAAACCGTATTCGTGCATACTAACGAGATGGGAAGGGAATGCCGATCCTTTTCAGTGAGTGGAGAAGCCGGCCTGCATGGAATGTATTAAAATACTAATATTCCTAAGTCACAGCGAATTGAGGAGCTCAAAGGGCTTCATGAATATGAAGCCATTCAGGGCACTTTGAAAGAAATTAAATTGTAGGGAGAGAGATTTCCTTTACCACTAAAATATTGCCGATCCAGCTCGCCAACAAGATGCTTAGGGCATTTTTAAATCAGGCTATGATTACACTCAACTTTTAATGATCTCTGGGAGCAAACTCTCCAGCCCCATCCACAGGCTTTAACTCCTTCTCTCCACTCCCGCCCTTGCTTGGTCCACGAACTTCCCAAAGACAACTTGTCCAGTAAGTATTCCAACTCCATAGGGCATCATTCAAGGCTCCTCTCAGATCTCACCAGCCCTTCTGGACCACCTGCTCACCCTTCCCTCCTCCCCTCACCCCCTCACACTGGACCTCCTTGGGTGCCTGTGTAAGCGATGGAGGTTCTGTGACCAATAAACCCCAAAGCCCCGTGGCAGAGCGCATTCGAACTTTACATCTCGCTTAATGGTTCGAGGTGAGCGCTTCCCTTTGGTGAACAGTTTTCTTCCATGTGATGATCCAGGTCCTTTCTCCCTATTGTGACTCTGTCATCCCTGGGAGCTCAGGATGCTCTACATCCTGCCGGTCAGACAGGGGAAGAGGTCAAGGTCATAATATACCCCTTCCTTAATCATGTCCGCCAGATGCTCACACCCCACTGGCAAGCACAGTCACTTGGTACCTACTTGGCAGAAGGAAGGTTGGGACGCCAGTCATCGTGTAGATAACCCTCCTTGCCCTTTCTCCTGCTCTTCCTTCTCTACCTCCTGAACTCCTATTCATCCTCCAAGGCCCTATTCTCTTCACCCTTCAAATATCACCTCTTCTGCAAAGCCCATCACTGATGTCCTACACAGAATTAACCAAACTTTCATTTCTGTCACATTCTGGACATATCTCTTGTAGGAGACACTTGGGGTATTCAGGTTCCTGTCTCTTTTGACACCTGAGAGTCCAAAAACTAAGTCTGTGCCTTGTTCAACTTTGGGTCACTAGGAAGCAGCACCTTGCGCTGTTCCTGACATAGGATAGCGAGCAATCAATACGTGTTTTTTAATTAAACCAAAATATGTTCACAAAATTCCTAAAAAGCATTTAGTGAGTTACTCCCAGGTTGCTGGAGGGGTTCCCAAATAAATCACCTTTAGTTCCAAGAGTTAAATTTCTAAGCAAAACACACAATGAACTTGGGCAAACATTCAGTGAGGTGTTGGGTCACCTGAAAACCCCTTCCCAAGTCAAACAGAAAGAAACTGAAGATTACCCACATCTCCTCTTTCTCCACACCTCTGTTCTCCTCGTTAACAAAGACTTTGGAAAGAGTCGCTTGCACAACTATATGCATGAGCAGAAGACAGAAGAAGGACGGAGGTCCGAAGGGAAAACCCTGCATTCAAGGGTGGCCATTTTTTTTTTTACTTTTTAATTTAAGTTAATTTTCGACTTACAGAAAAGCTGCAAAAACAGCACAGAGAGTGTTTGCAGACCCCTCACGCAGCATCCCCCAAAGTTAACACCTAGTTTGCGAAGTCGTGAAAAGCCAGGCTAAACCAGCTGACTTTGGCACAATCCTATCAACCGAACGAAAGACCTTATTTGAACATCGCCAGTTCCCCGCAGGGTCTTCATTTTCTACTCCAGGATCCACACCAGCATCCCGCAGTCTCCAACACGGTCCCATCTTTCCTGGTCTTTTACGACCTTGACACTTCTGAAGAGTGTTGGTATGTAATTCTGTCAAATGGATATGGCAACATTCCTGATAGAGATGATGTTCTGGAAGGACAAGAGCCAGAATCCAAGGGGCGGACATAGTAGGCACGTAAAGGGCGCCTCTCCGCCTCCAAGTTCGGGCCTCTGACGCGGGGATCTCCGTAAGCCCCCGGCCCTGGCCCCCAACACTGAAGCCTCAGCCGCCCTGTTTCCGCCGTGGGCAGAAGTCACCAGTAGGAGTCCCATGTGCACACGCTCCAATGTGTTGCGATGGTGATGGCCGAGACCTTGAGTCTAGTGCGAACGCACATGCACGCACAGAGGCCGACCGAGGTGCTCCTCTTCTGATTGGCTGTTTCCCGAAACCGGAAGTACAGACTCCTCCCCCTTGCGTTGCCAACAGGACCCTCCCACCCGGGATGCTCCTTTAACTGCAACCTGCTTTGGCCTTGGCCGTTGATGCCACACTGTTTCCTCCCATTTCTGAGGGAACTCGCCCCACCCCCCCCCCACGGGCCCCCGGGGGCAGCATAGCCCAGGGGTCCCGGGTATGGGATCTGGGCCAGACCTGCCTGGATTGGAATCCTGTCGCCGGAAGGACTTTCTCAACCGCTGGGACCCACAGTGCAGGGAACCGCAGTGCAAGCCCGGGTTGGTGACGCATCGGAGCAGGGACAGTGAGAGCCCAGCCCCCCTGTGGAGGTCACACCTACCAGGTCCATCCCCTCCTCCTTCCAGAGACCTCTACTGGAATGTCATCTGAAGATATTTCGGGACATGGCCTTGGCAATGGGGGGACTTAACTTCTCAGGAACTAAAAACATCTGGGCTCCGGGGAGACCGGAGTCAGGGAAGAGTGGCCGTCTTCTGCAGCGCAGGGTGAGGACCAAACGGAAAGGGATGTGGAGGACACTCTCCCCTCCCCTCCGTCACCATCTGGGAACACGGCACACATGACCAAGGGTGGGGGGCTGTCTCTGTGAGCTCAGCAGCAGCGGGGACCCGCGTCCGCTCTTTTGTTGTTATCATCAACCCCTGCCTGCCGTCCCCGTAAGACGATCAGAGAAGAATCGGAAGATGCTGGAAACTTCAACAGCCCCTGGAGAAGGGCCAGGGAGCAGCTGTGCCCTGGGGGCCTCCCCGCGTCGAGCAGCCACGAGGTCCCCGGGGGTTCGCACGTGTACAGGCCGCTGGGTCCCACCCCCGAGTTTCAGGCCCAGGAGGTCTGGGCGGGGAAGGGAAACCGCATTTCTAACCAGCTGCTGGGTGGTCCTGATGCTGCCCGCCCAGGGCCCACACTTTGAGAACCAGTTTCCTGGAAGAATCAGTGGGTTTTGCCTACACGTTAAAACTGTGAAGGGGCAGCTGGGTGGCTCAGTTGGTTAAGCGTCCGACTTCAGCTCAGAACTCACGTCTTGCATTTTGTGAGTTCAAGCCCCACATCGGGCTCTGTGCTGACAGCCCAGAGCCTGGAGCCTGCTTCCGATTCTGTGTCTCCCTCTCTCTCTCTCTCTCTGCCCCTCCTCTGCTCTCACTCTTTCTCAAAAATAAACATTAAATTTTTAAAAAAGTAAAAAACAAAGAAGAAATGGCAAAAGTCCATTGACAGGTGATGGTTAGGAAAACTCACGGATGGGTATGTGCCTGAAAAATGATTGGTTGAAGTCCTTGGGCCCGGTGTGGAGCCCCCTGTACTGCAGAATGTAAACTTACTTGGAAACAGGGTCACTGCAGATGTAAGCAGGTGAGAGGGGGCGAAGCAGGGTGGGCCCATGATCTAATAATCCCAGTGTCCTTAATAAGGAGACGCAAGACACAGAGGGAGACCACCATTCAAGAAGAGATGCGCCGAGAAGACAGCCACATGCTGACAGAGGTGGCCCCTGGGCACAGCTGGAGACCCCAGAACACCAAGGATCGCCCACCATCGCCAGAAGCCTGGAGCGAGGCATGGAACCAGTTCTATGCAGAGTGTCCGATGGACCATGGCCCCAGGACACCTTGATCCTGGACTTCCAGCCCCCAGAGCTGTGGTAGAATACATTCTATGCTTTCAGCTGCCCAGTTTGTGGCAGCCCATCACGGCATCCCTGGGAAACGGCGACAGACACGCACTCGGCGGCTGGACTGCCCACTTAGCATCCCTGCTGTCCCACTGACTCGCTGAGTAGTCTTCATTACTTAACTCCTCTGAGCCTCTGTTTTCCTATCTTTAAAATGGAAAGACAGTATGTCTCATGGGGCTGTGTTTAGACAACGTGAATACATGCCTGAAAAGCTCTTAAAATAGGAGCCCAGCTCCTAAAATATCGGTGTTCACTAACCATAAATACATACATTTTTAATGAAGAGTAGGTGTGAACAGTAAAATACCACACAGGCCTTAAAGAATGGATCTAGAGGCGTCTGGGGGCTCGGTCGGTTAAGCGTCTGACCTTGGCTCAGGTCATGATCTCATAGTTCGTCGGTTTGAGCTCCTCGTGGGGCTCTGTGCTGACAGCTTAGAGCCTAGAGCCTGCTTCAGATTCTGTCTCCCTCTCTCTGTGTCCCTTCCCCATGGACACTCAGCCTCTCTCTCTCTCTCTCTCTCTCTCTCTCTCTTAGAAATAAACATTAAAAATAACATTAAAAAAAGGAAAGGATCTCATGCTCTGAAATGGGGTGACTCCTAGGATATACTGAAGAGGTGCGGGCAAGGTGTAAGGCCCCGCACTAAGGTGCTGTCATCGATGTAGGACAGGTAACTACAATGTTCTATATTATATTCATAACTGTCTTTGGAAGCGGCTGCTAACTACAGGGTCTCCAAGGGGTTACCTGTGGGGCTTGGGGACAGGGAGGGGAGGTGCCTCACTTTTTATGCATGCTTTGTACTTTTAAATTCTGAACCCTCTGCATGCGTCACCTCTTCAGAAATTACTCAGAAAGGTTAAAGAAAGAGATGATGCAATCAATAACGGGGGAGTGGGGGCGGCGGATGGGAACCAGGGTCTGGCTAAGAATTGATTTCGAAAGTCCGCTGGGCGATGATTCAGCCAGAATCTGGGCAGTGGGCGATCTCCACTCTGCCTCATGCACACGGGCGGCTGCATTGATCCAGAAAGGAAATTCAGTTTGGATGGAACCAGGCTTGACTCCCCCCAACCATGTTCATTCTCTCATAACTTCATTATTAAGCGAAGTCCTAGATACAGAGAGAGTGTTCTTGGAGGGATCAACAATGGTACCCATTCCAACCATTGATACATTGTTACAGATTCTCCAGAATTTCATATTGGTACGTACTACACAGGCTTTTGTCACACTGTTGGATTTTGCTTCTGTAAAAGGAATCCCTTGGATTCTAAATAAACATTCTGGAATCAGGGGCTTACGATTGGCAGATCTCAGAAGTCTACATCTGCTGCCAGCACCGCCAGGCGGGAGGCATCTCTGGATAAAATGCCAGGTGGGACAGGCACCTGTACTCAGACAGAAATGGCAGGAAGCCGACCCGCCAGGGTGCAGAAGTGATGACAGCACCCGCCGCCCGGTCCCCGGCTGCCTGCACACTCACCATGAGCGGCCTCTGGGCTGAAGAGTTTTACGGATATTGTCACCTTGAATTCCAGCTGCAACGTACAAGCTGGGTCTTATAATTCCCAGTTCACAGATGGGAACACTGAGGCGAGGAGAAGTTAACCGATGTGTTCGAAGCCACCCAGCTCAACCAAAGGCCAGGACTTGAACTCAGTTCTCCTGACCATTGTGTTATACTTATTCCCGGAGTTGCTCCCTGTAAAATGGCTGTGTGGGCGTGGGTCAACTTGCACTTGGGGGGAGGGGGGCGGCTCCTGAGCCCTGTCACGATATCACAGCTGTGGGGAAGGGGGAGAGGTCTGGGATAGCCCCTCTTTGCCCCTCATATGCTGGACCCAATCACCAGTTGGTCTGAAACACAGAGGTTCTGTAAGATGCTCCTAGGAATTGCCCCACATCCCTCTAGCTGCCTTCCAGGGAAGGAGGAGAGAAGGGGCTCTGCAATTAAAGAGTTTGGGACACAGATATAGTAGATTTCCCTTTGGGAAATTCACACCATGCATTAGCGTACTAAGGGCTCTGGGAAGGACAGTAGGAAAAATAAAGTGAAGCAGGTTACCCATGTCGAAAGCAGCGTGTCTCCGTTTTATTCCACAAGAACCCCTCCTGCTGGGCTCCCAGAACCCCTCAGCCGTGGGCTCAAGCAGCTGCCCCTCGCTCCTTGCTGGGGAGCATGGGAAGTGGCCACACATGCATCCCCCTCCAGGAGGGCTAGGAGGGACTGGAAAGAGCTGACCCTGGAGATGGGGTGACCCAGGGGCCACAGCCTACAATGTGGCTAAGGGGCTGCTGTTTCCAATCTGTGAGCACCATATGATCAATTACTAAGGTGACAGTGGCAGAAAGGGAGGTGAGGCTTGTCCCTAATGAAATCCGCCTGATTGCCAGGGCTTGACGGCAAGCTCTAGGTGGACATTGCCCCAAGCCGTGAGTAAGCATCACCCGGGCCCTTGGCACATGGCACAGGACACCTCTGACCCGTTTGAGCCTGATCCAGAGGCTGGATCTTGAACCCGGCTCTGCCTTGGAAAGCGTTAGCTTGTATCTGTTTGTAACTGCATTTCCTGGTTTGCATGTATCTCTGCGCTATGTTTTGTTTTGCTTTTGATTTAGAGAGAGGCAGGGGAGAGGAGCAGGGGGAAAGAGAGAGAGGGAATCCCAAGCAGGCTATATGTGAAGTGCAGAGCCCAACGTGGGGACGCGGGGTTCGATCCCACAACCCTGGGATCACAACCTGAGCTAAATCAAGAGTCAGTAGCTCAACACCTGACCCACCAGGCGCCCCATGTCTCTCCTTCTTGAATTTTTTTTTGAGACAGTTATAACATCTTACTGGTTTAGTTCATTAACTAATTAATTAAAATCTCAAAGGGGTTCATTTAATGTTCTATTTATATTTAGATTTGTATTTGAAAATTTTTAAATTATCCCTTAACATCCTCACGTTTATAGTTCCAAAAGCCTAAACAGAATATGAGCTGTTTTTTTCTATTAATTCTCCTCTTTTTGATTTCCTTAACTGTGCTGAGGGCTCTTAGTCTTGACTTCAACATTGGGCTCACGGATTTGTATTCTTTCTTATTTAATAATTAAAACATTTTATGCTACGGACTTGCATGCATCTGTGGCCGGACGAAAAACGACCTCCCCAAAGGTGTAGTCACTTCCTAATTCCCAGAAGCTGTGACTAGTACTCTATATGGCAAAAGAGGCAGTATCAGGTGATATGGCGTGTATGTCAAAGTCAGGGACCTTGAGAAGAGGAGTTTGTCCTGGATCATCGAGGTGGACCCTAAATGCCACCACTTGTAGCCTTTTAAGACGGACACGGGAGATTCGAGACAGACATACACAGGAGGAGAGATTTGAGGGATGCAGCCTCAAGCCCAGGGCGGCCGGTGGCCTCGGCAGCTCCAGCCCCAGAGGGGGCGTGGCCGAGTCCAGCCTGATTTGTTACAGGAGCTGCAAGAAACTAACACCCTGATGCAGATTTGTCGGGGCTGCAGGGATTTCCCTTCACTGGGAAGTCATCATCAGTGTTTCCGGGTGAGCTCCCGTTGCAGCTTTTAGTTACCTTTTGATCTAAGAGGGAGAGAGTGAGCAATGGTACCATTCTTTTGAAGCAGGTTCTGCTCTTGCTGCTGATTCAGGTATTACTGCTGGCCCTCCACATTTGGCTTGTGCTTTTTTTGAACATATCCATATCTTTATCACAGCAAAATTAATGTTGAATTTTTTTAACGTTCCATGTGTTATGCCCAAGTTTCCAATAGCACCCCAAAAGAAACCAGAGACTACCAGGGAGACTGAGTCACGCATGCAAAGGCAAAGGGCTTTATTACGGGCTTATAAGCACCAGCTCACAGACTCCACCAACCCACTGGCCACATGGAGAGGGAGAGCCCCCAACATGGTGGTGTAGGGGCTTTTTTAGGAAGAGGGCGTTACAGGAAATGACAACACAGGCACAACGATCCATTCCCTACCCCCTATCAATACTAGCAGTAGTGGGAGCCAATCACAACATTTAGAGCATCGACCAATCACAGAGTGGGCCCAGGACCCTCATGTAGGGCGTGACTAAGCAATAGGTGATTACCTTATAGCCTCAATCTTTAGGCCCGCCCCTAGAAAGGTCAAAGGTGTTAGCCGGCCTCTCCTGATTGGGTGCCACAAGAGTTGTCCCTCCTTCCCTGGACAATGTGCGCCCTTCCATTGGCCAATGATACAGAGAACCCGGCACCTTGGCCTTTAAGTACAGGGGAAGCCTGAATCAGACCTGCATCCTTTCACATGGGCTGAGAAAAGTTGTAAAGAAACTGACAAGAGGAGATACATAGATCTACTGTTGGCATCGCCTCTGGTCCTACGTTTGCCTACTCGGTCTAAACACCTGAGAGATGTGTGCTGAACTTTCTGCCCTGTTATGTTTGTGGTCATTTCTGTTTGTAGCATGAGCAGTCTGTTTTCTAGATGTTAATACTATGTAACCCACCCCATAGAACTGTGATTGTTCTGTTTTCTTCATAGGTGTTTTCAACCTTTAGCAACCCCCAATGCGTCCTCTGTAGTTTTTTTGTTTCTGTTTTGTTTTGTTTTGTTTTGTTATTTTACCTCCCAAGTCCTTGGAAAGGACTTTAAAACACTTCTTCAAAAAAAATTTTAATGTTAATTTATTTATTTTGAGAGAGGGAGAGAACCCCAAGCAGTCCCCACACCCAGCCTGAGCCCCATGTGGGGTTCAATCTCATGACCCTGGGATTGTGACTTGAGCCGAAATCGGGAGTTGGGCACTCCACCAGCTGAGCCACCCAGGCGCCCCTCTCCATCAGACTTCTGAGCCGCATTGTTTTATTTACACGTATCTCGTGGAGACAGAACACAGCTGGAGTTTTTTTGGTTTTGGGTTTTGGGTTTTTAAGTCCAATCTAGGATAAGCACAGGGTTTAACCCGTTTACTCTTATTGTCATAAGATATTTTTCTTTTTTCATTACCTCATTTTATAAGCCGTTATTCAATGATTTATTCTTTATTCTGCTTTGGTTTTTCGGCCCCTAATGACTGGGAAAGCGTCTGTGCCATTTTAGAATCTTCTGTTCGCAACTGATGCCACCCATACCTTCAAGAAGCTGTATTTCACTTCATTTCCAGCTTATTTGGGGGTAACCACCTTTTTGTTTACTTATTCAACACGTCTTGAATGAGTGTGCACTGTAGGCCAGATGTGGTGCTTGGACCCAGGACTCAGAGACGGGCGAGGATGGTCATGGAGGGAGGGAGAGAGCTCAGCAAGTAATCATAATCACACAAGTGCAATTATATAATAAGTGCATTTTAATAAATACAGAAGTACTGTTGCAATAATCCCACAGCTGCCTTCAAATTCTACTTACGTACCGTAGGTGAAAAAACACGCAACGTGATTTGCTTGTAACGATGTCCGTCTAAATAAAAGGTCCCCACGGGGCCCAGGATTCTTCTTACAAGTTATGCTACTTTCTGAAAAAGCGTTTTGGCATCTGTCCTCTGTCCGCTGGAATCCACTTGGGAGAAATGCGTGGCCCTGTCCACTGCCCACCAGCTGATCCTCCCTATTTCTCCATCTCAAGGCCGTTTCAGTGAAGAGCAAGAGGAAGGAATCACACTCTGCTTTTTACTGAAAAGACCACGGAGGCCCCCACGGAGACCCAGAAACTAGCACCGCAACTTGCTATTGAAATAATGAATTGACCAGACTCCTTTGCTCCAAGCTGCCTCAATCCCTTGGGAAGAAGTGAAGGGGTAAGTAACTCACATGCTGTTCGAATCCTGACCCAGTCCTCAGCTGACTGGGCAAGCCGGGGTGAGACTTGGCTTTTCCTCTCCTCCCCAAGGCACAAGACAGAGGCCATCACTGAGTCAATGATGAAAGTCCGTGGGCCTCAGATGTTACCCCCGGTTTGGGGGCAGAAGAGGAAGAGACTGTGGGGGCAGGAATTGACATTCACTGCTCCCTGGGGGAAACAGTGAAGGTCGTTTCGGGAGAAATCCAGAAACTCTACAGCCAGAAACAGACCTCGAAGCAGAGTTGTTTGCTCAGCCTCTAAGGAGGCAAGTGCTTGGGCTATGGGGGTTGGACGAGGCATCAGAGAGGGTGAGTGGGTCACGTGGGCACACACAGCCCCAAGGGCCTCCGGGACACCAGGGTGAGATGGTCCTAGGGCCGTGCCCAGCCCTGACGCCGTGGCTGCCCAGCCCTGACTCATCCTAGTGTTCTAGGAAACAGCTTCAGAATGGGACCGCCCAAGCATCCTGGTCGACTTTCCACTATGGTCAGTGGAAACGAAATCTTTCCTGATTACACTTCCCCCAAGGATGCCACACTGCCATCTTCCAAGAGGCCCACCCACTGGGGCTTTACAGACGTGGAGATCAAACCCAAAGCTGCGGGGGTCAGCACCAGCACGGCCACCTCCAGACCCAAGGGGGGAGTCCTAGCGGGTGGTGTGGGCAGCTCACCCAGCTCCACGGAAACAGCTCAGCCCATGCCCTGGTCCCTCCACTGCAGGGTCCCAGCCCTTCCCACAGCCAGCAAGGCTCGCCCAGAGCCCGAGCGCCAGTCCGCCGCCCCCGGCCACCTCTGTCGGCCTCCCTTCTGTCCCAGGGCATGGTGCCAGCCATCTCTCTCTCGCAGACAGGTATTCAAGGAACGTCAGCTTTGGGAGGAGGGATGAAGAGACAAGAGGGGAAGAAAATCCACCTTTATGTTCCCCAGCTCTGCCTTCCCCCAAATGCATAGTAGCTAACAGAAGTTTCCATTCACAAAGAGAGTTGACCGCTGGCTAAGATTTTCTCTTGTTCTTTTTCTTCTTCTTCTTCTTCTTCTTTTTTTTAAATCTGGTGTTTATAATTCCAATTGGTGTAAAATTTCCTGATGGTTAACACATCACACTACTGACACTTTTGAATGAATGACTCATTCCCGAATAATTGAGCAGCTTTGTAATTTGGGAAGTAAAATCACATTTATGAGTCCCCCGAGGGAAGGGTCTATATTGTTGTGCATAAAAAGTAGATAAATCATAAAAGTAAAAATCTGCAAACATTCCCATTAGCCTCTGTCCTTGCCTGGAGGCCGTGCCTCTTAAAAGCGCACAGCTGCCCGGAATCACCAGGGTGCTTTAACATCGGGCCCCATTTTATCTTGATGGTAAAATTACACGTTGGTCACCATAATCCCGTCTGTGTCCAAGGGACTGGCCATGCTCTGAATCCTGTTCCCTTCCGCCTGGCTTCTTGTCCCTGTTCAGGCTTATCCAGGCCACACTGACTTTGGGTGCTTTGTGGCCCAACGCGGATCCCCATGGAGAAGAAACACTCCCCAATTAAGCCAGATTCAATTACAAGCGACATCCACAAATAATAAATAGGTGCATTGCCAATTTAGGGCCCAACAAACCCTCAACATGACCCTAATAAGACCTGACAAGGGTTGCTTTTTTTTTTCTTCTTCTTCTTCTTTTCTTTTCTTTTTTTTAAGTGGTTGAGAGTCAACTCGTATTATTTAGTTTTAACGACACACATGCGTGCATTTTTAAGCGTATCTATTTTTAAGAGCAGAAAGTACACATGGAACCAAGGGGCAGACTCCAGCCTACGCTTTTCGGTGCTGAACTCTAATTGTGTTTTTATGTGCTGTGGATTTGAAATCTAGAAGTCCTGGGATTTTAAGCCTCAGGTCCTTTTCCCACTTTTCCAGAGTACTGTAAATTAGTTTAGTATGCTTGAAAGAACCCTTAATTATAACCGCGCTTGTTGACATACTGGCTTGAGGCCGCACAGAGCTGGCTTTGGGACGCCTGCCCTTGGTTTTGTAGTTACAGTGCATTTTAAGGGCCTGACAGGTCCGGTGCTAAGATGTTCTGAATTAGATTTGAATTACAACCGCTAAATGCCCTTGTCAAAGATCGTTAGTCCTGACACTAGCCATATACCTTGAGCTGACTATTCTAATGCAGGGCCCATGGCTTAAACAAAGACATGCCCCCAAGTTTCATTCCGAATTGTCAAAACGTAATTGAGTTAAAAAGAGCAACTACAGCAATAAGAGTGCAAAATCTTTGCTGCTTCTTTTCGCTTTGAAATAAATCCAGGGGACAATTTAGCGGCATCACAGGCGCAAAACGAGAGGAGCGTTTTCCACCAAGATGCGGTGTTCTTAAGACATAAAAACCCCAGACCCGTCCCTGTATCGCAGGATTAAAACGGCCCAAGAACTTCTCAGATGCGTCTCGATTTCAGACCTAGTTCTTCCCAGAGTAAGAAGAGCCGGCCGGGCCATCCCCCCAGCACTGCCAGGCACACGACTGTCACTCGACAAATGTGGCCATGGAAATGCATGAGTGAATTTTCAGGCAGACGGACGGAGGGTAGAAAGGTCGGAGAGTGGCGTCGGGTCAGGTAGCCCGGCTTGAATCTCCTCCCTCTCTTTTCTGATCTTCCAAATCCTTGTTGGCAGCCCCAGGGGTGACCATGCCGGTGTCCCGAGAACCAACCGAGACCACAGTTAGTAAAGTAGTGTCTCTACCCTGTGATGGATTGATACATTTCCTTTCCTTTCTTCAAAAGATGATTCACACCAGGGTTTCCTGAAGCCGCTGGGGAGCTCCACACTGAAGCCAGGCCCGGGAAGGCCGGAACGGGGTGCAGACTCCAGAGCCCAGAACACTGGTCCGCCCTCACGCGGGAAGCTGCCGGCGCCGCATGAGGGGGGCTGGGGCTCACGGTGGCCGAAGAGCATCTGGTCCACCTAAAAATCCCCCCAGTTCAAAACTTCCAACCCATCAGTCAAAAACACACTGAGCCGCCGGGGGATTCAGCCGGGGGCCAGCAGTTTTCATACATTTCAAGGAAGGCAGCTGATGAACTGGAAAGTGGGTGGGCAGATAGAAGACGGGGTGACTTTGAACTTCGGAGGAGTCATTGTTTTAGCACATGAATGCCCTAGTGATCATATGGGCGTATTTTAAAAGTACTCATTGTTTATCTGAATTGAAACTTAGCCGGGTATCATTCTTCCCCCTCTTCTGTTAAATCTGGCAATCCTCACTAGGAAGAGCCTAAAACTGAGAATCAAAAAAGACCCGAGGTGAGGTCCTCCTTGACCTTAGTAACGCACTTCACCTCCCGGAGCCTCCGGTTGCCCTGCAGTGACACAAGGCCAGGCCTGAGTCACAGAGGAGGGGAGGAACCCTCTTGAGGACCCCCACGGGGCTGGGGACGCTGCGAACCCCGAACCGCTGCTGTGGAGTCATAACTGTCGATGGCTGTCAAGTGCAAAGGGCCAGGGACTGTTCCATCACGAGAGGGAGAGAAGGCCCTTCCTCCCGTGCTAAGGAAAGAATGCAGCATCTCAACTACACATGGACTTCTTAGCAGCTGTGGAAGCAGGAAGTCATTGGATTGCGTCGTCGGATTCTTGGAATGGAAACAACCAGCACAGATCTGGGCAGCTCAGCATGAAAAAAATTCCCCAAGAAGACGCTCCAGTGGCTTGTTGAGGGAGGAGGGGATTGTGATGGAAGATGAGGTTCTCAGTCTGCGTCTGGAAAGGCCATTTTGTGCCGCGTTCGGGAAAAGCCTGCTAGGCCCGGGAATGTTGGTCCCGGCGAGAGCGGACGGGGAGAGAGAAACCTCGGGCCGCAGACAGGGACAGGCGATTTACTAAAACCAGAGGTTTCCCCTTGGCCTTAAACTTGGAGCTGGAGGACCAGGAGCCCCAGCCTTTCCTCTGTGAGGCTGCCTGAAAATCTCTTCCATGCTCTAAAATACATGGGAGGAAGAGTACATTTTGTAGGTTCGTGCATAAAGCCAAAAAGCAAAACATCCTCCTTTGGGAAAAAAACGGGGAGTCCTCAGGGGCTGCAATGATGAAACACGGTGTCTGAAGTTTGCTGCCCACACGGCCCGTGGAGACAGGTTGTGTGAAACAAGCTATTTCTCAGTTAGGGGAAGGCTCTGGCGGACCAGGGAGGAGAAGGTACTGGTCTCCAGGCCCATCGGCTGAGCACTGAGGCTGCGCAATGGGGAGAATCAACTCACCACCCCTCGCCCTTCGTGGCGCTCATTTCCGATTCCATCAAGAAGCCCATCAGCTCGGAGCAACCCCCTCCCCGCCTTCCATCGGACTGATTCGGATTCGAGTCACAATCCTGGGCTTCAAGCTGCTGCCGCTTAAGGAGGCTTATTTTGACACAGTAATTACAGGGCTCGAACGATGCTTTACATTAGAGTATAAAACACTCATTAAATTAAAATTCTTCCATGAAATCATGAAAATAAACAGTCTGTCCAAACTGGCATCAACAAATTCACAGGGCGTCTCTGCGTTTTCTCAGGCCCGGGCCGGCCACAGGCTGCATTTAACCACGAAGTGTGAATGGCTCACATTCCTTTGAAGGCAGCATTCTGCTTCTTTTTAAGATTATTGCTTTAATTGTTTTTACAACTTGTAAGATTTTAAGGCCATTAAGCTTCAAAGTTGGGAGTGGGAGAATCCAGTGTGTGGGTTGGGGGGAGCGGGTTACCACTCAGAGCCCCCAGACCCTCCTGGGACAATTAAAATGCAGGGGACAAGCGGGGATGGGCAATTTTTCCATGACCCCTTAAGGGATAGAAAATAAACCTCACGTTTCAAAGGTTTTAGCTGGGAGACCAGGGAACAAGAACGTGGGTGGAGAGAGCAGAGGGCTCAGGGCCAAACTGGGCACGGAGCTGGCATCTGGCTTGTCTGAGCCCCTCTCCTTGTGCACAAAAGGGACGCTGTGTCCTAGAAAGTCACCAAGAACACCGAGTTGGCCCGAGCAGAGTGGCTGTGCCTGGAGAAACACAAGGGGAGCACATGTGAGCCTCTCTGATCACATTTTCATCGACTGATCAATACGTAAGCTTGTTGGGTGTGCGTTTCCGCTTAGAGACATCTTGTTGAATACATGACTTTGATTCATCAACAGGGAACTTCCAGGCCACCGCCCCGAGACTCTGGCTGGAGAGCACACACACATCTTCACCATAAGACACGGAACAGCCTCTTGAGCCAGACAGCATTAAGCTTGGGGGCCCTGATAACAGAGAATCACCAACAAAAAGTGCACAAATGCAAAAACAAAAATTAGTATGAAATAGACCACAGTGCATCAAGGACCCTTGTTTGGCTTGCGAGTGGACACTGGAAGGCACAGCGTCCCCCTGCTCTTGACCTCAGGTGGGAACATGCACATCCCAAGTGCTCCTGTTCTGGGCGTGTGCGTGAGTGACTTCAAAAACAAAAACAAAAAACCTCCAGGAGTGCTGATTTGGGGTTAGAAACAAATCTTAGTGAGGAGGAGAGTCAATGAATACGGAATCTGTGAACAATGAGGGTCAACTCTACAGGCATGACAAGGGGTTGTTTTTAAAATAAAACGAAACAGGGGCACCTGGGTGGCTCAGTCGGTTGAGCATCCGACTTCAGCTCAGGTCATGATCTCGCAGTTCATGGGTTTAAGACTCGCGTCAGGCTCTGTGCTGGCAGCTCAGAGCCTGGAGCCTGCTTTGGAGTCTGTGTCTCCCTCTCTCTCTGCCCCTCCCCTGCTCACTTTCTGTCTCGCTCTCTCTCAAAAACAAATAAACATTAAAAAAAATTTTTTTAAATAATACAAAACTGACAATCTCTACTTTACCTTCTAAACTGGGGTTTCAGGGAAGGGAGTGGAAATGGTGGGCGGCTCAGTCCCATTTGAATCAGGGAAAGAAATGTCAAGTACTGCTCCCTGTCACCCACAGAGACAGGAGGGACCAAAGGCATGACAAAGAGTTTGATCTAGATGCGAGGAAAATGAATTTTAAGATACCGTCTCTCGCACTTTGTTTACCCGAATACAACGATGGGCCGAGAGGCTTCGTCCACAAAGTGGGGAGGAGGGAAGAAGTTCTAGAAAGAGATTGAAATTGAACCTAAGATAATCTGGGGCTTCTGGGGCCCTCACCGAGCTCCAGATGGAGGAGGGCTGCTGTGAGTGGCCCGAGGGGGCTCACGGGGGGGCATCTGCTCCCCCCGGGTCTGATGCCCCATCTTACCTGGGGCATCACTGTGCTGCCAGGGCCAAACCTCCAAGTACCCAAGCTCCCGCACCTGCTTTTCTGGGGGTGTTTGGGGAAACACAGGTCAAGAAGTGGACCACAGAGAATGGGCCAGACCCCAGGAGGAGAGAGGGAGGCAACATGGAGAATGGGGTGGAAACAGATCTTACAGCTAGCTGGTGGAGGTGAGGAGAAGGGACTCCATCTGCAAGAGAGTCCAGAGAAAGTGGGTGGAGGCTGAAGACGAGGCCCCGTCACACATGGGGTAAGAGGTTCGATGCTTCCTCCTGTAACTATTAACAGGGACAGCAACCCAAGCACAGGACTAAGGGACACCTGGGAGTCTAACACGGTAAAACCTTGGTTTGCGAGCATAATGCATTCTGGAAACAGGCTTGTAATCCAAAGCCCTTGCATATCAAAGCAAATTTCCCCCCAAGAAAAAAAATGGAAACTCAGATGATTCATCCCATAACCCAAAGATATTCACGTAAAAATGATTACACTACTATAATAGAATACAAAAATAATAAAGGAAGTAGAAAATATAAAGAAAAATAAATTAACCTGCACTTACGTTTGACACCTCCGTGGCCGGTGTGAAGGGGACGAGAGAGGAGCGTTCTTGTGTAGGACGACTTGCACGATCACTAACGGAAGCGCTGTGATCTATCGGCTCAGTGGAATCTTTTTCTTTTCATGCAACGTGAACAAGGAACCTATCCAATGACACTTGCTTTTGCCTCCTTTTGAAGATTTTGTGGAAATGTGACATTGCATTGACGATCACCCACAATCCCGCAGAGAGAGAGAGAGAGAGAGAGAGAGAGAGAGAGAGAGAGAATCATGGGCTCAGTTGTGATCATGTGACATTTGGTGTCACAGACTACTCATATTGCAACACATCACTTGTTTATCAACTTAAAATTTATTAGAAACATTTGCTCATCTTGCAGAACACTCACAGAATAAGTTATTCACAATTGAAGGTTCTACTATACTTGGGACATCCTGGGTGACTATGAAGATCCAAAAAAAACTTATCCTAAGTGCTTAGAACATAATAGAACTTGAAACTAGTGATTATAAGTGTGGTCATCACAAATAAAATATGCTTTTACCTCCAATTCTTCCCCCTTCTTCTCACTATGTAATAACTCCTCAGAACAGAAACCATATCTTAGTCATTTCTGGAACCCCAGGGCTCAGAACAAGACCTAGCACTTAGCAGACACTCAGGAAACATTTCCCAAAAGCAGAAAATGAGCTTGGATTTTGTGAAGACCGTCACTTGGCTTCTGAAGGGAAGGGTTGCTTTGATGTGAATACATTTGCACAGCCCCCAGTCTGGCATCTACGCCCAGTGTCTCCAAAGCTAGTTGGAGACTAGAAAATAACCCAGACTTTTCTCTGGTCCTGGGCTCTGAAGAGCCCCAAGACATCGCAGGGGGGTGTCAAGTGGCCTCAGGGAACTGGGGGGGAGAGTCAAGCAGAAGGAAAGCCAAACAGGACACCCCCCTTAGTGTCCACCACCAGCCAGGCAGTAAAGCTGTAATTTTATCAGATTATTCATTAAATTATACAAGGTACGTATTATTAAACCAAAATGGCCTCTTTGCTTAATAAGCAAACAAACAAATAAACAAAACACACTTGCATATTGCTGATATCCAATCACTTAACCCTGGAGAGAAGAAAACGGAATCAGAAAGGGAAAGTGACTTGACCCAGGTCACAAAGCAAGAAAGGGACAGACTTCAGCTTAGAAGCCAATTTCCACCACACAACGGGATGGTCCTCATTGAGTATATCCATTTAAGTATGAATTCTTTGTAGTAGTCATGAGAGGCTAGAATAAGCTGCAGTAACAAATAGTCCCCCAAGTCTCAGTAGCTGCCAGAGTCCAGCTCCAGCAGGTCCAGGGCTCCCTAAAGGATGGACAGTGTTGGCGAAAGGGGAGTGAGAGAGCCTCAAGTTTCTTTCTGATCACTAGGCAGACATCTCTGCACTGACCAGAGAGTCAGCTTTATTTATGGAAAAAAATGTATGGGGCCAGCACAAAAGTGGCATTTGCCTTAGACAATGATTTCTGATGACCAACTTCTTTGGCATGTAAAAATTTCCCAGAACATAGATTGGTAGAAGACTCATGCATAATCTTTATCAATAGTGATTGATGAAGGTGATTTAGATGCTTATCATCTGGGGAAGGAAGGTATCTTCAGCATTCAAATACAAGACATAGCATAGCAAAGGCAAGAGTTAGTTCTTTATGAGCAGGGGTCAATAGCCTGTTTTCTTGAGGGGACGTAAAACAGGTTTCTCAGGAAATGTAGCATTTGCTCCCATAATCACAAAAGAAGAAGTTCTCACAATAAGTTCCTTCACAAGGTCCAATCAGCATATTTTAGGATAAGGGGGCTAGTCATTCCTGATACCAGTCAACAAGGCGCCTTGGGGGTCGGTGCTGGAGCAAAAATAATTGAGTGGGGGGTGGATATCAGTCACACCTGATGGCAAGAGGCCTTGCAAACCCTCCTTACCTCACGAGGAGTTTTCCCAACTTAGTGAGTTCAGAAAACGGCTCCCAACAAGTAGCTTAACCCAGAACTTGGTCTCACCCACACAATACAGCTCTGGGTGATCCTCCAGGGCAGCCATCCTCCATGTGGTGACTCTGGATTCTGGATGCTTCTTCTGGGTGGCCCTGTCATCTCAACATAGGTCCCCTCCATTATCACCTCAGTCCAGAGAGGAAGGACTTCCTTGCCTCTCAGCCTGGAAATGACACACATCACTTCTGCTCACACTTCGTTGTCCAACACTAGTCATGTGACTCTGTCTCCATGATCTCCATATGCCCACAAAGAAAAAAGAACCAGATATTGGCATAGGGACTGCTCATTCTGAACGGCTGTGAAATTTTAGTCAATCCTTGGGACAGTAGAAAAATCTTGGGATCCAGAGACACAAAACCTGAGTTCAAGCTCTGGCTTTCCCAGTTTGTGACCATGTGATCTCAAGAGCACCTTAAACCTCACGTTTCTCCCAAACATGGGTGGAATAGGAATACCTTCCTTCTCTCAGCAGTGTTTTGAGGTTCAAAGGAACTGAGGCATGTGACATTGATTTGAAAATTATAATGAAGTCTTTGAATGTTATTTATTTGTTCTCCTTGTCAGAGCTGAGCCAGGGGAGTGTTAAGCCTAATGAAACCATGTAATTAACTCTCAAACAAGTCTGTGCTGGACAGAAAGAACCAGTGCAGAACAGGAAAGGAATCCGCATTCCGGTGGATGCCCAAGAAAGTTCTAGAACTGTAGCCCACCAGAACTGGAAAGAACTACAAAGACTCTCTCCTTTGTGATTCTAATTGTGTAGAGGATACTGAACCCTTGAACCAAACATACCATCACTTGCTTATGAGGATTCAATTAACCCCATTGTTGAAAGAATCACGTGGGTTTTCCCTATCTTGCTCATCCTGGAACTTCTCATAACGCTTAGCTGTGAGCAAAATGGAACTGTGATGAAAACAGCACTGATGGCGGTCTCCAGGGCTTTTGAGCATAAAGCGAGACAGACATGCACACGCCTTGTTCATGTGGACACAGATCAGAACAATATCTGTGAACAGAATCACACCAGTATGAATGTATCAGAAACCCTTGACCCAATAATTCCACCTTGAGGCATCTACTTAAAATATGTTCAGGAAGGTATGCACGTAGATGTTAACCATTGTGTTTTATATACAATAGTGAAAAAATGTAAACTCTTTAAATATCCAACAGTAGGGAACCAGTCAAGACAAAGTGGTTCTTGGTTTGAAAATCTCCCCAGGAGCTTCCTAAGTATAGTCCAAAACTGGCCCCCAGACTTGGAGGGCAGGGAGAGACTGAAGGAAGAGGCAGTCACTCCATATTGCTGGCTAGCTTTTTTTAATTAAAAAATTTTTAAATGTTTATTAAGTTTTGAGAGAGAGTGAGAGAGAGAACATGGGTGGGGTGGGAGCAGAAAGAGAGGGAGACACAGAATCGGAAGCAGGCTCCAGGCTCTGAGCTGTCAGCACAGAGCCCAACGTGGGGCTCAAA
The DNA here is from genome assembly GCF_006229205.1 of Suricata suricatta. Taxonomy (NCBI): domain Eukaryota; kingdom Metazoa; phylum Chordata; class Mammalia; order Carnivora; family Herpestidae; genus Suricata; species Suricata suricatta. The sequence goes on along the minus strand of NC_043708.1, from coordinate 8,733,853 downwards.
CTCACGAACCAGGAGATCATGACCTCAGCTGAAGTCGGATGCTCAACTGAACTGAGCCACCCAGGTGCCCCTATTACTTCAATTTTAATGCGAAGCTACTGTGTGCCAGGCTAGGAGCAGAGATTAAAAGTATTGCTTTGTTTCCCTATGCGTTCACCAGCAAAGATTTACTGATGGCCTGGTAGGTTGGCACTTTGCTAAGATTTGGGAGGCAAAATCATCTGTTTTCATATCCATTCTCCGAATATGTGTTTGTTGAAGGCTTGCAGTCCAGGCAATATGATAGGCATTAGGAAGCCAAATTGCCTGTAAGTAGGTAAATAATACCAATGTGGAAGAAACAATGGAAAGAAAAATGCACTAAAATGTTCATGGTGATTAACTCCAGGAATGGGATTTGCGATGATTTTAATTTTTTTCTTTATATTGTCCACATTTTTTGGAGCAAACATTTATTGCTCTTGAAATCAGGGAGGGAGAAGCCAAATAGAAGGGCATTGTTCAGACCAGAAGCGGAACGCAGTTGCGAACATGAGAACCTACTGTACGGGACAGGGACCCCAGATGAAAACAGGGTCCCCTGGCTCCAAAGCCAGCCAGCCCCTGCTCGGCTCGCCTTCCTTCTGATCCCAACGGCATCTGCTTTCTGGATGAGAGGGGTTCACCTTCCCTCCCACTCTCCAGAGAGTTTTCCCTTCAAAACAGAAAGGTCGCGAGACTTCTAGTTAAACAGATCTGCATTCCGGTCCCAACTCTGCCACAGAATAGTGAGGAGACCTGGAAAAAAGTTATTTAAGCTGCCTGGGCCCGTACTTCTTGATCTGTAAAATGGGGATAATAAACGTAGGTCATCAGCTGCCCATAATGAGGAAAGGATGAATATACTGCAGGCAGGGCACCTGGCACATGCCCACGAGGTGTTTAGCTCTTCCTATTTTTTTCCCTTAAATATCCCCCATCTTCTACCCGGTCTGGGAAATACCAGGAATTCTGATATGCTGTTCTAAAATATCTTCTCATCGATAGACTAGTGGGAAATATTCCAGGAGCCCAGAGGCAGGAGCTGGGGCTGATGCACCACAACCATGCTGTCCCCAACGGCCAGGACGCTTCTCTCCATCTGCTCTACCTGCTTAAAAAGCGGCTTCTCTTCTCCGGGCCCTTTTGTAAACTGGAAAGCCATAGTTTTCCCGTGGACCTCGAGTTACATGCTGCTGTTTACTCGTTGTGGCGTCAAAGGGCTGCTCCAGCTGCAAGGGAATCTGGGAGACATGTTTTTGTTTTTTTAAGTTTTGTTTGTTTTTGAGAGACAAAGAGACAGAGCGTGAGTGGGGGAGGAGTGGAGAGAGAGGGAGACACAGAATCCAAAGCAGGCTCCAGGCTCTGAGCTGTCTGTCAGAGGGCTCGAACCCACGAAATGTGAGCTCATGGCCTGAGCCGCAGTCAGACGCTCAACCGACTGAGCCGCCCAGGTGCCCTGGGAAAAGTATTTTTAAGCCAGAACACTGCTACCCTGAGAGGTACCTGAGGTTCTGTGGATAAGGGCGGGAGAGGAGGGGTGAAGGCAGCTGGGGGCTGATATCCTTTACCAAGAACGTGGCTCCAAACTCTTTCCAGAAAGCCTTCAGATGTAAAAGCACCTACTGCTGAATTATTTTTAACAGCAAAAAGTAGAAAGCAACTGAAGGATCCCAAAAGAAGAGATTGGTTAGTCAAGGTATAGGTTACATTCACTGGATAAAACACTCCGCAGCCAACAAGACCTCTCTTCAGGAGAGTAGGAGGAGACATGGGAAAGCTTCCGCTCCGCTGTTAAGTGCAAAAGCAGAATGTAACTTCGCCCCTGCTCATGACTAACACTATGTAAAATATGTCCGCCTGTGGAAAAAGTACTAAAAAGGGCTACGAGAAAATGCTAGTAGCTCTGACGGGGTGGCGGCGGCATCGTGTATGAACATTTTTTGCTTTATTTCAATTGTACGCAATATTGTTAGATTACTTTTTTTTTCCCAACAAAAGAGTTGTGCGTAAGACATTAAATGATCCAGAGGTGCCTGGCCGGCTCAGTCGGTTAGACATGACTCTTGATTTCATCTCAGATCTTGATCTCAGGGTCGTGGGTTCAAGCCCCACATTGGGCTCCGCACTTGGCGTGGAGCCTACATTTAAAAAAAAAAAAAGAAAAACGTTAAATGATCCGAAAAGCCTAGCAGAAGCTACAGTGAAATGTGTGTCAGGCTCCTGGAGGGGAAGCTATTTTCTAAGCCGTGGCAACCAAAGGGAAAATTGCAAAGGAAAAGCCAGGTGAGTCTGATGAACTCAAATATCAACGCTCGGCCCAACGCAATCTACAACCAGTACACTCTATTTAGCAAAAGAAATCGTTTTAACAGGACCCAGATTGCTGGCAACGCTCTGGTGTAACCCGGGGCTTGCTGGCAAAGGGACTTGGCATGACCCTTTTGGAAAGCAGTTGGGCAATGTTATCCCAAGAGCTGCAAAGATGACCCCAGGTTCTGGCCCCGGATGGCCACCCTGGCGATGGATGCTGGCAGCCTAACTCAGCAGAAGGCAAATCCGTACGCAGAGAGATGTTCCCCGCGGTGCCGTCTGTGAGCACGACACGCGTGAATCTCCTTGCGGAGAGTATGTGCAGTAAATGCCCCACTGGGTGCGCTTCAGTCCCCAGGCGGGAAGTCAATGCCACAAACTGGAAATGTGGTTTACTAGAACAGTAGGTGTTGGGGTGCCTTGGGTGGCTCAGTTGGCTAAGTGTCTGACTTCAGCTCAGTTCGTGAGTTCGAGCCCCACATTGGGCTATGCACTGTCAGCACCGCTTGAAATTCTCTCTCTCTCCCTCTCTCTCTGTGCCTCCCGACTCTCTCTCTCTGTCTCTCTCTCAAAATAAATAAATAAACCTTAAAAAACCCAATAGATGTTAAAGAGGAGAATCTACGGGGCTACGTAGGAAACTTATTTATATAATAGCATTTATGGAGCACCTACTGTGTGCGTGATGCTGAGCAGGATGAGTGTGGGGCTCCGGGAAGGCAAGTGCTGGGTGTAAGCTCAGCCAACACAGCGGTGGGGCTGTGTGTGTGCGTCCACGTGCACCTGGTGGGCCCCGTGCCGTGTGTGTGGTGTGGAGGGTGCATACAGGACAGGGAGGATTACAGGTCATATTTTTTTCTCTGTTCAAGTTTTTCTGATAGTGGCTATATTGCTTTAAAACAATACAATTTTGAACTTCCAGAAGTAAAATCACCCTGTTCTTCTCAAAGCACAGGAAACTGAGAAAGGATATGTGTCTGAATCGCTAAAAATGTAATCTTCGGGGGCACCTGCGTGGCTCAGTCGGTTAAGTCCAACTTCAGCTCAGGTCATGATCTCACGGTTTGTGGGTTCGAGTCCCGCGTCGGGCTCTGTGCTGACAGCTAGCTCAGAGCCTGGAGCCTGCTTCAGATTCTGTGTCTCCCTCTCTCTCTTACCTTTTCCTGCTCATGCTGTGTGTGTGTCTCTCTCAAAAATAAATAAAAAATATTTAAAAAAAATTTTTAATGTAATCTTTGTTCCCAAAGCCAGACATTTAGACAATGGAGAGCAAAGGGGGGAATGCCTACCAAATAACTGAATTTCTAATTTAATTTATTACTTTTTTTATTTGAGAGAGAGACAGAGAGAGAAACAGAGAGAGAAGGGGCCTGGGAGAGTGGCAGAGGGAGAGGGAGAGAATCTTAAGCAGGCTCCATGCTGGGGAGCTCGATCCATGACCCTGGGGTCATGGCCTGAGTGGAAATCAGGACTAGGCCATCTGAGCCACCCAGATGTCCCTAATTTTATTTAATTTTAATTAAACTGAGGCAGCGTGAATGATACTCCATTGAGCACCTTCTCAGCCATTACATATTATTAACATTAATTAAAACTAAGTGTATCCTTTTTTATTGGAACTACCAAAAATTATAGCTGCATATGCGTCTTCCATTATGTTTCTTTGGACTGTTATAAATGTTACTCTTTCATCCATTATCTTTTACAAAATATCTTTTATAATTTGAGGCTTTTCTTTTCACTTTTCATGGAGTGTTTTGATAATGAGAACTTCTCTTATCTTTATGGATTTTTGGTAAGGACAGATTTCTTAAAGATGACCCCCCAAAAATCACTAGCCTTAAAAGGAAATATTAGTAACTGTGACTTCACCAAAATTATATCTTAAATTTTATTCCAGATGTTAGAATTTTTTTTCTTTATACATTCATTTAATTTCTTTAAATTTCGATCAAGTTAGTCAGCATATAGTGCAACGATGATTTCAGGAGTAGATTCCTTAACGCCGCTCCCCCATTCAGCCCCTCCCCCCTTCCCCCACCCCTCCAGTAATGCTGTTTGTTCTCCATATTTAAGTCTCTTATGTTTTGTCTCCCTCCCTGTTTTATATTATTTTTGCTTCCCTTCCATTATGTTCATCTGTTTTGTATCTTAAAGTCCTCATATGAGTGAAGTTATATGATATTTGTCTTTCTCTGACTGACTAATTTCGCTTAGCATAATACCCTTAGTTCCGTCCATATAATTGCAAATGGCAAGATTTCATTCTTTCTGATTGCCGAGTAATACTCCATTGTGTGTGTGTGTGTATGTGTGTGTGTGTGTGTGTGTGTGTGTGTGTGTGTAAACATTGCTATAAACATTGGGGTGCATGTGCCCCTTTGACACAGCACACCTGTATCCCGTGGATAAATATCTAGTAGTGTGATTGCTGGGTCATACGGTAGTTCTATTTTTAATTTTTTGAGGAACCGCCATACTGTTTTCCACAGTGGCTGCACCAGTTTGCATTCCCACCAGCAGTGCAAAAGAAATCCTCTTTCTCTGTATCCTCGCCAGCCTCTGTTGTTGCCTGAGTTGTTGATGTTAGCCACTCTGTTGGGTGTGAGGTGGCATCTCATGTGGCTTTGATTTGCATTTCCCTGATGATGAGTGATGTTGAACATCTTTTCATGTGTCAGTTGGCCATCTGGATGTCCTCTTTGGAGAAGTGTCTGTTCATGTCTTTTGCCCATTTCTTCACTGGATTATTTGTTTGTTGGGTGTTGAGTTTGATAAGTTCTTTATAGATTTTGGATAATAACCCTTTATCTGATATGTCATTTGCAAATATCTTCTCCTATTCTGTCAGTTGCCTTTTAGTTTTGATGATTGTTTCCTTCGCTGTGCAGAAGCTTTTTATTTTGATGAGGTCCCAATAGTTCATTTTTGCTTTTGTTTCCCTTGCCTCCGGAGATGTGTTGAGCAAGAAACTGATGCAGCCGAGGCCAGATGTTAGAATTTTTGCTGTCACGTTCAAGTCCTTGATCCAACGGACATTTCTTGTTTTCATGGCCTCAGGTAGGAATCTGTCTCTTTTTCCCTGATATAAATGAGCAGCCATTCTAGCCTGACTTATTGAGCACCCCAGCCATTCTTTCCATCTATCTGTCTGCCAACTTGTCCCATACGGGGTCTGCACAACATATCTCTGAATATCTGGTCTGTTCCTGTTCTTCTGTCCTTGTACAGACAGCACAGTGTCTTAATCACACTCACTTTTAAATTCTCAGTCCCTGCCGGGGCAAGTCATCCCAACTCCTGTTTCTTCTTAAGGAGGGTCTCTGCTATTCTTGGCCTTGGGGTATTTTGTATACATTTTAAATCAGCTGTCAACTTTCCTCCCAAAAAATAGGGGAAGACGCACCTGGCTGGCTCCATGGGTTAAGTGTCCTACTCTTGATTTTGGCTCAGGTCATGATCTCATGGTTCGTGGGGTGGAGCCCCATGTCAGGCTCTGCACTGAGCATGGAGCCTGCTTGTGGATTCTCTCCCCACCCCTGCTCCTCCCCGTACCCCCCTCTCGAAATAAATAAACTTTAAAAAATAAGGAAAAATAAAACCCCTGGAAATTTAATAGAAATGGCATTGAATAAATCAGTTTGGAAAGAATGGACATCTATAAAATATTGTCTTCCTAGCCATGCAAATGTTATATATCATTTATTTAGATATTTTTAATGCCTTTCTACACATTTTTAAAGTTTTCCTACTTTGACTTGCTCTATTTTGCTTGAATTGTTTCAAGATACCCTAATTTTCATTGTAGCTGCAAATGGTAGTTTTTTGTTGCGTTTCCTAACTGTTCATTGTTCATGTGTAGAAATGCGATGAATATATGTACATGTTGCTCTGACACCTAGTGTATCAGGCTGCTCGGGCCTGTCGTTGCAGCCGGCCATAACTCGGGGGCTTAGAACGATGCGAAGTCATATCCTTACAGTTCTGGAGATGGAAGTCCAAGATCATGGTGCCGGCGGCCACGGTTTCTTGATTCCATATAGATGCTTTCTCACGATGTGCTCAAATTGCCTTTTGTCTGTGCACACGTGCAGAGATCTCTGGGGTCTCTTCCTTTTCTCATAAGGACACAAGATCAGGATCCACCCTCATGTCTCAATTAACGCAAATTACCTCCTTAAAGGCTCTGTCTCCAAAATATGATCACGTTGGGCGTTAGGACTTGAACATGGGAATTAGCAGGTGCCGGGGGGAGACACACAATTCAGTCCATAACATCTAGCAGAATTGCTAAACTCCCTTATTAAATCTGAAAACTTCTAAATTATAATTTCATCCACAGATTCTTTTAGGTTTTCTGTGTGGACCAGAATATCATTAGTGAACAAGAACACTCCTATTCCTTTCTTTCTAAAATTTACATCTTTTATTTATTTTTTTACTTTCTCTGTTGACTGAGACATCCAGAAAAGTGTTAGATAAAAACAGTGATTAACACTGTTTGTCTTATTGGGGCGCCTGGGGGCTCAGTTGGTTAAGTGTCTGACTTCAGCTCAGGTCATGATCTTGGGGTTCGTGGGCTCATGCCCCACATTGGGTTTCTTGCTAATGGCATGGGGCCTGCTTGGGATCCTCTGTCTCCCCCTCTCTCTGCCCCTCCCTGACTCATGCTCACTCTCTCTCTCTCTCTCTCTCTCTCAAAAATAGATCAACATTAAAATTTTTTTAGAAAAGGGAAAGATGTGACATTTCACCATTAAATAAAATATTTGGTACAGGTTTTGGGCAAATACTCCTTGTCAACTTCAGGAAATTCTCTTCATAGCTGCTGACAGCTTCTGCCATAAATTGAATTTGATCAATGCTTTTTGGCACATACTGAGATGATCATCTGGTTTGTGTCCTTTTTTTTGTTTGTGATAAAGGTTTTTTATTTTTATTTTTATTTTTTATTTATTTATTTATTTTTTTAATAGCTTATTGTCAAATTGGTTTCCATATAACACCCAGTGCTTCTCCCCACAAGTGCCCTCCAAAGTCTCACAGTGTCCTCAAAGCTGTTAATATGATCTATTTTCTGTCTATTTTCTAATGCCGATTCAGCCTTGCACACCTAGAATAGATCTAACTGAATCATGGGTTCTTCACACATTCCTCAATCCAGTTTACTAATTTTCGTTTAAGACATTTGCATTTCTATTCACGAATGATATTAACCTGTAACTTCCCAAAATTTAACAACTTAAAACAATAAGCATTTATTAGCTCATGGATTCTGTGGGCCAGGAGTCAGAACATGACCATGGCTGTGGTCTTACCTGAAGGCTCAACTGTGGGGTGAGGGGGGGATCTGCCTCCAAACTCACCTGCATGGACCCTGCTCCTCACTGGCTT
>NC_043708.1:8724447-8726028 GCF_006229205.1 Suricata suricatta | reverse complement strand
GGGGGGGGGGCATCAGTGCGGAAAGGCCAGATCCTCCAAACTGTGCCGCACATTCCACATGGGGTCCCACGAGCTGACTGGTTATGCCTGCAGTCTCCTCCTCCACTCCAGGACCTTGTTGCTTTTTCTTCCTGCTTCACAGCCTGGAAGGACTCACAAATGTGAGTGCATATGGGGCCTAGGGTCAGCACCATGCAGCCCAGGACCCGCCAATCCTGTTCCAAAATTGGGACTCAGAGGATATTCATTAGTGGGCTTCCAAACAAAATGAACATACTTATTAAATGCTGGGTTCAACTTTTTAAGACTTTTATCCTTTTCTACAGGACTTCTCAGAGCTTTTATTATGCCAAGGTGCCTTGTGAGAACTACCATAGGAAAAGCATTTCCCAAAATAAGGACCACAAAGCCCTTTGTGGCAGGTGCCGTGGACATCTGCTGGTTTTGCTTGCCTGGACCTCTTCCCTCTTATTCCAATAACAAATTCTTCTTGTTTCCACAGTGGCATTAGCAGGGCTGAATCTGGGGGCATTGGGTGGCTCAGTGGGTTGAGCATCCAGCTCTCAGTTTCAGCTCAGGTTATGATCCCAGGGTCACTGGATCGAGCCTTGCCTCAGCTCAGCATGGAGCCTGCTTAAGATTCTCTCTCTCTCTCCCTCTCCCTTGCTCGTGCTCTCTCTCTCTCTCAAATAAAAAGAAAAGGAGGGGTGCTGAATCGGAACCTCTCCCAGCACCCTCATCACAAAAGCGACAGGTGGCTTAGGTCTGTCCCCATTTGCTTCTTGGAAGGTCGAGGCTCACGCTACGTGTGAAGAAGTCCTCTTTTTGTCTCAGTTACTGAGCTCTGAGGATTGGGCCTTGAAGCCATCAAGTGTGTCCCAGCAGCACGATCAGGGGCCCTGGGTCCCACCAGGCCTGAAGCCTTCCTTTCCCCAGGTGGGTTTTCCCCCCAGGAGCAGGAGCAGGGGCAGGGAGAGCTCTGGCTGACACGCAATATTCTATGGGAAAATACGGGAGCGCAAGGGAAGACTTGTGACGGTCAGGATGCTACCAGCTGCAAGAACAGAGAGGTCCGCACAAAGTGGCTTCAACAATAAAGAACAGGATTTTCTCATCCCAACAAAATTTCCCCGGAGGATGGCCCCTGGGGTTGGTGAATTCAGAGGCTCAATGACGCATCAACGAACTGGCTTCTCCACAATTTCCGCCTAAGAGGGGGTCCTTTGAAAACCTTCCCGAGCACCTGGGTGACTCAGTCAGTTAAGTGTCCGACATCGGCTCAGGTCATGATCTCATGGTTCCTGAGTTCGAGCCCTGAGTTGGGCTGTGCTGACAACTCAGAGCCTGGAGCCTGCTTCGGATTCTGTGTCTCCCTCTCTCTCTCTGCCCCTCCCCCCCACACGCTCTGTCTTTCTCTCTCCCTCTCAAAAATAAATGAACATTAAAAAATTTTTTAATTACAAAAAATGAATAAATAAAAGCTTCCCTTACACACACGCATCACAATTCCTGAGCTCCGGTTTTCTCATTTATAGAATGGAGGGAAGCGCAATGGCACGAACGTCCCCCAAGCTGTGGCGA
>NC_043708.1:8722656-8724347 GCF_006229205.1 Suricata suricatta | reverse complement strand
GAGAATGTCTCCCAAGGGGCTCACACATGTCCAAACAGAACTCCTAGTTCCCCCGCTCAAAATCCTCCATCTGCTCCCACCTCCGCACAGATCATGAATTTTTCAGGCGCCCAAACCTCAATGTTATCCTTGGCTTCCCCCCACCACCCTTCCTTTCCCCATTTGTGTCCAGCCCACCTGCAGACCCTTGGAATATCTGTCTAAACCGTCTGCTCCCCACCCCTCTCCCCCTCACCATGGTCCACACCACCCTTTCCACCATGCAATTTCTGTAAACGATTTTATTGAGATGTAATTCACGTACATTTCATCCACTCAAAGTGTACATTTCAGCATAGACACAGAGTGGCTTTTATAATGTATTATGAGTGTACCATTTAATTTTAGGACATTATCATCGCCCAAAGACAAACCCCCACCCATTAGCGGCCGCTCCCCGTGCACCCCCACCCCCACCGGCTCCAGGCGGCCACTAATCTGCTCTCGGTCTCTGTAGATCTGCCGATGCCAGACATTCCATATACATGGAATCCTACAGTATGAGGTCCTTGGAATCTGGCCTCTTGAGCTCCATGTAGAGTGTCCAGGGTTCATCCATGTTGTAGCACGTGTCAGCATTTTAGCCTTTCTTAGTGTCTGACATTATTCCATTGTCTAGATATGCCACATACTATTCTAGTCACCTGTCAGTTGTGGACCTTTGGGTTGCTTCTGCTTTTGGACCATTGGGAACAATGTTCTGAACATTCACATACAAGTTGTGTATGGATGTAATTTCTACTCCACGCGGGTCATGGACTTGCTGGGTCATATGGTGGCTCTGTTTAACCATCGGAGGAACTTCCAGGCTGTCTTCCAAAGCAGGTGCCCCCTTCACAACACTCCCAGCAGTGTCTGGGGGTTGCACCCAAGTGGGTGTGAAAGAGCATCTTCATTGAGGTTTTGATTTGTATCTCCCTGAGGATTAGTGATGCTGAACACTTTTTCATATGCTTATTTGCCATTTGTGTATCTATTTTAATCCTAAACCTGGTATTTAATTGGGTTCTCCATCTTTTATTATTGAACTATAAGAGTTCTTTACAAATTCTAGATACAAGACCATTGTCAAATCTGTGATTTCCACATATTGTCTCCCAATCTGTAGGTTATCTTTTGAATTTCGTGATGACATCCTTTTGAAGTATAAAAGTTTTTAACTTTGATGAAATCCAGTTTGTGTGGTTTTTTCTACTATTGGTATCTAAGAAGGCTTTGTGAATCCAAATTCACAACAATTTATTCCTATAGTTTCTTCTAAGATTCTTCTAGTTTTAGCCCTTGCATTTAAATCTTTGATTCATTTAAAAAATTTTTTTAATGTTTTATTTATTTATTTTTAATAATAGTTTATTGTCAAATTGGTTTCCATAGAACACCCAGTGCTTCTCCCCACAAGTGCCCTCCACCATGACCATCACCCCCTTCCTTCTCTCCCCCTCCCCCTTCAGTCCATGGTTTGTTTTCAATTCAATAGTCTCTCATGATTTGTGTCCCTCACTCTCCCCAGCTCTCTTTCCCCCTTCCTCTCCCTATGGTCCTCTGTTAGGTTTGTCCTGTTAGACCTATGAGTGCGAACATATGGTATTTGTACTTCTCTGCCTGACTTATTTCACTTAGCATGACACCCTCGAGGTCCATTCACTTTGCTA
>NC_043708.1:8720357-8722556 GCF_006229205.1 Suricata suricatta | reverse complement strand
AAATAACCATGACCCCTTATAGACATTCCCTGGAAATTTCCAGAACACTGAAACAGCTACCCTGCAACCCCAGATGGTCTGGGAGGCAAGACCTGAGTGACTAACATGGTTAGAAGTTGAGACTCCTTCTTCTTAAGTCTTTTTTTTTTTACATTTATTTGTTCTTGAGAGATAGAGAGAGACAGAGCGTGAACAGGGGAGGGGCAGAGAGAGAAAGAGACACAGAATCGGAAGCAGGCTCCAGGCTCTGAGCTGTCAGCACAGAGCCCGATGTGGGGCTCAAACCCACGGACCATGAGATCAATGACCTGAGCTGAAGTCGGATGCTCAACTGACTGAGCCACCTGGGCACCCCAAGACTCCTTCTTGAGCCTCTGGGGTTTGAACATGCTCACAAGTTGGAGACAAACTGTGCATGCGTGTGTATGTTTCATATTTGTCTTATGTAAATGGAAAAAGCATTGCGTAGGTTGTAACTTCCTAAGTCTGGGACCTCAGCCTCCAGATCTGCGCCTTGAGATAAAACGGGGCAATTACCCAGGCGGGCCATCTCCTGGAACAGCTTCAGACGAAGCCCCAGCAGCCATAATTGAGGACTCGAATGGAACAGAGATGTTCCAAGAATGTTCCCAACCGCTGTGATTGCATCAGCCCGAGAGCCCGGCCCCAGGCTTCTGACCACGGGGAGACCGCCTCCCCGCCCCCCCCCGTGCACAGAAGGCTGGGGGTCCCAGAGTTCCCCCTGTGAAGCCCAACTTGAGGTGTCTCTGTCCCACTCGATGGCTGTCCATCCAGCCCACCTTTGTCCCAGAGGGAAAGAGAGAGGGCTCCCAGGACTCTCAGACCACCAGCCGGAAGGAGGAGAGAAGATGCCCGGAGGCTGTCGGGAGCTCAGGATCCGCTGACTCCTGAAAGGTCCTTTCACCCGGTGGACCCTTGGCCATCTTCCCAAGGACTTTTATGTTCCCGAATCTTCCTTCTCGGGGAGAAGAAGGCTCAGGACGCACGGAGAGACACATGCCTCTCCCTTTCAGCTGCAGGAGGCTGTGGAATAGGGATCGAGGTGCAGGAGCAACGGGGAAGCCATTGTCTAGACCCCAGAGCATCGTGATGCCCATAAAACCACGTCATCAGCTGGGACTCCAGGCCCCAGACCCACGGGAGGGCTCTTGCTCTCTTCTCTCGCTCCCTGCGGACGCAGCGCCCCCTCACAGCTTCGGGGACGATGGGGCTGGGCTCCCACACTGTCCTCAGGCTCAGAGCTGTCACCCCTACTGAGATGACCCAGGTTAGAGATTGTTCTTCTGCACGTGCCCCTGGGCTGCCTTGTGGGTCTCAGCCCCTTTCCCTAAATTGCACACGCGTGCACACACACACACACACACACTCAAACACACACACACTTGGTCTCTCTCACTCACACACATTATCCTAAGGCTTTTGAATGAGTGTCAGGTTTTACTGAGTTAGATTTGCTTATGTACTAAAGAGATTAAAAGTAAATATGAGTTATCCACATTTATAAGAGCCTTCAACTTTCTCTCCTCTGCTTATCAGGGACAAACCCCCAACCCCTTTTTTTTAGGCAGAATCATCCCAACCCATCATCCTTCTCTTCTGCATTTTCTTTCCAGGCCTGATCTGAGGCTGAGCCTGCCCATTCAAATGCTTCTCCCAAAGACCTGGGGCGCCTGGGTGGCTCAGTCGGTTAAGCATCCTACTTTGACTCAGGTCATGGTCTCACGGTTTGTGGGTTCAAGCCCCACGTCAGGGTCTGTGCTGACAGCTCAGAGCCTGGAGCCTGCTTCCAATTCTGAGTCTCCCTCTCTCTCTGCCCCTCCCTTGCTTGTTCTCTGTCTCTCAAAAATAAATAAACATTAAAAAATGTTTTTTTCAAGATACCAAAGTACTTTCCACAAAGGAAGGAGTGAGTTTCAGCGATTTTCCCCAAGTCGCATAGCTGTGAGTAGCACTAGAATCCAGGTCCTGGCCCTCCTGAGAGCAGGGGAGGGAGAAGAGTGAGGGACCCTGCTTTTGCAGCAGAGGGAAGGAGAGGCCACTGACCATGGCCTCCCCCTCCTTGTGCTTAAGAGGCTCCAAAATAGCCCCCAACAGTCCCTGCCCAGTGGCATTCATGTTCTTGCATTATCCTTCCTCGAGGGTGGGCTGCATTTAGTGAGTCCTTCTAACAAATGGAAC
>NC_043708.1:8610271-8720257 GCF_006229205.1 Suricata suricatta | reverse complement strand
TGTATATATATATATATATACCACATCTTCTTGATCCATTCATTAGGCTCTTTCCATGATTTGGCTATTGTAGAAAGTGCCACTATGGACATTGGGGTACATGTGTTTTATTTATTTTTGAGAGAGAGAGCGAGAGAGCCAGTGTAAGCAGTGGAGGGTCAGAGAGAGACAGAGACACAGAATCAGAAGACAGGCTCCAGGCTCTGAGCTGTCAGCATAGAGCCCAACATGGGGCTCAAACCCTCAAACCATGAGAGCATGACCTGAGCTGAAGTTGGACACTTAACTGACTGAGCCCCCCAGGTGCCCCATAAATCTTTAATTAATTTTAATGTAAGTCTTATATACAGTATGAGGTAAGGGTCCAGCTTCATTCTTTTCAGGTGGATATCAAGTTGTCCCAGCACTGTTTGTTAAAAAGCCCAATCTTTACCCCATTGAAATTGTCTTGGCCTCCTTGCTGAAAATCAGCTGATGGTATATTTGAGAGTTTCTTTCTGGGCCCTCAATTCTATTCCATCTATTAGATCTATATATCTATTGTTATACCAATGCCACACTATCTTTTTTTAAAATGTGTAATATTTATTCATTTTTGAGAGAAAGAGAGACAGAGCACAAACAGGGGAGGGGCAGAGAGAGAGGGAGACATGAAAGCAGGCTCCAGGCTCGGAGCTTTCATCACAGAGCCTGATGCAGGGCTTGAACTCACAAACCTGAGCAGAAGCTAGATGCTTAATGAACTGAGCCACCCAGGCACTCCTACACTATCTTGATTATTGTAGCTCTGCAGTAAGTTTGAAATTGAGAAGTGTGAGCCTTCCAACTTTGTATTTCTTTTTTTAAGACTGTTTTGGCTATCTGGATCCTTTGAATTTCTGTATAAATTTTAGGACCAGCTTGCCAATTTCTGCAGGAACACCAGCCGAGATTTTGACAAGGATTGCATGGAGTCTGTAGATCATTTGTGCAGTATTGTCATCTTAACTGTATTAAGTCTTCCAATCCATGAACATGGGATACCTTTCCATTTATTTAGAGCTTCTTTAATTTTTTTCAGCAATGTTTTATAGTTTTTAGAGTATAAATTTCACACTTCTTTCATTAAACTTATTCCTAAGTATTTTATTCTTTTTTATGCTATTACAAACGGAATTGTCTTTGTAATTTCATTTTCATGTCATTCTTTGCTAATATATAGAAATATAATTGATTTTTGTCTATTAGTCGTTTGCCCTGTGATGTGGCTAAACTTGTTTTTCCATTCTAACACATTTTCAGAGGATTCATTAGGTTCATTAGGACTTTTCTTTTCTTTTTTTTTAAAGGATATTCTTTTTTAATGTTTATCTATTTATTTTAAAAGACAGAGAGCTTGGGGAGGGGAGGGGCAAAGAGAAAGCGGCGAATTCCAAGCAGGCTCTGGGCTACAAGCACAGAGCTTGGTACGGGGCTCAAACTCATGAATCATGATATCACACCCTGAGCTGAAATCAAAAATTGGACACTTAACCAACTGAGCCACCCAGGTGCCCTAGTTAGGTTTTTCTACACAAGACCATGTCATTTGCAAATACACAGACAGCTTCTCTTCTTTCTTTCTAATATGAGTGACTTTTATTTTGTTTTCTTACCTGATTGCTACAGATTTAGTAGACTTTCTTGAATAACTATTTCTGTATTTGCTTCATGTCCTTAGAAAAATTTCAAGAAATTTTGATAGTGCCTTTTTTAATATAATCTTCACCAGTTATGGTTATTTCACTGGAGAAGGAGTTGGTAAAACCCCTCACCCTGTCATTCTCAAAGCCATTTCTTCTCCCTGGGTTTTGCAACAGCCTCAGAACTTGGATCCCCATTAACACCCTTATTTCCCTAGACCTGGCCTTCATCTAATAGCCAGAGTGACTCAAAAAACATAAATAAGGGGCACCTGAGTGGCTCAGTCAGTGAAGTGTCCCACTTTTGACTTCAGCTCAGGTCATGATCACACAGTTGTGAGATTGAGCTGCACATCAGGCTCTGCACTGGGCCATGGAGCCTACTTAGGATTCTCTCTCTCTCCCTCTCTCTCTGCCCCTTCCCTGCTCACGCTCTCTTTCTCAAAAAGAAAAAAAAAGTAAACCACATCATGTTGATCCCTTGCTTAGCACTTTCCAAAGTCTTTCCATTAATTTTAGAGGAAATATAAATGGCCTAGTGACTCCAGAATGTTCCAGCCACTATCTACCCCTCTGACTTCATACATGGTACATCATTTCTCTCTTCATGGCCAGCTTTCTTTCTGATCTTGGAATATGCCAACTCTTTGCCCCTTCGTGGTTTGCATTTGCCATTCCCTCTGCCAGGAGCACACTTCCCTGCATTTGTGGCATCACCGGCTCCTTCATGGTGTCCAGATCTCAGCTGAGATGATGACACGAAGATGACAGTCACTTGTACTGAAGGAGCTCTCCCTCCTCCCAGAGCTGCATGCCAGTTCTCTCCACCATATCATCCTGTTTCACTTTCCCCCAGACACCCATTTCTGTCTGAAATGGGTCTGTTCACCTTCTTATCATCACGCTTCCACAGGGAGGGTGTCCCAAGCCTTGCCACCCCATTTCCCACTCACTCTCCAGCACTCGCAACAGTCCCCGGCATACCGGAGGGGCCTGACAACTAGGTGAATTCAGCACTGAATTCTGTCCTCCTTTTGGGTTGTTTGACAAACGTGACAGCTAATTTTACGTGTCAGCGTGGCCAGGCAGTGGCGTCCAGCTGCTTAGTGGAACACGGATGTTGCTGCAAAAGTATTTTTAGCTGCGGTTAATATTTAAGCAAGGAAACTGCATAAAGCAGATTATCCTCCATAATGTGAGTGAGCCGCGTTCCATCACTCGAAGACCCTACGTGCAAAGACTGCGGTTTCCTTGAGGAGGAGGAGTTCTGCCCCTAAGCTGCCTTTGGGCTCAAGTCTGCAGTGTCAGCTCCTTGCAGATCAGACTTACCAGCTCCCACAATCACATTCTTAAATGTCTCAGTAGATATAAATAGATAGATGATTGATAGGTGATAGATATAGAGATACACGCATGTGTGCACATGCACACACGTGCGTGCGTACGCATGTGTATCCTATTGGTCTATTTCTCTAGAGAACCCTAATGCACGAAGGGTCACTCTTGCTTTAGAAGAAGGTGCTAATCAGATTTGAAGGCAGGAGCCATGCCATGCCATGCTATCCATTTCTCCACGTCTCCCCCAGCATCCAAGGTGACACTGGGCGTACGTGAGCGCCTCCACAGGGCCTCGACGACTTCACTAATAAATCAGCGAATAGCTCTGGGTCTCCTTGCCTCAGACCCTTCACAGCTGTGCAAGAAAGAGAAAAGAAAACCTGTCTGTGTCCCAGGTTTCCAATCTGTTTCCTTTAAAACCAATGAAGTTTATATTATACAGGAGCCTCTTAAAGAAAGCGGGCTTCATCCCATTGAAATGGAGTCTGTAAATGCAAAACATTAAAAAAAATAACGAATTGGCACTTGATATTCCTATATTTCAATATTCCTTTGATATTCCTGTATGAAACTTAAACCGTTGGGGTTTTATGCATTCTTCGTCTTTCCTTTGATTCAGCACAACTCGTTGCTTTGAATATGTTTGCTTTAATCACTGGACCATGGAGCAGGAGGAACGTGCATCTTGTTTGGGGAGGGGCTGGGGATGCAGTCATCTGGGCCCAGAAAATGGCTGCCTTCTGCAGATCACGGGATCTTCCTGCTGGAACAGGGGAACCCCCCCGCCCCGACCTTGCTCCAAGGAGGACACTTGAAAGTTCAAAGGTAGAAAAGCAGAAAAAAGCAGCTGCAGCTGGGCCCCTGGCCGGTGCCGAGACCAGGGACAGGTTTCCGGGCCATCTGACAGTCAGCCGATCTGGAACATGAATGCACCAAGTTCTGGGCCAGGCTCTGTGCAGGGGAGTGGGGAGCGGGGAGCAGGAGGTGGGAATATGGGTAAAATCTGTCCTTGTTCGTTAGGCGGCCCTGGTCCTCGAGAAAAGGCCTGACTTTGATGATCACGGTAATGCCAACCGTGACAATGTGGATGTCGTTAACGAAGCTAACGGAGCTACGACGGCCCGTGTTTAAGCACCGACTTATACCAAGTATGTGTCTTCAGACACTGCCTCATTTTACCATCAAAGTAACTGTCTCCATCTGCGTTCCCCAAAACAGACCCTGCGAGCAGGACTCAGTGCAGTTGTTTATTTGGAGTGGGGAGCAGAGGGTGTGTTCATGAGTCCATCCGAGTCCCCTCTGTGGGCCGTGGGGCTCCACTTGGCGGGGACCCGGGCCGTCTGGGAAATTATCCCCATCGGAGGATGAGGATGCTGGTGCATTGATCCACTGACCCTTGTCTCCACTGGTTGAGGGATTTCCCCCAGGGCAGTAACTGCCACCTGCTGTCCTCAGATGCAAAGTCCAGCTGGGAACCTGCCGTCCAGGTGACCGGGAGCTGGAGAATGCCCTTGGGAAGAGCGGCAGAAAGACTGGGGCCCTTGAGAAGCGGAAGCATCCTCAGCTGGAAACGGTCCATCCCTGCCCCAAGTGAGCTCAGAGATGATGGGCCCAGGAGGGATGGGGCTCCACAAGAACAGAATCTGCACAACACTTTTTGGGTAAAATTGTTTTGTTTTCTTTAGGTGCATTTTATTTATTTTTGAGAAAGAGAGAGAGAGCAAGTGAGGGGGACAGAGAATCCAATGCGGGCTCCATGCTGACAGCACAGAACCCGATGCCAGGCTCAAATCACGAACCTTGAGATCATAACCTGAGCCGAAATCAGATGCTTAACCGACTGATCCACCCAGGCGCCTCTGGGTAAATGTTTTTATTAACCCTTTCATCATAGAGAAAACTGAGGCTTAGCGACATGGCCAGATCTTGCGCAAGTGAGTCTGGCTAAGAAATGTCCAGCGAGCTCAGTAGACACTTACTCACCATCTACGGTGTGGTCTGAATGCCAGGAACTAGAAACGATTAAGACATAGTCTGTGTTCCCAGGATGTCCCTAAGAACGTCCTGCAGGATGTAAGCAAGCCGCCCTCAGCCCTGAGCAATAACGGTAGGCACAGACGGAACATGGGGAAGGGGGCTCCTACCCCAGCCCCAGGGAGCAGGAAAAGCGCCCTGGAGAGCTGATGCCTATTTCAGGGGTGGATTTTTGTAGTCTTGCTTATGAAAGAACAGTTAGAAACTATCCATAAGCCAAATGCAGCTGGCACTCGTTCATGTGTGCCCTGACTTGTGTGCAGACCCTACTGAAGTGTCCGCTTCCTGCCTGCCTTGGGCCACCGTCAACCTGGGGGCCATCTGAGAAGAGGAGCGGAGGTGGCCCGGGTCCCTGAGGTCCCTCCACACCTGAGTCCCATACATTTCTAAGCTCAGGTGCTCTCTGAGGGACCCCAGCAGCCTGACAGGCTGGCAAGAAGTCCCCAAAAGGGAACAGACAGGAAGAGAAAGGACTCGGAGCAGGTGGCCCTGACCTCCAGCCTTGGTGACCAGACAGGCCTCAGCACCCAGCTCCTCCACCCCTTCAAGGTGCTTCGGGGCCACCACCACCCCAGTGCCGCCCCCTTACCACTCAGGGTGCCTCAGGTGCCTTCCCCACCCACCGCTTCCCCGGGGAGGAAAGGAGGCAGAGACAAGCTTGTGGAGAGCTGTGTGTGTGTGTGTGTGTGTGTGTGTGCACGTGCGTGCGTACAATGAGCAGTTGGAGTATGGTAAAACTGTGCACGGGAGTGCATGTGTGGGTGTGCGAGGGTGAGTGTGTGCGGGTGTGTGCGTGAGCACCTGGCAGTGGAAGGTGCAGCCCAGCGGTAGTGGATGGGGGGGGACTGGAGAGGGGGAGGGGTCTGCGTGTGGCTGCCAGAGCCCCGGTAGGAGGCAGCTCAGCTGGGAGGGCACACACAGGGGGTCCTGCTGCTGCCTTTCTCTGAGGGCTCCAGAAGGCCCAGGGACGGGGAGCAGCAATTGTGGGGACCAGCAGGCCACCCGAATGCCCCCCATTAGACAGGCAAGATGGGCTGTGCTGCCCGAGGCCGCATCTAGGGAGGATCTGAGCCACAGCCAGCTCAGGCGCTCAGGGACAGGGAGGTGGGACAGGGAGGTGGCCCCGCTCGGGGAGCACCCAGGGCAATGCCCGTGGAGGTGGGAATAGGTCATCACACACCCCATCCCAGAGGAGGGACCCCACACCGAGCTGGAGCTCAGGCTCCAGGCAGGGTCCCAGCCCCAGGACCCCCTGGTCCGTTAATATCACCTCTTCCCTGCGCCCAAAGCCCTCACTTTTCCCACCTAGGATTTCGGGCTCTGCCGGGAAGGCCAGCTCCAGCCCGAATCCACTCCTGAGCTGGAGACTCAGGCTTTGTTTGTCTTTAAACAGCTCTTACGGTGCCCTTGGGCTCCTCCAGTGTTTACAGGGCAGAAGAAAACTCAAACAAACATTCTAGGAACGGAATGTGGCCTGGGCTGGGGCTGGGGTCCAGAAGCCTCTGGCCTCCCAGAGAGTTTAGGAAGGAACAAGGAGTGGGCATAGGGCTGGGGGTAGGGGGTGCCCTGCTGGTGCACGAGGCGTGTGCATGTGGCAGGAAGTAGAGGCGGTGGGGGACGCTGGGGCGGGGGTCCCGGGCCCGTCCCCCACCCACATGCACCCTGACCCACTTCTCAGGGCCCTGAACCAGCACCCTAAACCCGAGAATGGTGCAGACGAGACAGGAGCAAGCACCTTGTTGGTTAGCCGGTCCATTTACGCTTCGGCTCAAAGACCAAAAAGGATTGAAGCAGCGTGAAAAGACACATCCACTGTAAAGAAAAATGATGGGGGGCGGGTGGCGCCTGCATGGCTCAGTCGGTTAAGTCCGACTCTTGATTTCTGCTCAGGTCGTGATCTCATGGTTCGTGAGTTCAAGCCCCATGTCGGGCTCTGTGCTGACATCACAGAGGCTGCTTGAGATTCTCTTTCTCTCTCTCCCTTGCCCGCTCACACTCTCTCTTTCAAAATAAGTAAATTAATTTTAAAAAATGATATGAAGAAACCACCCAAAGGGGAACAGGGCAGGAGAACCAGGGAGAAGCCCGGAGTCAGGTCAGCGGGGACAGGCTGAGGTCCCCGGATGCTGGCCGTGGGGGACTGCAGGTTGGGCTCACACCTTCCAAGGGGCCAACCTTTCTCAGAAATCGTTCCACCAAGAGCCACAATATATAAAACAGATGGAAATGAGCTGCTCTGGGTCGGGGAGGGAAGCACTCAGGAGGCTGAGCTCCCCCCACCCTCTGCCCTCCCCACCCCCACAGCTGCCCTGAGCCACCCTCCGGCGCCCAGGCTCTGGGGCTCACCTTCTGGAAAGCGCTGTGCCGGTCTGTTCGGGCTCGCATGCGCTCACAGCAAGTCCTGCTGGGACCGGGCAGTCCACTCTCGGCCAGGACTGAGGCGAGAGAAAAATGACCTCCGGGGGTCCTCACAGACACGCTGTCGTGTGCCCAACAGTGTCCTCGTAGCATCCTGACACCGTGGAAGGAGCTTCTAGGGCTTCTTCTCTGTCCCGTGAGGCCCGCTCAGCGCCAAGCCCCTCTCCACACCGTGCAACAGGCTCCCCACCATCACAGCAAGGATCCGAAGAGTGACGGCCCCGGGGCTCAGACCACGCCTGGCGCTGCCACCTCTCTGAAGGGAGGGGCTGGTCCCCTGTGTCCCCAGACCCCAGGACTGAGACCAGGAGGGCCAGCCTTGCAGACAGCCGTGTCCACAATCCGAACTGCCCACAGGAGAGTGGGCGCCCTTATCACCCAGGGAGGCAACACCCCTGACTGGGAGATGCGGGGTCAGGAGCTCCCACCCACCCTGAGGCCTCTGCACTCAGAGCTCGGAGGGTTTCTCCTCCCGGCATCCCTCTGCTCCTCCATCCTGACGCCCACGTAGGAGCTCGTGCACTTGCTGGAGTGGGAACCGAGGGGTGCTGGGTCAGCCTCCAGCCCCCTCTCTGGTGTCCAGACCCCAAACGGCTCATTGGAATAAGCCTGCTCACTACTGGGGCCCAGGGCGGGGAGGGTGTCCTTCTCTGACTGCTGGACTTGTGACAGACACTGTTGATTTGATGTGCTTTCTACAGTACACACATCATAGATGGGAATTCTCCTCATTTAGCAGCTTGCACTGTCAAAGGGTAAAAGCGGATGGGGAGCAAATGTCTCTGAGTTCACCAGTAATGCCCCCCAGGAGACCGCGCTGAGGAAGTTATACGCTACCAAATAATAAAACATCTCCCTGTACGTTCAGAAGCTTTGGGCAGCAGAGACAGCCCACCAGGGACTCCGAAAACCTTCAGACAAGATCTGTCTGGCTCGTCCAGCCTAACTCACAGTGACTTAATACATCACCGGGAAGGGGTGGGGGGACCAGGAAGCACAGCCAGATTGCCTCGACAGAAAATACCGCCGACTGGAAGATTTAACAACAGTTCTGGAGGGAACGAAACCCCCACAATGCTAAGGGTACACACAGATGCAAGATATATCCTGACTTCAAAAACCCTGAAAGGTAGGAAGAAAAAGAACGTCCATTTTTCAGAGGCAGGAAATATGGTAGATTGTTGTCCCTTTGGACCCGAAGAGACTTCATTCCCAACCTGTTTCCCCGGGGCCGTGTTTTTGGAAAGCTCCACTGGCCAACATGCGGGATGAATCACGCAGTCTTGAAATGAAAGAATGCTCCAGGCCCTACACATCAAAGGGCCCCCAGAGAGTCCAATTTGTCCCCTGCACTCCCTGCACCACCACCTCTGGCCCCCCTCAGCCACTTGCACTGTCCACACAGCCCTGGACAAGAAGATTCTAGAGGAGATTCAAGCAATGGGGAGACAGTAGCAAACCGTTATGGCTCACCTGCTCCTTGTCAGGCACTTGCTAGGTGCAGCGTGACCAGGCGAAACGAAACCCAATGCGGGCCCTCGATATGGGCACAGCTTACGTGGTGCCTGCTGCTTTGGCCACTGCTGGGTGCCAGGCACATGCCACCCCATTCGGGAGCTTCGCTGGATGAGGAAGAAGCCAAGGCTGGGTAAAGCCAAGCCACCATAAGCACAGGCAGCCAATTAATGGTAGAGTCTGAACCTGAGCTCAGCCACTCTGCCCATCCGTGCTCTTTCTACCACCTCACTTACCCTCTCCATCACCGGAAGCGCAGGGCAGTGTCATCAGGCCCCACACAGCAATGTGCGTCGACACACTTCCCCCACTCTCCGCACACGGATCGCATCCGGCCCACCTCCTGACCATCAGCTGCTTCACCTGTCCACTTCTCTCACTTTCCACTGCCCAAGGCTTAGTTAGACCAGGCCCCCACGGTCATGGCCTTCGGAGGCAGCCATGACCTCTCAAAGAGTCTCCCGGCTTCTGTCCTCACCCACCATGGTCCAATATCCACGCCACAGCTGGTGCGATCTTTGTAAAACACAAGCCATACATCGCCTCTCCCCCTAACGTCTTCCCTTCACCCTGGACATAGATTCTCCACCAAGGAGGCCCTGCGTGACCCAGCCCCACCTCACCCCAGACCCTGGATCGTGCTCTGGCACGTCTGCCTTCCTTCCATTCTTCCAACACGTGTGCCTCTTCCGAGCCTCAGAGGCCTCGCACATGCTGTTCCCAGGCCTGGACTGCCATTCCCCTCCACAGACGTGCCTCTTCATCTTGTTCAGGCAAGACTGCTCTTTCCTGAAAGCCCCGATCCCAAGTCATAATGGTATATTTTCCCATTTATGTATTAAAAGTTGGTCTCCTCTCCTGAGCCACACGCTCCTGGACACCCAGGACTGGAGCTCTTTGGTTCACCCTCGTGCGATTCGCGTGGCCCAGAGCTGGTGCCAACACATGCGCTGAGCGAACGCATGAGTGACTGGCTAGGACAGAGCTGCCGAGCGCCATGGCGTGTGCTGTAGACCAGGATGAGACGGTCGTGGCCGGTCCCCGAGTTTCGGGAAGCCACCGCCGACTGGGCAGATTTGACAATGTGGATGGAATGTGAGTTAAACAAACTGACACAGACACACCCTGGACTAATCCTCGGCAATAAGAAGGCACCCCCTCGGATGGATCCCAAGGGCGCAGTGCCGAGTGGGAAAAGCCAGTCTCAGGAGGGTCCATATCGAATGGCTCCATTTACATAATCTGAGCAAATGATGGAGATTCGGAAAAGGATGGAAAATAAAAACAGAGATGAGAGGTCACAGGCGTGAGGCCCTGGGAGGGCGGGAGCGGCCATCAAGGGGAAGAAGGAGGGAAGTCCGGACCATGGTCACGGTGGCAGTCACACGGATCTACCTATGGGATCGTGTCGTAGGACTACACACAGAGACACACAAAGAATAAAACATGAGCGTGCATGAACACTGGTGAGATCGAAGCAAAGCCTACAGCCCAGCTCACTGCATTGTGCCCAACTGTCCTGATTTTGATCGTGCACTAGAGTCACACACATTGTCACCATGGCGGAAGGCTCACACGGGACCTCTTGGTTCTGTTCTTGCAACTTCTTGTGAGTCTATAAGTATTTCCAAATAAAGAGTAAAAAAATATATATGAAATTCACGTGCCACCGCAGGCTCAGACTCTCCGGACCCAGCACCGATGCCAGGGGGACACACGCACTGGGTGCCCGCCTCTCGGCCGGGAAGACTGCAAACAGCCCAGCACCAGTCCCCTGCACCCCCCGTGGCTGGAAGGGACTGGGTAACACACACCTATAAGTCAGGCACCCCACCCAGTGCCTCGATTTTGCACCAGATTCAGAGGGAGACCCCTGTAAGTTTCCAGCGTGATCTGTGATATAGTAAGAGAAAATGCCGCCCCGATCGGTTGTCCACCCGGCATGCAGGGAGATGTCTGCTGCAGACCCCACACTGGAGCCCTTCCTTGGGAACCCACCCCAGCAATCCGGAGGTGAGGAATCTGTCACTGCAGCATTCTGTCCCAAAGAGGACAATTTTATCTGCCAGCCAGGCCACAGGCCGCAGGCAGAAGAGCCACTGGGTTTTGTTAAGGGTGAAAACCTTGCCAGGGTGAGGCCAGAAGACAAAAGTGCCAGGGGGCCCGTGTGGCTTTGTGGCTCGGGTCTGAGCTGGCAAGCCTGCTCTGAGCACCACCCGGATCCTGGCGGGAGAGAAGCAAAAGAAGGAAAACAAGTTCCTGTCTTGTGGAACTGTCTATGCCGTAACAAGGCTGCGAGCACAGTGTTGTCTTAACCCCTGGCGAGCCCGGAGCACTGACTGTCTACACAGGCAAAGGACTGGCAGGGCCCTGGGTGTCCGAGGTGAACCAGGTCACTGAACTGGCCTAGGCTAGGTTGCTGGGCCCTGGCTGAGGAGTCACCGGGGTCCTAGTCCTGGCTCTGCCTTGATTCACCATGGGAGACCCTTCCCCTCCCTGGGCCTCAAGGCAAGCGGTGGGGGTGGGTGCTGCTCTGATCACCAGTGGCCCAGCCCCCTGCCTCTACATCCTAAAAGAGGCATTTAGGGAGATGGCCACATGCTTATCGATCGTCAATTTTCCCGACTTATGAGATCATCGTCAGAGCCACACACTTGTCTACACCAGGGTTCTTCATGCCCTGTTCTAGGAACACTTTGAGCCAGAGAATTCCTTGTTGTGGGGGCTGGAGCGAGCTTGCAGGACACATAGCCGCATCCCTGGCCTCTGCCCCCAGGAGCAATGCCCCACCCCCACACAACGTAACACCCCAAATGCCTCCAGACATCGCCTAATGCTCCCTGGAGGGGGTGGGGGTAAGATCACCCCCCCCCCCATGGAACACCCCTGCCCAAGACTCCCAACGCTCAAGTCAAGGAGGAGCAGGAGTCCAGACCTTCACCTGATGGAAGAGGCCCCGGCACACCTCCTCCATCAGACTGTCTCCATCTCTGAGCTCTGGAGCGGGGTCCTTCCCCCCAGAACTGCACTCTTCATTCAAAAGTTCTCTTTGGATTGAGTTGCAGGACCCCGGGGTGCCTGGGTGGCTCAATCGGTTAAGCATCTGGCTTCGGCTCAGGTCATGATCTCACGATTCCTGGGTTCAAGCCCTGTGTCAGGCTCTGCGCTGACAGCTCAGAGCCTGGAGCCTGTCTTGGGATTCTGTATCTCCCTCTCTCTCGGACCCTCCTCTGCTCACACTGTCTCTCTCAAAAATAAATAAAAATAAATAAATAAATCAAATGAGCTGTAGGACCCATGGCTGTTTGGAAACACCCAGAACTGGGCTGGGCTTCCCTCTTATTCCAAGTCATTGGCCACTTGCAGAGAACCGTTATATCCCTTCTCTTTTCCAGGGCCTCACCCTGGGAGGGCAGGTACCTGCCTATGGGAGGACAGAAAGGGACAGGGGCAGGTGACCCCATCAGGCTCTGAGAAGGGGGTCATCTTCCTGAGCCACACCGGCCCCCAGCCTCTGGCCCTGCCCTCTTTCCTAGCACTCACTGTCACCTGGGCCGGAGCAAACATGACATGGGGGTGATGGTCAGGCTTCCTTCAATGTCAGCTCCATGGGCAGGGGATCTTCGCCCTGCTCACAGCTGCCTGCCCAGTGACTCGACAGGGTCACACCAAACAGATTCACAGCAGCTGATGGAAGACAGCCCGCTGAAGACAGAGGATGCTGCCTGAGAGTTGAAGACCCCCGGGAGCCGGAGCTGGCGAAGGGCTGGGGCACGAAGACCAAACACGTAGAAACCTTGGGGCTCAGGGCTTGAGACACGAGGGCAGGAGAAATGAGTAAACGCTTGAGTTGGCTACAGACTTAGAGGTGACACGAGCCCCCTACATGGACGTGGTATTATATTTATCAACTGCTACGCTAATAGAAACAATATATTCATCAGTATGTCAACACAACTTTGAGAAACTGGTGCCTTATTCCAATGTGCACGCGTGTATACAAACCACAGGGTATTGACAATGGTAGAAGTTGCTCACCCCCCGTTCTAACAATTCCCCAACAGATGATTGGCCGCTAGCACCTGCTGGGCCATCCTTCGACGTGGCCGTCACTAAAGGGTGTCCCTGTCTGAGCTGTGATTTGGTGGGGGACCCCGTCTTAGTCCACTCGTTCTGCTAGAACAGAACGCCACCCACAGACAGGGCTCCAACAATGGACGGACGTTCATTTCTCACGGTGCTGGAGGCTGCAAGTCCAAGATCAAGGTGCCCGCAGATGTGGCTCCCGGTGGGATCTCTTCCTGGCTTGGAAGTGGTCACTTTCTCATTGTGTCCTCACATGACCCCTTTACGTGTGAGCGGGGAGAGCTATGCTGTCTCTGCCTCTTCTTACAAGGGCACTGATCCCATCCTGGGCCCCCCCCCCACCCTGATGACCTTATCTAAACCTGTGACCTCTCAAATGAAGGCCCCATCTCCTAACACATCCCGTTGGGAGTTAGGGCTTCAACTTCCGGATCTGCGGGGGAGACACAAACACGGAGTCCATAGCGGTCCCTAAATGCTTCTAGCGGACTGCTCGCTGAGAGGTGTTAGGATGCCAGTGCCCAGCCCTGCGCTGCCCCCAGCAGGAGGGTGTGACCTGGCGACACACCCAACCGGGCCCCTCACCCCGTCTGACCTCGCCATGTCCCTGACCTCGTCCACACCGCTGTCACATAGATCCCATGGAAAACTACTCTGGGTTTTTACTCAAAGTTTCATTTCTCAGTTAACCCTTCCTTGGCCACTCTTCCTAAAATCGTCATGTTTTCACTCCCGGCTACCCATTTCCCTCCTCGGCCCCGTTTTCTCCTGGCCCCCGTCCCTCGGTGGCATCCCCACATTGTGAGTCAGTAAGGAGCCAAGGCCAGGACCTCCCGTGGGGAGGCTAACTGGGCTCCATAAGGTGGCTGACGGCCCCTGTTAGAAGGTTACTCCCCGGGAGCCCTCGGCTCCACCAGAACAAAAATATCATGAGATAAAAAAATGTTTTTACTTTAATTTTTAATTTTTTTTCTGCTTTTTATTTTTTTTTTGAGAGACAGAGAGAGACAGTGCAAGCAGGGGAGGGTCAGAGAGAGAGGGAGACACAGAATCTGAAGCAGGCTCCCGGCTCTGAGCTGTCAGCATAGAGCCCGACACGGGGCTTGAACCCACGAATGGTTAGATCATGACCTGAGCCGAAGTCGATGTTTAACCAATTGAGCCACCCAGGCACCCCTATTTTAATTTTACTTATTTTTGAGAGAGAGTGAGAAGGTGAAGGACAGAGAGGGAGGGAGAGAGAGAATCTCAAGCAGTCTCTGCACTGTCAGCACAGAGCCCGATGTGGGGCTCGAACTCACAAACTGCGAGATCATGGCCTGAACTGAAACCAAGAGTCAGACGCTTAATCAATTGAACCAGCCGGGCACCCCGAAAATATCACAGGATTTTTTTAAAGGTTTTAAAAAATGTTTTTTTATTTATTTTTAAGAGACATAGAGAGAAAGTGCGAGCAGGGGGAGGGTCAGAGAGAGAGGGAGACATAAAGTCCGAAGACAGGCTCCAGGCTCTGAGCTAGCTGTCAGCACAGAGCCTGATGTGGGGCTTGAACCCAGGAACTGTGAGATCATGACCTGAGCCAAAGCCAGACACTCAACCGACTGAGCCACCCAGGCGCCCCATCACAGGATTTTGAAAGGAAAGGGGTGGTGGGGACGAAGGAAAGGGACTTTCTTGAGTGTCCAGCGCCTTCTGTCCATTATCTCATCTGTCTCCTACAAGGACATGTGAGGCAGGTGCTTTTGGTCCCGTGTTCCAGAAGGTTTAAGTCCAGGTCACGGAATCATGAAGCACAGAGCCAGGACCAGCCCAGGTCTGTCCTGCTCCAACGCTCAGGTCCCCTCTCCGCACGGTCTCCCGTTCTAGGGAGGAACAAGACCAAAAGACACCAATCCACCCCCACCCCCAACCCTGGGGTCATGAGCCTGCTTCTCACCTGCGTCCAGCTCAGGAATCCCAAAGGCCTGGAAGTCGGAGCCTTTGGAGGGAGGCCGGCGGCAAGGACCTGACCCTTTGGAGCCATGGCCTTTTTCCACCGAAAGGAACCGAGGACCCGTGCCCTGCTCTGCGTCCCTGTCCATCAGAGCTGTCTGCTCCCATCAGGACGGGGCCTCGGACGTACGAAACCCAGGCCCTGCCTCGGCCTGGTCTCAGGTTTCTACAGCACAGTAAATCGATGTGTTTTTATTTCTCCATCTGTAAACATCTCTCCCCCTAACACGGTAACTGCTGTTTATACAGAGCTATAAAAACAGAGGTCAGAGCACAATAAGATTATAGTCTTACTTCAATACATCCAATCCATAATAAAATAAAATCTTACAAACGAGCCAGAGGGCCCGTTTAGGGGTTCCCCAAGAATTAATGTCTGTCGTATGGAAGGATTCTATTTGGGCATAATATTTTCCACAGCTGTCAGGGCCTATTTAAGAGGCAATATCCTTTCGCTGCATTTGATTTAGACTCTGTTTATACCGTGTGGAGGGTTGTTAATTCTGCAACATCTGACTCGGGGGTGTTTGATTACGCCGAGGCCAGCGCCAGGGGGACGACACATGATGCGGTGTGAGGCTGGCGCGCAGGGCTAGAACCCGGCGGCGGGAAGTGAGGTGCTCTGCTCCCCGGGCTCGACCTTGGCCGCAGAGCGAGAACCTGCAGGCCTAACACAGCGTCCGGCGACCGGCCCCGAACCGCCGCCCCGGCTTCCCTGTCCCGCTCCTTCCTGATCTAGAACCCACCTCGCCCCTCACAGCTCGCCGGCTTGAACCCCTGCCTGGGCCACGCTGGATGCCGGGAAGTTTCCACTCGAGTTAATCTCCGGTTGCCCAGTTCTACGGACGTCCGCTCTTGAGGAAGTGTATTGGCCACGGTTCTCCGTTGACACAGAGCAATAAAGAGATTTGTTATAAGGGACTGGCTCAGGCAGCTATGGAAACGGGCAGGGCCAGACCCTGCAGGGTGTGCGGGCTGGCGGGCTGGAACCCAGGGAGGGGTTGGTGCTTTAGTTCAAGTCCATCTGCTGGCGGAATTCCCTCTTGCTCAGGGGAGGTCCATCTTCTGGTCTCCTCAGGCCATCCACTGATTAGAAGAGGCCCGTCCCCACTGAATGGAGGGTAATTTGCTTCACTCAAAGCCTACCTACTTAGACGTTCATCTCATGCCAAAACACCGTCACAGAAACATCCAGAATAATGCTTGACCACATGGTGGGACATCGTACCCCGGTCGAGTTGAGACATAAATTAACCATCCAGAGAAGTCAGGACGTCCACACAACACGCAGCTTCTCAGACAGCACAGCAGCTCGAGCCCAGGGGCTGCCGTCAGCTGGGGGACTTCAGTCAAGTCACCTCGTGTGTCTTGGGTCACGCGCTCTGCTGACCAGGGGGGTCAGAGTCCTGCCCCTTGAGGCTGGGGCCAGGACCGAATGAGCCAGTGTCTGTAAGAGTTTGGCAGGGAGGTCTGGGAAACACTACTGTGACGGTGGCGGTGGCGGCCTGTCTCCCTGCACCTGTCCTCTGCTGCCCGTCCTCGGCAGCTGTCACCAGCCTGTACCCCACGGAAGCAGTTCCACACTCTCCATGCCCTTCTGTCTGCTCTAACCCCTGGCTCCTGGCTCAGCCAGGCCCTTTGGACCCTCCTTAGCCTCTGTCACCTCCCCATGGATGTGCGCACAAACACATGCACACACTCACACATGTATCCAACACATGCATACACACACACCCCAACATATGCACATGCATGCATGCACCCCAACATACGCACATGCACCCCAACACACACACACACACACACTCCAAACACATGTGCCTGGAGCACACACACATGCACCCAGCACGCACATACATGCACTCCAACACACACACGCACATGCACACATGCACGCATGCATGCACACCCCTAACGTTTACACACACACACACACTCCAGGACTGGGCAGCTGTCCTGATTTGGTCAAAGGAAGTGGTATAGAAAATCCCCTTTGTCTCCACGTTCAAGCGGTGTTTACAGAGATGCCCTCAGTGTGCGACACTGTGCACTGTACTGGGAGGACGGAGACAGCAGGAAAACGTGTGCTGTGTTCTTCCAGCTGTGACGGCGTTAGGCGCAGGCCGAGAGGCACGTGGGCACCTGGCACAGAAAAGCGGCTGACGGCCAAGCACCTTCCTTCATTCCGCAGTGACTGAGCCCACCAGCGTGCTGGGGGCTCAACGAGACCCCTCTGAAAACTTCCATCTGAAGCTGTCATTGTCCAAGCCATGAGCTGCCCCCAGACAGACCCCACTGTTGCTGGGAGCCCCAGCCCCGCCATCCATCACCAAGTGCCCATGAGTGGCAAATCTGTGCCAGCCCAGGGCCACACCGAGGGAGAGCCACGGCCCCATCCTCGAGGAGGAGGCTGGCAAACCCACACAGTGGGTCGCGTCCTGCCAGGGTCCGTGGCCACAACAGCGCAGATGGTGAGAGTCACGGGAGCCCTCCTCCCTCCACCACTTGGGCCAGCCTGGGAGTCACCGCCGCCTCCTAGCGCGCCCAGCCTGGCCCTTTCCCTTCCCGCACCCAGGGCCTCACGCTTCCCCACCTGAGCACCAGGCCACCCGGCTGGCTGGTGTCTGGAGCTCCGTTTGAGGGAAAAGATGTGTCTAAGCATTGGGATTGTTTTTACTCCTGATTTCCCCACTGGCTGCGTGGAGTTGACAATGACGGTCATGGGAGTCCACGGTGAGTCCTGAGCTCACGGTTCACGGGGATGTGGCTCCGTGCGGGTCTGTCGACATGTTCCGCCGTGTCTTTGTGCGTGTGTGTCTCAAGGACTTTGGCTTGGCTGTGTAGCTATGTCTGTGTGGGAAGTCCAGCCTCACGGAGCTGGTCAACCAGGACAGCGATGCACGTCGGGAGGCGGGGTCTGGGAGGCTAGGGGGCGGGGGGCTCAGCCCAGCCTCGTTGCCCACCATGTCTGCACCAGCACAGGACCGGATTCCAAGCCTCTCTGCTCGGAGAGTCCTACATGCGTGGGATGATCTGGGCTTTCTCCAGATCATCAACAAGCCTAGTTGTGCAACTTCTCGTAGATAATTTCATCCTAGAAAACTGCGGGAAACCAGAGTGGTAAAGAAGGTTGGAGGAGAACCCAGGGGGCGCTCCAGGCCTGAAGGGGGGAGGGGCTCGGAGGTGCACCATGGTGGTGCAAAAACCTGGACTTGATTCAGACAGACCCGGATTCTGACCCTGGCTTTGCTCCCTTGCAGGCTGTGTGACCTCGAGGAAGTCACTCAACCTCTCTGGACTTCATTTCCTTCATCTGCAAAAATGGAACTGGCCACGATCACAATGATGATCACACTGGCCGCACAGGGAGGGGCGAAGGCAAACACATCACACCGAACCTACTGGCAAACAGCCACACAGTAAGTGCTCCTGAGTGTTGGTTCCTATGATTATTGAAATGTGTACCCGACGTGCACGTCAGCGGTCCTGGTGACGGCTGGTCGCAAGGCTGAGCAGGCGCACGGCAGCGTTTTGCCTGTGAAAACATTTTGGGACAATTTTCTGACCCGCAAAAATATTTTTACAATGAAAACGCACGTCTGGTGTGGAGCTGCTCAGTCTCACTGGCTTATTTAGCTTTTCAGGAAAATAAACAAAAGTGAATTTGCGGACACTGGGGGATGGCCTCGAATCAAACAATCGTGGCCCTCCCCCCCCGCACCCCCTCCCTGCCCTGCCCAGCCCAGGGGACAGACCGGGGCACCCAACCAGTTTGTCACTTGTCTGGGAGGCCGATGAGCCCAAGGCCTTGCGGTCTTGAGCTGCAGCCAGACTCCGGGGGTGCCCGCCTGGTCCTCAGTGCTCAGAGGAGGTGACGGCCCACGGCAGGACGGGGACCTGCCCAAGATCTCACCGCAGGATTGTGTTTGTTCACTGGTTAGTTTGTTTAGAGACTTGATACAAGGGGCACCTGGGGGGCTCAGTCGGTCAAGCATCTTGATTCCAGCTCAGGTCATGATCTCACGGTTTGTGGGTTCGAGTCCCACGTCGGGCTCTGTGCTGACAGCTCAGAGCCTGGAGCCTGTCTTTGGATTCTGTGTCTCCCTCTCTCTGCCCCTCCACTGCTCACGCTGTCTCTCTCTCTCTCTCTCTCTCAAAAACAAATAAAACATTTTTAAAAGTTTAAAAAAGAGATTTGATATGACATGCTGAACACACACCAGTTCTTAAAGGATGCTGCTGCATCCCTGTTTTTTTACAGGAGGAATATGGGGTTTGGAGAGGTTGCTTCACAAGCCCAAGGTCATCGGGTACCAGGGCTCGAGATTCCTTAATTCGAAAGGAAAGGCTCTGAGGAAAGGCTTTGCCCTGCCCCAGAGGCCTGTTCTCCAGGCAGCCTAGTCCAGAAGGGTGATGGGTGTTGAGGAGCAAGCCTAAGCCTAGGCGGAACTCGGGGACCCCAGCACGGCCATTATTAAATGAGCAAGCTCGGACGTGTCTCTGGTCCACCTCCATCTTCGGTGAGATGACAGGTCCGTGCGGTGGAATATCACACAGCCACGAAGAGGGCCGGACCGCGCACGCCCCGCAGTGCGCTCAGTCCCACAGACACCCATGGAGTGAGACGCCAGGCAGAGGAGCATTCTCCGGTGAGCCTGTTTATGTGAAGTTCAGAACAGACATGGGCCTGGGGCGAGAGGCGGGAGCAGTGTTGGCCTCTGCCCTGGGGTGGCGGCCGGGATGGGCACGAGGGAGCCCACGGGCGGCTGGAAACACCCTCCGAAGGGAAAACCTGACCCAGCTGCACCCCAAAGGTCCATGCCCTTGAATACATGCCCTGTCGGCCTCAACACAACGGAAATGAAACCCAACGGCGACCGCACACGCGCCTGTCTCGCGGTGGGTGACGGGGCCCAGGTAACTCTCACTTCAGGTCTCGGCTGGTCTGAGCCGGCTCGTTCTGCTCCCTCCTTTCCAGGTGGAGTAACTACACGGATGCGTCGGTGCACTCGGAGGTTCCCTCACCCCCTCGGCACGCCGGGGTCCCACGGAGGGAGGCCGTGCGGGCACAGACACGCTCAGGCGGGCCCTTCTGCAACGTCATTGCTGGAGGGGCGGGAGAGATGTGGGTCAGCGGGGGGGCACGGCAAGCCCCACGCCCACTGGCCGGTCCCCAGCTGCCCGGCGATCACAGAACTGCTGGCGAGTCAGGCGCGGTGGCAGCCGGCTCGGCCCAGAAGTCTCGGGAAGCTGCCCCCGCCCCCCATACACAGCCACCTGAGCAGCTCGGCGAGATGGGCTCACGCTAAACACCCTCGCGTTTTCCCAGACAGAGGCCTCTCTCCTGTGGCCGCAGCCTTTGACGGCCTCAAGGATGGACCTGCCGGTAATGATCTTGGAGAAGAGGCAGGAGTCGAGCACGGGCAGAGGGCTCCTTCCGTACAGTTTCCCTGAGGTTAACTGAGCGACGCAGGGGACGACGCGGGCACACTGGGCCCCTGGCCTCCGGCAAGTGCACCTGGCACTACACTGGAAATCATCACCAGGACGTGTGCGGAGAAGGCAAGGCAGCAGGCACTGGGCACAGATGGCGGGGAGGCCCGGCCTCATCGGGGGTGCGTGGAGGCCTCCCGGACGAGGCACCATCTCAAGGGGGAGGTAGCAAATGAGTGGAGGCGAGGGGAAGGATCCCCACACAGGTATGGGGAGGGAAGGGGCACAGACTGGGCATTGATGAGCCAGAGGCGGCTAGTGCCCTGCGAGATGGGGCAGGTCCGACTCAGGCCACGCCTCCAGGCCTCGGAAGGGATTTGGGGCCTTCTGTGAAAACGGGGCCACTGGCATGGGGGCTCTGAGGGTTAAGCAGGAGCCTGACTTGGTGGAAATTAAGAGTATTTAGTGTCATTCTGGCCGCCAGGTGTAGAGCGGCTTGGAAAAGGCAGGTCTGGGGGGAGCCTGGGTGGTTCAGTTGGTTGAGTGTCCAACTTCGGCTCAGATCATAACCTCACAGTTGTGGGTTCGAGCCCCATGTCAGGCTCTGTGTTGGCAACTCAGAGCCTGGCGCCTGCTTCGGATTCTGTGTCTCCCTCTCTCTCTGTTCCTCCCCTGCTTGCTCTCTATCTCTCTCAAAAATAAAATAAAGATTAAAAAAAATTTTTAAGAGAGAAAAGGCAGGTCTGGAAAGCTTTAGGGCCCCTCAGAGTTGTCTGGGAAGAAGCAGAAGAGACCGGCCATGGGACAAAGTGACACCAGGCCTCTTGCCTTCTCGGGCTTGGTGACAAGGGAAGGGCAGAGAGTCACAAGAGGGAATGATTCTGCCTCACCCTGGGTGAATGCCTGGTGCACCTGGCTGGAAGCAGAGGGAGACAAGTCTGGGGGCCCCTAGAGTCCAGAATGTTCTCTTTTCTTCTTGACACAGCATGGCACCCACAGGCCCCAAGTCTGGAGCACTTGTCCAGCCCCCGGGGAAAGCCCAGCTGAGCCCAGAGGCACAGGAAAAGGTTCAGCCACGTTCCCAGTCTGGAGCTCAGGGCCTCTGGGATACGACTTGCACGTGGATCACCAGGCACCTTGGTCAAACGCAGGTTCTCACTCTGCAGGTGCTCTCAGCAGGCGGTATCTGCCATTTTCCTGCTGCCCTGCCCAGGACCCAGGGGCTTTGAGTATGGAGGGCGCCGAGGCCTGTCCGGGCACCCACGGGGCACAGCCAGGCCCTGCAACTGTGTGGACACGGCCACACAGCACTAAGGTGTATGCGGGTCTGGAGAGCCATGGTGGGGTGTGCAGAGAGCGGATCCTAACAGAGGCCCCGGAGAAGGGGGGGCACGATCGCCTCCCAGGGAGGCCGCAGTAAAAACCGCAAACCCGGAAGCTTAGTGCAGCAGGAATGTTCTTTCGCAGAGCCGAAGGCCAGAAGTCCAAAGTCAGGGAATCGACGGGGCCACGCTCTGACAGTTGCAGAAGGAGCCCTTCCTTACCTCTTCCAGCTACCGGTGGCTCCTGGGGGTCATGGCAGCCCTTGGCTTGTGACGGCATGACACCAACTCTATCTCCTTGGCCACACGGGTTTCTCCTCTGTGTGTGTGTCTGTGTTGTCATCAGGCCTTCTTTTCATATTACATGCATTTTAATTTTTTTAATCTTTATTTATTTTTGAGAGACAGAGACACAGAGCATGAGTAGGGGAAGGGCAGAGAGAGAGGGAGACATGGAATCCAAAGCAGATTCCAGGCTCCTAGCTGGCAGCACGGAGCCCAATGTGGGGCTTGAACTCACCAACCTGAGCCGGAAGTCAGACACTTAACTGACTGAGCCCCCCATGCGCCCCTCTTCACAGGCCTTCTCATGGGGACACCAGTCATGACAGATCAGGGCCTATCCTTATGACCTCATGTTAACTTGACTACATCTCCCAAGACCCTACTTCCAAGTAAGGTCACATTCCCAGGTATCTGGTTTAGGACTTCAACATCCTTTGAGGGGACACAATTCAATGCACAACAATGGGTGGGGGCAGAGAGCCAGGAGCTTCCCGGTGCTGCCGGGGAGGCGCCCCCACCAACCAGCACCCCCCCCAACCCCTAACAGCGGGGGGACTGGCTGTGAGCCCTCTCCCAGCCCCTCAGGGCCGCCCGGTGGTGAGGTCCTTGCCTGGCAACTGTGCTCCATCGGCTGTAAACTGTTTGTAAGGTTTTAAATAAATACCACGGTCCTTCTGAAGTCTGGTGGCTTCCCACTCGCCCTGGGCCTTGGCAACTGTCAGCAAACTCCACAGCCTGGACTCTGAAAACCAACCAGTGGGCACAGCCACCCACAGAGGACAGCGAGGGGGTTCCCGGGGCCCTGCCGGGACCAAACAGCCCAGGAGGCCGGGGCTGGGTGGGCTTTCCTCCAGCTGAGAGACACTGTCTAGAGGGTAGGAACTTGGCACACTATTGCCCCCAATCAGCCTCGGTTTCCCAGTTTGTATGGGGAGGTCGACTCGGCTGCACGCAGGGATACTTCAGCAGAAAGTCACATCCCCTGAGGCCGGCTAGGCCCGGGAACCGGTCCCTCCGTTTCCCATAATGGAAGCTGGGGACTGGGTTCCCCGATGGGAGGGACAGCGGCCCATTTACCCTTGTAGCCTCCAGCTCGAATCACTTCACCGCCAGGGCCACTAGCTGGTAGCCGGTGGGCAAAATCCAGCCCCCACATGGGGCTAACCAGGCTTCTGTCCGGGCTAAAGGGCGGACTGTCAATGATCTTAGGTAGTGGCCTGTATTTTAAGGTGGGGAAATGTCCTATAGAGGTCTGGATTTCGAGCTTTCCTTGAAAATCCCACCAGGCAGCACGGAGCCGATGCTGCCTTCTGAAAGGAAGGCCACGAGCATTCACTCTTGGGCTGCGGTCACCTTGTGGCAAGCTGGGAAAACGGTGACGTAGCTCTGGCTCCCAGTGTATTTAGCTGGTGGGAAACTGAGAGATTAAAAAGTCAAAGCGTTTCAAAAAGAGCAGTGAGTGAGACACGAGGAGCGGCCTAGGGGTTTGCTGGGTTCATGGGGCCCCTCAGCAGTGGCCTGGCCCACCCAGACCTCCTGGATCCCCAGTCAACCGGTGCTTTCCCCAGCGTCAAACTTCTGGACGGTTCCACCAAAGGCACCAGCAAACTTGGCCGTTTGCCTAGAGGCGGGAGCACGGGCTCCAGACTCTTCCGGAGCTGGAGTCCCCACACTGTGCTCCCGAGCCGCGAGGCCTGGACAGGCCGCGTCACTTGCCCGAGGCTCGGCATCCTTGTCAGGAACTGTACCTCCTGCCTGGGGAATGGAGGGTTAAGGGGGGGATGATGCATGAAAAGCGATTAGCTGCTAATTGGAATCTATTTCTATTGCCATTAGGGTTGTTCTTCTTGCTGCTGCTGTTGGTCTCGTGTCTTAGTTTCGTTCTCCCAGAAACAGGCTCGGAGGCAGGGGTGCAGGGGCGGGGGTGCAGGGGCAGGGCTTTGTTGTGGGAGAAGAAGGACCCCGGGACACACCTGCAGGGAGCGGGAAATGAGACAAGGCAGGGAAGGTAGCGGAAGAAGTGTAGGTGGGCAACGGCCCCGCAATGCTGCTGGGTGTGCAGGAGCCGACGCAGCCCATACGCCTCAGGGTTTACACACCTCAGAGTCTGCACACCTGAGAGGCCACACACCTCAGAGCTTACTTACCTCAGAGCTTCACACCCCAGAGCTTACACACTTAAGAGCCCATGGATCCTCAGAGCCCACACCTCAGAGCTAAAACACCACAGAGCTCATGTACCTCAGAGTCCACACACCCCTGAGTTCTCACATCCCAGAGCCCATTCATTCTCAGAGCTTTCACACCCCCAGAGCTTTCACACCCCCAGAGCTTTCACACCTCACAGTTTATACACCTCAGAGCCCACGCATTCTCAGAGCTCACACACTCCAGGCCACATGCCTCAGAGCTCACCCACCTCAGAGCTTTCACACCTCAGCACCCATGCATTCTCACACACGCACACACACACACACACACACACACACGCACACACGCACGCACAGATGTCCATGACCCTGTGTGTGAAACTGAACCCTCCTTAACTTCATCCAAACCTCACAATGCTCTGGTGCATTAAGTGTGTATTATCCCCAAGTCACAGGTGAGGAAATTAAGGCCTAGGGTGCTGAGTGACCTGCTTAGCCCTAGAGTGGTTAACTAGGTGAAAACCACTGGAAGGTGCCCTTCAGCGCGAGACCCCACGGAGCCCAGCGACAGAGGGGCTCCCCTATGTCTCCGGGGCAGGGAAATAGTCCAAAGGACCCAAGGTCTCCCGGAAGTGAGGGGTGGTGAAATCAAACTTGTATTTCAGAAATGTTATTATGGTGACTGTGCAGAGAATGGATCAGAAAAGGCTGGCGTGGGGGCCAGAGAGCCGTGGGGAGGCTGGTGAGATGGGCCGGCTGGTCTGAGGATGACCCAAACCAGAAGCTCTAACAGAAGAGAGTTGGCAGGCCCAGGGCTCACCGGGAGGAGGATGAGCAGATGGGAAGGCAGGTGACGCACATGACTCCCCCGGTTCTGACCTGCGCAACTGGGTGGATGGTAGCAGAAGCCCGTTATGAAGACAGGAAGCACAGGAGGGGGAGGGGCTTCGGAGAGGCGGGGAAGGTGATCGGATCTCAGGAAGCTGATGCAAAGGGCCACCCGAGGGTGGAGTCAGGGGATGGACAGATATACGAGACCAGAAGGGAGCATGACTTGTCTGGACTGAAGATGAAGATGTGGGGAGCCATGCTCACAGTGGTAATCAAGACCATGGGGGGAGAAGGGGTCACTCGGAGAGAATGAGGAGCGGGAAGAAGAGAGAGCAGCACCCAGGGCTGAGCTCAAAGAACATCCACATCCAAGGTCAGGCAAAGAAGGAGCCAGTGCAGGAGACTAAGTTGTGGCCATAGAAGCCAAGGGAGAACGCAGAGAAAGGAAGCCATGGCGGCCAAGGGCGGAATGTTAGGGTCCAGCAGCGTCTCCGGGGCTGGCACACAGCGGTTTCTCGGAGAAAACTTTCTCGATTGAGCGTGTATGAATGCATTGCATTTCCTTAGAGCTTTGTAGCTTACAAAGTCTGACCACAGCTACGGACCCATGTGACCCTTATAAGAGGCGAGCAAGACTGACCCCATGCTACAGGTTGAAAGCCTGAGCCTTCAAAAACTTCCTCAGTTGGTGGAGAACTTACGGGTTCTTCACAGGGTAATTTCTCTTCCCCGGCTTCCCATGGCTCTGTCTGGCCCTGAGGGCAACTAATTGGTGCCCTGGGGTTAAGCGCTTTCCCAGAGCCCCCTCTGTACCCCTCCCACTGCCTCTCACACCCCTAAACACCAGGCTGGTGGCCCGCACCAAGCAGGGATATTTGGTGTGTGAGAGTTGATTGGTTTTTGACAAATCCAGCTTGGCCTCTTTTTAGCACCTACTCATCCCCCAGGGGCTGGAAACCTGATATTTTAATGATTTGCTCCAGACCCTTTGGGGGTGGGGGGGGAGATTTTGTGGGGCCAAATTCAGTGGAGGCAGACCTGGTAGATGTAATTAGCAGGTGAGGCTCGCTGGCTGGGAAATCAGGTACGGTTAGCACGCTGAGCTGGTCACTCACGTCCATTCCAGCCGGAGAGATTCTGAGTTCCCCCAGAGCTGAGGAGCAGCCTTCCCAGGCCAAGGATGAGAGAGACCTCGGAAGGGGTAGCTCTTTTGTCACGTGGCTGGACACACATTTTCTCTCTGCTGCTGTTTGTTTGCTCCCAGTTGGTGAGTTTTCCTCCAATCCCTTTTCTTTCTTTCCTAAAAGATTTTCCTGCATCCTCTGATTCTCTCTTTGGATCAAAGAATCTCACAGGAGGAAGGAGGCTGAAGTTCCACCTCTTGGTTTTATAAATGGAGAAACTGAGATGTTGTGAAGATAAATGTCTTACCCAAGGTTACACAGTAAGTTAATGCCATCATTATCATCTTCACCGTTGTCATTGTCATCACCGCCACCATCATTACCAAGATCATCATCATCATTACCACCATCACCACCATCACCATCATCCTCACAACAATCACCTTCATCAACACCACCACCATCATCATCACCACTGTCACCATCACCATCACCATCATCACGACTACCATCACCATCATCATCATCATCATCATCTCCACTGCCATCACCACCACCATCACCACCATGACCACCACCATCACCATCATCATCACCACCACCACCACTGCCATCAACATAATCACTATCATCACCATCATTTATTTGTTACCCCAAAAAGGATTCAGGGCACCTTAGCCACCACAAGATCACGGGTCTTCAGTCTCCTTCCTTAGGGATCCTCCTGACCCCCCATCTTGTCCTCTCTCTCTTTCTACAGGTTTCCTACTTTCACACCATCTCTTCCTCCCTGTCATCCCTTCTCCACACTGTGATTTCTCACATACACACTCCTGTTCAAAATCCCATCTGTCTCTATTGTTCCTTCTGCTCAGGGAAGGACTTGAAACAGGACCCTGAAGCAGAAACATATAAAACACGGAAGATGTGAGGGCGGGGGTAGAGACGAAGAAAGTTCTCTCAAGTGAAAGGGTCCTGGGCAAACTGCTGCTTCAGCTCCACTGCCGGGCAGGTGGGAACACGGATGAGCTACATCCACTCTCTGCCCCTCTGTGTCCTTGTTTAGAAAATGGTCTGAGGGAGGGAAGGAAGGATTAGGCCAGAAGACCCCACCGCCCCATATGGCTGTCACACTGCGCAGTTCTAAGAGCATGAGGATTGGGGAGGCGGCTGGAAGGTCTAGTCTGGGCATTCCCTGGAAAAACGGCAGAGGAAACCATCATCAGAGCCCCCAGCCCCGAAAATCTGACCAGCTCCAGAGTCTGGGCCGCATCTCCACACCCCACTGGGGACTAGGGTGTTAGCTGCCAAATCTCCGGACAGCCTACTTCTCCTTCACGGGAGCGCCCGAGGTGGGGACCGACAGGCTCACGCATGGGAGGTGCCAGTGCCCTGATCTCTGCAGGGACAGCCACCAGGGCAACGCTGCCCTCCAGGCTGTGCCCTCCTGGTGAGCTCCCGAGCACATAATTCCCCAGCCTCCCCTCTTCCAGCCCTCCACCCCCTCGCCAGGTCACTTCCCCACCTTTCATCCCCCCGTCTTGTGCTTTGCAGCCGGACCCTTTGAAATACGGGTCCCACTTCGGCGGGGTTTGGCCAGGGACCTCCATCCATCACAGCCGCGCCTTTGGGAGGAGAGTGAAATTCACAAACTGGCTCCCAGAGCCTCCCAGCAAGGAAGAAAGCCAGCTCCACCATCCTCTCCAGAGTGACAAATGAAGGGACACAGGTGACTTCAACCATCCAAGGGCCCCCTATCGTGGTTCAGCCAAGGTCTGAATTATGCCTGGCAGAGCGAGCCTGACAACACAGCCAGGCTGTTTTCCACCCCTAGCCCCCACCACTCCGGGGCCTAATGAGGTCCTTCTGGAGAATGACTGCCAGGAGGCGAGGCCATGGCAATGGTGACATCCAGGGGACCGGCTCAAGTCATGGAACAACTGACCTGGATGTGCCTCAGGCCAGCAATGGATCCACAGCCTAGTCTGGCAATTCCCAACTACGCTGGTGTTCATGGCCCCGAGGTCTGAATTTCCTTTAGAAAAAGAGATGCAACATAGTCCCCCAAATAAATGGGGGTGCAGCCAAGAGCAGCACCCTTGCCCTTCTCTGGGGCTGGGGGCCAGCTGGCAGGGGATGCCTAATTGTCTTCAGGATGTGGAGGTGACTTAAGTAACAACAGGCCTGTGTCTTTCACACGCGCTGGGTGTCTGGCCCCGCGCTCAGACACAGAAGAATCCTGCAGTGTTACAGCCGAGGTCACTTCTACGTGAGCAGGCCGGACACCTGCCGAATGGCACGGTCCGGGTTCAACCCCAGCCCTGCTGGACTCCAAAGCCAGGCTTCTCTCTGTTGTGTCTTGTTGCCTCCACCTCTGACTACCCACTGCCACCAGACCACTCATCTTAACCACACAGGAACCAAGGGTCGTGTCTGAGGAGCTGGCCCAAGGTCACCCAGCAAACGGATGGAGCCTGGTCCTGTGCAGCCCGAGTGAAGGTGGGAAAGGGTGAAGACAGGGTGGAAGAGGAGGGCTGGCATCAGGTGACAGCTGTGACGGGCCAGCTGAGGAGCCACATGAGGAGGGTGTGAGGCAGGCAGTGGAGAAAGGGGAGGGTGAAGCCATCAGAGGGCAGGGCATGTCTGCTGGAAAAGTCTGACAGCTGCACGGGACACGCGTGGCAGGACAGGAAGGCTGAAGATGGGAGCTGCCACTTAGGGGCCATGGGAAAGGTCCAGGCAGGCCAATGGGAGAGGCAGAACCCGGACGATGGTCATGGAGGGGTGGCGAGAGAAGGCAATGCTAAGGGAGAGGTGGGCAGGAGGGAGGAGGAAGAAGGGGGCCTGACGTTTCCACAGAGTGAGAAAAGCAGGTGCATCGACCAGCAAAGAAAAGCAGAGGAAGCAGTGAGTCCATTGTGCCCAGGCTGGGCTTGGGAAAGGCTGGGTAGGCAGCGGGAAAGTTGGGCCAGGCTTGACGTCCGAGCTGGAATGTCAATTCAGGATGCACTCTGCGCATTTGATACGATTCATTGAGTAAATACGTCCTGATAACCTCCGGTTTCAGGCTCTGGACTAGACACTTGGGTAGGAGAGATGGTTTGTGACAGTCCTTGTGGTGCAGGAGCTCAGGCTGCCCCTACCCTGGGCACCAGGGATGACGACAGAGACTCCTCACCTTCTCCTTCCTCTAGGGGCCCGGATGCCCCCATCTCTATCACCCCCATCTCCTTCTACCCCATCTCCCTACACCCATCTCCATCACCTCCCATCTGTATCACCCCCCCCATCTCCATCCCCCACCTCCGTCCCCCTCCATCTCTTAGGTCCGGGTGTGAGCTTCCTCTCAGCACGGTGTCCTGTTGGCCCCCGTGCACCGTTTCCGCAGCTGGACTGGCACCACCTCCATGGCAGGAACCACCAACCCCCCATGCGATCCACTGCATCATAGACATTCTGCAGCCAAATAAGATGTCCTTGATTACTGTGCTTTCCAGTTCCTTAATAAAGGGACTCATTGCCAAATGATCATTAAACGTCTGAGTTCTAATTAAAAACAAAAATCAAGCAACCTAACTTCCGATATTTGTGGACGAAGCTTCAGGACCTGCTCCTCCATTTTGCTTTCTCGTCCCTTCAACAGACTGGCGCTGTCATGGGTGACCCAGAGAGGACCTAGAGGCCAGTGCCCAGCGGCTCCCGGCAGGGCTCCCGGAACACAGAGCAAGACTGATGACGTGTAACAGATGTGTACAGTAAGCAAACTCAGGAAATCGTTCTACCAAGACGAGGGATGCAGGAAGGCTTCCCGGAGGAGGGGCTGCCTTGAGAGTTGGGCAGGGCAGCCCAGGTGGAGAGGCAGCGGTTCGGCACAGCAGGGGCAGGGAGACTGAGGCCACCACAGTGGGAGTGGGTGACGAGGCTGGAGTGTAGGAATTTGCCTGTTGGGGGAGGGGAGGAGTCTTCCAGACCAAGGCAAGCTGCTAGGCTGGTGGGTCCTGGAGTTTCCTAATCAGAAAACTCATTTCAGGTCAGGAATCCATCTGGGCAGCACTCCCAGCGCTTAAAGCATCCAGCACTGGTACCCAACAGACTTCCTGAGTCCGAGCTCTGCGGGGAAGTCCGTGCCACCACGGCCCCAGAGTCCTGCCCAGACTCAGGGTCACTTCCCTTCCAGGGCACCCCCCCCACCGCCGATTCCACCTCCATCCACCTCCCCTAGAACCCATTGCTGCCTTCGCCCTTTGTGACCCCCTGGGTCCCTTCCTGGGGGTGCAAACTGTCCTGGCCGGTCAGTCCAATGTCTGGATTCCTTTCCATCCCCTCCGCAGAAGGCCGCCCAGGGGGGGGGGGGGTGTGCTGGCTCTGGAGGCAGAACGCCTGGGGAGGGGGCAGAGGACCTGGCAAGCCTCCTGGAGGAGGGGACCAGGGTCTGGGAGATGAGGGAGGGGTGAGAAAGGGGCCTCCAGGGCAGAGAAAGCGGCACTGGCCGAAGCGGGAGGGGCAGGAACACTGGCATTTGGGGATCACGGGAGAGAGCTGGGTGAGGAGGAGAGTGGGTGCATGGGGGTAAAGTGGGGGGTGCAGAGGACGTGGCGGTCCTAGGGCCGGGGCAGGACAGACTGC
Source organism: Suricata suricatta (assembly GCF_006229205.1). Lineage (NCBI taxonomy): Eukaryota > Metazoa > Chordata > Mammalia > Carnivora > Herpestidae > Suricata > Suricata suricatta. Next base: position 8,689,442 of record NC_043708.1, on the reverse strand, counting down.
CCAGACGGTGTCCAAGAAGGTAAATGCAGCCCCTCCCGGCTCTGAGAACGCGGCCGGCCTCAGATGCTGGCGCACACTCGGCTGGACACACGCCCCTCGGTGACGCCACTGACTCAACCCTGCAAAGCGCCGAGGCATCTCTTCCAGGACTCTCTGACGGCCCCCACCTGGCCCTCCCTCTCCCCTCCCTTCCCGGGGCTCCAAGGCTGCGATCCTATCGGCCATCATTTTTTTTCATTCATTCATTCGCTCACTGATCATTATCCTCCGCCCTTCCGACGCGTCAGACAGCCCGTCCGTTGGATTGTGTAAAACTAAACAGTGGGCTCCGTTCTTTCAGGCCATGTGATGTGTTCTGGGGAATGTTTTTCGGAGCAGTGAAAAATTCAATTTTTTCCCCCAGCATCGTGATGTGTCAAACATAATTTATGCCTGGACATAATTCATCCCTAAAGATAAATATTGAAACCCAAGAGAGGAGAGACGGCGGCAGAATTTCCAGGGGCCGGGGGGCATTGGGGGGGCAGCTAGGAAAGGGGGTCTCCCTTCCTGATCCCACCACCGGAGGGGTGAAAAAAGTATAAACGAAGCGAAAGTAAAGTAGCTAACTCCGGGTCTGTTCCCAGTCTCCTTCTAGAACTGCTGCAGACTTTTTTTTTTTTTACAGGCCTCTTTTGTGTCTGTTGAACTGTTGCCGTCTTGCATAAAGTCTCGTGCAATAGAAGTCCTCAATTAAAGTCACCTGCTGGTCTTTGTCAGCTGAGCTTGACGCTGTCAAATCACGCAGAGCTCCTTAAGCCAATACAAGTCATTAAGGAGGAGGTGAATTAGGGATCCGACATGGCGGACAGGAGCCATCCATAATCAATTGATATCTTCCTCTGCTGGAGGCGGGGTCTCGGGGACCCCCCCCCCAATCTACAGGGGCCGCTACCCCTGGATCTAATTAGGCTGAGGCTCAGCAGGTCCGAGGCTGCGCTGAAAGGCCATCAGTAGGCGAGCCCATTAATAACTCGCCGGTGCCCTGCGTATTGTAATTGTCAGGCTGCAATTTACAGTAATCCTCCAATGCGAAAGGCCGAAAACTGCGCAGCTGATTGGAAATTCATACGCCCATTTGAAAGAGAAAAACACAAGATGCACGGGTTAAAAGGTCAGAGCATGCAAGTGTGTGTGCTGAGTGACAGACATTTTAGTACTAGCCTGGGACCACATTTTAAAAGGTCACTGAAAACTCTTGGCTTGGGCCCTCTGACAAACAATGAACGTTCCATATATTTATTTGCCATCTCTTTGTTTTTACAGCAAGCAGAATAAATGAGTTAAGTGACGTTGTGCGGGCCTGCATATTGTCAGCACAGGCCGTAAGTCATTATTAAACTCCATCAAATCAAACCAAACCCGGTCAAGGCAATGAGACTAAAAGTTATTTGCATTCCTTCTGTCATAAAAAATCATATCCCCTTACTCAAGACTTTCGTTTCTTTATTAAATGCAGCCACAAGAGTATTTCAGGTCTGGCAATGTAAGCTCAGGAAAACCTTCTCGGTATAACTCAGTGCAACAGCTCAGACCTGGTTCCACTAAGAAGCCCCAGCTGAGCGCATCTGGGCACTCAATCAAGACATACATATTACTTTTAAATAAGATTAGCCTTTATATTTTGCTGCTTAAGTTAAAACTTTTCATGTCATTCTCTACTTTTATGTAAACTCCAACATAATTCTGTTTTAGCAAAATACTTCAAGCAAATTAAAAACCTCAAGTCGAACGTGTCCTTAACAAAAACTTGCTTAATGGCATTGCAATGTGTTTGCTGACACTGAAACGCTTTTAAATGAGATGGATTTTCCCTGCGTTTCCCTGCGTTTGTAATCACGGCTGCTCGGAGTGTAGCCTTTGGTTACAGCTGCTAACGCGGCTATCCGTGCCCCAAATATTATTTGACCGATAACTTACCGGCGACCCACGACCACCATGTAAAAAACGTGTCTTTCCCGATCTGCCCCCGGGTGGGGTCTACGTTGGTTCAGAAATGGAAAGCGATCAACAGGGACTGTTTGGGGGAGGGGTGCCGGGAATCAGAGGGTAGGCAGCGAGTGTGGGGGGGTGACCTGTCCCGCTGCATGGCCCTCACTTGGTAAATCACAGAGCGGGCGATCATGGGAACTTTCCGAGCCCCATAAAGGGCTGGGAGGAGATGGGAATCAAAGTCAACGACTGGACCCTGCGTCCATTCCTCATCCACAAAGGATGTCAGGGGCCATTACTAAGAGTGTGGGGACTTGGAAAGGCAGCGGTTTTTGACAAGTGAACTGTAAGCAATGTCAGTGCCCGTTAGGGTCACTGATCACGCCAAAGGGGCCGGAAGATGTCTGCGGTATCTTCACTCCCACAAGCGCCCAGTGTATTCAGCGGTATCTTCAGCCGAAGCAGAGCTGTGGCGTCAGGAGCACTCCCCACATCTGGCACCTCTGCCTGCCCGCGGCACGTGGCACACGGCACCTGGGGCTTCCCGGCTTCCTCCACATTATCACACAGAGGCCGACAGGATCCTTCCAAGACTGGTAGGAATTACCACCCCCACGTGGCAGCCTTCAAAGGGGAAGCTCAAAGAGGTTAAGAAACTCGTCCAAGGTCACATCTGCGGTATTCTAAGACTCCTAATTCTAAGACTCCTATCCCTCGGTGTGTAAGCTGTACATAACACCCTCCCCTTGAGTGTGGGAGACAAGCTGGGATGTCACTGTCATAGTTAGGGTATGTTATATGGCCAAGATGGAATTATTTTGCAGATGTAATTAAAGACCCTAATCAGTTGACCTTAAATTAATCAAATTGGACATTATCCTTGGTGGGCCTGACCTAATCAGGTGAACTCTCAAGGGGAAAAAAAAAAAAAAAAAAAAAAAGGATCCAAGCCTTCCCTGAAAAGAGACTGAAGTGGGGCAATTCTCCTATCAGCCTTGAAGAAGAAAGCCTCCAGAAATTCTGCACCTGCCAGTCATGAATCCTGCCAAGAGCCATGTGAGCTTGGAAGGATCCCAGGCCAGATGAGCCTGCAGCCCAGGCAATACCCAGATCATCATGGCCTTGTGAAGCCCGGAGCAGGAAACCCAACTAAGCTACGCCTAGACTCCTGACCCACAGAAGCCTGGGGGGGGGGGGGGGTGACAAATACATACTGTTCTGAGCCATCAAATCTATGTGAATCGGTTACCCAGCAATGGAAAACAAGGCCGGCTTACGAGGTCCTCAAGGCCCCACATCCGCACCGCAGCCCACCTCAACCCCACGTGCGCTCCTTCCGGATCTTTGCAGGCTACATCATACATATGCTTGTTTTTTTAAGTGGTTTGTATCTTACCATTTTCTAATCCTAAGACCTATTCTTAAATGTACTAAAATCGACCCCTTGATTTGGCCATTACCATGAACCGGTCTAAGAGCTGTCTTATAATACCAAAAAAAAAAAAAAAAAAAAAGGGAGCCTGTGATACCTTTTCCTTTTTCATTTCAAAGTCCCACAAACAGCAGCATGCTTGACACCAGCGTGAAATTTTCTTGGAGAGCCCAGAAAAATCAATGCCTTATGAGAAAAGTCATACCTTTAAAAACACCTGACTAAATATTTCATAAACGCAACGCACGGCAAATTCCGAGGGTAGATTCGCTGGATTTACAACCATCAAACTGTATTAAACTTACAATATCAAGATTTATCACCTATTAAATGGAGTCTCATTTTAGTAATATCTCGCATTAGATCCCAAAGGGTCTCAAATACCTTGGACCCTTCACCAGGGCACTCCGCCGTAATTCATAACGAGGTAATAGAAACCCTCACCGCAAGGCCGCCGCCGCCGCGTTTGGGGATTAGCTCACCTATCAGGGAAAGGGGGCCAGGTCTGGGCCGCCGGCGGTGGAGTGCAGTTTACAGAGTGCAGAAACGGGCCCGGGATCCAGGCCGTGGGGGGAGACCCCACGGGGAGCCACAGACAGCGAGTCGGAGGGTCCGAGCTGGCTGGTGTCCCAGTGGTCCCCAAACACCGGTTTCTGGCAGTGAAGCCCTTTCTTCCCACACGATGTCATAAGAAAGCTCAATAAATAAAGCAGATAGAACGGGAATGGGCCTGGCTGAGCGGGGAAGGCGGCCCGGCTTCACAGGCCCTTCTGCAGCACACGCGGCGTCCTCGCCCGGGGCCTCACCCCCCAGGGGTGCCAATTTCGTTGTGATTCTAACTCACATTTGCTGGTGTGGCTGAACCCCCGCCTGGTGTTTGAGGAACCCGAGACTCAGAGCCGGAGAGATGTGCTTACGGAGGTCAAGGTTAAAAAGTACAGCCCAGAAAAAGAGACTGCTCTCAGAACACGTGCAGGGTGGCATCGTTCATGCTGAAGGGTAACGTTGGGTTGACCTGTGAGTTAATTTGAAGATTTAGAATTCCTTACCGGAAAGAACTCAAAATTAGGGCTGTATGTTATAGGCAGATGGCATGAGTAACAAAGGAACATGTCACCTACTGAAAAGACTGCACGTGTCCACGGCCCCACAGACCGACACCCACTGTAGTGAGACATTCTATGCAAACTTCTATTCATCCCTCAAAACCCCAGCTCAAGTACTACCCTTTCAGTCAACCATGCCTTAATTGTCCAGCTTTTCTTCTACAGTGCCCTGGTCAGCCCTTTATTGCAGGAAACACCGGATGGAAATTATTCGGTTACACACAACTGTCACCACCGTAACTGGAGCCCCGACGAGAGGCCGCGTGTGCCATGGGTTCTCAGGGATGTCTTCGGTGTCCTGGCTTCTCGTCACTCACCTGGGCAGTGAGGACAGCCGTGGGACCGACCCGTACATGAAACACAGGAAAAGGGCTGAGGACAGTGAGCACTCGATCAGTGTTATCACTACTATGGAAACCCGGCCATGCCGTCCACGTCCGCTGGGTGACGTTACCCTGTTGTACTGTCTTCCCAGCGAGAATCATTCTCCAAATGGATCAGATTTCTTCGATGGAGATCGGTGTCCCCTCCCCCCCCCCCCCCCCCCCCCCCCCCCCCCCCCGCCCCGAGCATAGGCTTCTGTGAACGTGATGAACTTGTCTGGCTGACAAATGTCACTCACTCCACCAGGCCCAGAAGGGATGAAGGCATCAACGTGTGGGGCGGAAGAGCAAGGATGTGAGCTCGGCTTCTAGGAATTCAGGGTCTTAACCAGGCAGGATTCAAACCTCTATTCCTCGTGCCTTTACAAATTAAATGCATGTGGCTTTGCGTGTCGACTCTTGGCAGATCCCGTGGGCCAACTCCTTCACCCGAGAGGAGGGCACAGAGGCCACGGGAGGCTCGTGACGTGGCCAGGGAGTGGCTGACCCTGGGCTGTGCCGTGGGGCGGGCTCCTGGACACGGCCTGCCTTCCGGCGTCCTTGGTGCAGGAGGGGAAAGCTGGACGGCCCTGGGGGCGTGATGGGACCCAGGAATTCCAGATGCCTAGGGGTCCTCAGACCACGAGTTGACAGTACCTCCCCTTTGTCAACAAAATTGGTTTGAGAGAGCCTTGCTTCTGGAAAGGCTGGATTTTCTATTTATAAACATAACCTCAAGTTGGAATTCTGGCTCGTTAAGAGGACTGATTCAGCCCTTTATTCCCAAATAGGTAAATAGAAGTAAAAATAACTAACCGCCAAACAAAACCAAAGTGGCCTCATGGCTCTTAGGAGAACTCAAAGCTCAAACGCGCTTTCCCATAAAAGCAACTCTGCCCGCGCCGTCTGCCCGCACTGGAGCCTGGGCTCCGGGTGGGATAGACGGACGTGGAAGCAGCCGCCACCCCGGCCCCCGCCCCCGGCCCCGGGAGCCACGGCTGGCCGTCATCTTGTCACCAGTGTGTGAAGCGTGGCTCTACCCACTCGTCACGCTGGCCCCGGGCCCGAGCAGCAAAAGCCAGCGCCGAGTTCAAAGCTGTGACTAGAGCACGGTTTGCCTCAAGGAGCCCCTTCCTCACGTGCGGCGGCCGCCGGTCACGTAGTAGGCTGCTTAATAAATAGATCCCGGACCAAGGAGGACCAACGTGCTTGGCACAGCCCTTAGCCTTCCCCGAGGATCTGTGGCAACAGTGTGACAGTGACGGTCCAGATGCTGCTCCAGGACAGGGTGGGCACGCGGGCAGACGTCCAATGGGCGCCCCGGGGGGTGTTCCCAGGGAACAGCTATGGTTGGTTTGGCCACAGCCTGTCTTCCCCGCCAGGACCCGCCAGAAACGTAACTACCGGCACGAGGGCAAGAACTTCACATTGTTCATTGCTCTGCCCCAGCGCCCCCTCCCCCCAGGGGAGGGCCTGCACGCAGAGGGTGCTGGGTAAATATTGGAGTCAATAGAGGGAACTGATGGTCTATCAGAAAGCTGGCTCTGAGTCGCCTAGAAGTCTGGGCAAAAAGGGGAAAAGGTCAGCTACGAGATTCAGGGTCCATTTAAACTGAACCTTCAGGAAAATCACAGGCTCTTCTGGGTATTTCCCTACTGGGTCTTCACTCGACACGCACCAAATGTGTATTTAGGAGTGCCAGGCCCTAGTCTCCTCCGAGAAAACACTGTAGAAGGCAGGGATTTTCCCCACTCCGGGTGCTGGCCGCCCTCGCCCAGGCCTACCCCCTCCTGACCCCACATGGCACCCGTCTCCTGGAGAATCACGGACGCCTGCGCACAGTGGATGGGGAAGCACACAGCACTGAACCGAGACCAGCACCTAGTGGTCCAGAAGCACTTGGGGCTTGGGCACGTACTGGTGGTGAGGACACAGTCCGTTGCCTCCTGCGGCTCACACACATGGGCGGGGGGCAGCAGCAGGACGAAAGTCTGGGTGCAGGCAGAGGGTGGGGAGAAAAGAGGTGCCTGGCTAGACCTGCCAGGAAGGGGGGCAGTGCTGGGTGGGTGGGTGGGTGGGGCGGGGGGAGGGCCAGAAGCAGCGCAGGCAGAGCCAACGACACATGGAGAGGCCTCTCTAAAAGCTGCAGACTTGGGGTTCTGGGGAAGACCAGGTCCATCAACCCGAGATGGGCAGGGTGCACCCCCGAGGGTGCTGACCTCACTTCTCTGGGCCTCACTGGCCCCATCGGTAACAGGGATTGCAGCAGTAACAATGAGCATTATTATGGGCTAATGACGTGCGGGGCACTGACAGCACGGACCGGGACCCGTCAACTGAATCCCAATGACGCCGCTCCTCCCTGCAGAGGCAAGGACGTGGGACTGGGAGGGCTCAAGAGCCTGGCCGCAGTCACTCGGGGCTGGAAGCCAGGTAGGCCGAGTCCACATCTCAACTTGAATCTCTCTGCTTTCCTGCCCTCCAGAGTAGCCACGTCCACAGGTGTGGGGAAGAGTAAGTGGCGTAAAATGAACAGAACACCTAGCACAGATCAGGCCCCTGGCCTTCGCTATCGTGGGCCCGCCCGCCCTGCGAGGCAGCCTCGAGGCCAACGCGTGTTGCAACTCATGTTTCAAGAGGGTGAAAGTCAACCCGCAGAAGGGAGGTCAGGTCTGCAAACCACAAACCTGGCACGGGCGCAACACCCCGAGCACGTAAAGAATTCTTACAGCTCAATGCCACCAGGAAATCCAGTTCAAAAATGGACAAAGGATCTGAACAGACATGTTGCTGAAGAAGTTAGACAAATGGCCAGCAAGCACATGAAACGATGCTCAGCAGCACTAACATAGGGAAATGCAAGTCCAAACTATGAGATGCCACCTCTTATCCATTAGGATAAAAAAAAAAAACAAACACACACCTCTGAAAGCAGGTGTTGGTGGTGAAGATGCAGGGAAACCGGAACCGTATGCACTGCTGGTGAGAATGTACCATGCGGCAGCCTCTGAGGGAAACAGCATGGCAACCTCTCAGAGAATTAAATACAGAACTACTGTCATGTGCTTCCGGGTTCACACTGAAGAACTGGAAAGCAGGGGCCCAGCAGGCCTGTGGACACGAATATCAAAGCACCGTTATTCACAACCGAACGGCAGAAGCAACCCAGACGTCCGCCTGCAGAGGAATGGGTAAGCAAAATGCGGTGTTGAGACACAGCAGAATACTCTGCAGCCTTACAAAGGAAGGAAATTCTGACACCTGCTCCAACATGGCGGACCCTGAAAGCCCTCATGCCGAGCGGAACACAGAAAGAAGTCAGATGTCAGAGGACAAATACCGTCTCATTCTACTTACAGGAAGTGCCTAGAGAGTCAAATTCAGGGTCTGGAAGTAGAATGGTGGATGCCGGGGGCTGGGGGAGGAGGGGACGTCACTGTTTAACGAATACAATGTTCCAGTTTGGGATCAAGAAAAAGTTCTGGCGATGGCTGTGGGTTGTACACTTAAAAATGGCAAAAATGCCAAGTCTTATGTGTCATTTACCGCAGAAAGAAGAAAAGATCGGCGGGGCGTTCACACGGCCTTGCGGACAGCTTGCAGAGCACGCTCTTGGCCCGCACCTCCGCCGCGAGGGCGCGCCCTTGCTCCTGGCGTCTTTGCAAGGACGAGCCCGCTGGCCGTGAACCGGTCCACCCTCCCATCTAAATAAAGCGTGCGTCATGTGATGCCAATGGGTCTGCAAAAGGAAAACATTTCACTTCCGTCTGGATTCTTTTCACGCACATCACGGCCTGCAAACTGATACGCTTGGCCCCGCCGCCTTCTCTGCTGCAGGCAGGGCGAAGGCAGGGTCACGGTGGCAGGAAGGGGCGGTGGGACCCGGGCCTGGCCTGCACTGGCCGGTGACTTCTGGGCTGAAACGCCAGCTCACCGCCGCACACGGTCCTTAAGCAAATTCCTCAGGATTAAGATATGCAGCCTTTTTCTCCTTTCGTTTTGAGAAGTTGGAAGGAAAAGGAAGGGATTAATTTAAACTCTTTGCAAAGGAAAACTAAGATGTGTTCTCGTGCTAAGAAACTTCTACTTACCGTCCTATTCCTACAGCCAAGTCACTTCTAGTAGTCCTTAGTGTACCGAGTTAGGAAAAGAGTGGGTCAAATCTTGGAATCACAGAATTCTCTTACACAGCCAACAGTTATTAGGAGTGCGTCCTAAAGACGGAGAAGTGGACATCCCATCCGCTTGATTTCGGAGTAATCAAATTCACTCAAGGAATGTGGTGAATGCATCCCACATAATCCGGGACTCTGAACGCCATCAGCCAACGTGTGGCAGAATTTCAGAGAAACACACTGGTTACTATTTAAATCTCCAAAAGAAAAAGACAGTTGTTACAGTCACCACCCCACAAGCCGGCCGGAAGCAGAGCTCAGCCAACGGAACCTTCACCGGATTCCAGGTGCATTTTCAGGGGACCCCGGAATGAAAACATGTGAAGGGTCATTTTTGCCACAACTACTTTACGTGTTATGACCCACTGAACCGACTCAAAACGAGGGAAGAAAAAAAAAGAAGGCACAAAATGAACAGAGCATAACTTTATTGGAGATTGACTCTGCTACAATCGTTACAGAAGAAAAGACCGGAGGGAAGTGGGACCCGGAAGGCGCACCGAGTGCGGGCTTGAGTGCTGTTCAGAGGGAGTCACATCGCGTTCCTCAGAAACAGCGGCAGCACGTGACGGCAAACAGTTCCTGTCAGTCAAGTCCCGTTAGTTCTTCCTGACTTTAGCCATTTTCCTTCACTCGATCTCCAGCAGAAAAGCCAGAGATTTTACATGCTGTTCACCTTGGCGTTTTGGCTACATCACCTGCTGATGCAGTGAATTCTGAGTGCCTCTGCAGAATTTAAATCGTCTGTGGTGGACATCCAAATTAAAACGGACGAGGGAAAAAAAATACAATTAATGATTAAAATATATTTACAAGCGGGTTCTGAAAGACCATTTCCACTGCGAGGGGAAAACACAACAGTTTCTCTCGGTGTCGATTCCCGGCGTCCCCACGACTGTTAAAAATCTCTTTAATGTTCCTGGGTCTTAAACGTATCTTAAAAACTTCTCATGTACAATATAAAATAAAGACATTTATTTGGAAAGAATTAAATTCCTGAAAAGTAATCAGTGGTTGAAAAAATAGACCTATTCAAATGCAATCAGCACGGGTTTCTCCTCCGCGGAGGGCGCGGACTGGGGGAAGGGCTCTGACATTCGTTTCCAGAGCCCTTTGAGTACAGGGGTCCAGGTCGCGGTTGGGTGGCTTCACTTTTGCGTGACAGGATTAAATGCCCCGACAGAGGAAGGTGAGAAGGTTTTCGATCAACTGGGCCTGAAGACGGATCGGACCACGTGGGGGTGGGTTCTGCTTTTTCTCTGCAGCCCATGGTCCCCGCGAGCCTCCCCGGGTGGGGACGGAGCAGAGCCCGAGGCGGGGCGCGACCCCACGGACCCAGAGCAGCCTCCAGCCCCTGGCCCTTCAGGCAGAGTAATCTGAAATCTCTCTGAGGGCAAACGATTATTAAGAATGTTAAAATATTAGTAGTTTAAGAGAACATTGCAGGAGTGTTAGAGGTCAAACTTTAATCAATTCACATGATAAAAGAAGATCGACAAGAGAAAGCAAAGTAACAAACACGCTTAAAACATACCTAGGAGTTCAGTTAACAGGTCTCCGTCATGCACGAACACTAAAAACAAATGCCACAGACAAAAAAACAAACTGACCTATTTCGGTTGGGGGAGTATGACACATCACAGGCATTATCATCATCTTTTTCAAATCCAGCAAATCAAAACAGCAGCGAGGCCAAACCACGTCTTTTTTTTCTTTTTCCCCCCTCTCCGGGAAGCAGGTTTTCCTTGAAATGAGGTAAAGCAACGGTACGAAGTGCAACGCTTCTCTGCGCCGCACGAACAGAACGGACAAAAAGCCATTACAAAATGCAGCATAGTTAGGACCGTGGAAAGCAGACCGTGAGGGGAAGGAGAGATCGTTACAATGGAGGTTCGTGCCCACTAACCTCCACACAATCATCGTAAGGGGCTTCTGCAGCTGTTTCTTCAAGACCCCCCCCACCCCCCTTACATTCACTCTCACGGTGCAATCCCCGGGAACAAAGGGATGACACACGCCCACGGCCAGTGGGGGGACACAGGGTGACTTTCTTCCTTAATTAATGGATGCCAAACATTTCAACAGGCTAAACTGGGGGGGGAGTGGATGCGGGGGACTTTAGGCATTAAAACTCAGCAGCACGAAAGCGTTCCTCACCATCTCATTTGCCTAACTCGAGAGCTTTTATTGTTTTGACTTCGTAAACCAGGGCATCACAGAGCGCGTCCGAGGGGGAGTCACAAATTAAAATACGAGATCTTTCTCCAACAACAGAAAAAAGGAATTAGCTGAAGGCTGCTGTTGATAAAACATTTTTCGCGGTAGCAGGAAATTTGAACCCCTGAGAACGTATGACCTAATCATATCCGAGTCTGAACTTTTTTTAGTTTTAACAAAAAATACTCTTCTTAAGGTTACAAAATATATTGAGGCGTTTTCCTCCCAACCGGAGTTGGGAATTGTAACTGTGAAACAATCTGGTTTTGGTGCCGGGAGGCCCTTAACGCGGGGATTAGTGCGTCAGGCACAACGCAAAGCCCCCGGCTCCCGGCATCAGGTAGTTTATAAACTCAGAAGAGATTCGTGATAGAACTTTATCACAAAGTCACCCTCACGAGGAAACTCACATCCAGCCTGACTCGTTAACTGTACACGTTTACAGTTAATATAATTCGAGAGTTGCTTGGCGTTAACTTGCTAGGAGATGTGACGCTGAGGTTTTTTGTTTTTTGTTTTTTTTTTTTTTGTTTCAAACCGAATAGAAAGCTAAGGTTCCAAATCGGAAAGAAGCATTTTCAAAATGAGTCTACCAAAATCAATTTGCTCAAGAAGTCACTGGATAATTTAGATCAATTTAACCGGATCGCAGACGACAAATAACGTTTGAGATACTTAACGTCCCCTTCACCCAGGTCTCCGTGGAAAGCGGAGGGGACGGTTTTCTCTGTGCACGTGTGCAGAGGTGTTTCTCTGGGGCTGGGGGTAGGGCAGTGCAGATAAAGCAAGAAGTACAGTATTTGACTGTAATTTAAAACAAAAACGCAGCATTACACGAAGCATCAAGTTCAAGAGAATGTGCTGGGAAACATTAGACCCCTCTGCTCAGCATCCTTGAACTTTAAGCACAATTAACAGGGCAAATCGCAGCCGACCTCTATGGGTATGTCGGTGGGAGGGCGAGACTGACCCACAGCTTTTTAAACAGGTAAATTAAGAGGTATTATAGTTACAGTGCAAAAAAAATTAAAATTTCAAGCATAATACATAAACATAGCACCAAACACGGGAAAAATGCATGCAAAAGAAAAGAACTGAGGTATTTAGGTGAAGAGTGCCTACAAGTCCAACTAAAGAAACCGGCAAACGCCTAAAAATGTCTTTTTTTTTTTTCCTTTTCCAAAGATGGAAAGAACGAGCTTGTTTATCTAAATTAATGACCTAAATCACAGATGTATCAAAATTACGGCAGTTTATCGCAAATGTCCCGCTCCCGTAGCACTCAGAGCACGGCTTTGGTAGGTGAGATACGCATGCAACACTGTGAAAAGGCCAGGAAGACGTTTTCGTGAAAAGAGACTAAGGGTAAAGGTGCTCTGTTTTGCTTCTTTAAATAAGTAACCAATCACTTATAAAATCTGCAGCATATCTGAGGTGTGATATGTCTAAAGTTGATCTTGTTAGGGTGACAGCCTGCAGGGCAAAAACGCTTTGCCACAAACAGTTTCCGTTAGTGGAGCTGCCCACCTAGCAGGAGATTTTTTAGCAAAACTGGGTATTTAGCCAAAGATCATTTTTTATTACGGTGCTTAAAAAAAACCCATGGACTACATACATATCCTGGCTTTCAAGACGCCTTCAGCACACATCTGACAGACTCTGATGTGATCCTGTAACAAGTCAAGTCACAACCACCCTAGTGAGTTGCGAGTATCACACGGTCTCAACATCCAAATGCAGGGAAAAACGGAGGGAATGTAAGGTAGTTTGTTCCAAACGGATCAGAAACTAAAAGGACATCCATGAGGCTTCACTTTTAAGGCAAGGACCTTTCCTATGCGTGACTCGGTGGCATGAGAAAACGACAGTGTGATTCGCCAACATGCCAGCCAACGTTTACGAGCAATCTGTCCCTTACGATCTGTTCAGTGTGACGGCGACCGGGAGACAGCATCTCACACGACAGGGTGTGGAGCGAAAAGACGATGTGGGCACCCTTGTCCTCTGGCAAACCGCACCGTTCTCCTGGGCGCACAGGCCCCCGGGGGCCCACGCCGAGGAGGGGAGGGCGCCCCCCGGAATCCAGGGGCTGCCTCAGCCGTGAGCTCCTGGGCCTCCGACCACTAAGCGAAGCTGACGGAACTTAAAAACGACGTTTTAAGGGAAAAAAAAAATCCAAACAAACAAAACAACCAAACAAAAAAAGAACTGTCTATAATTATTCTGAACACTTACTAAATGTCATCATTAAAGCACTCTTGTGATTTAAACAAAGCAGAAGTGAGGAAAGAAGACAAGATTGTGTTTGCGCAAAAAACTAAAACTACAATTAGTTCCAAAATTTTTACACATATGTTAAACGCTTTATTCTGTAATCTATCTTGTTATCAAACAAACTGTAAATTCTGCCTTCGATTCATTCCACTCATCGCTACCGACGTTTAATCAATCCTTCTCAATTTAAATAGTTTCCCCCTTCATTCTGCTTTTTGCTTTTCTCATTCTAAAAAGGGGCTTCAGCTGTTGGGAACCTGAGGTTGATTGGCTTTGAGGCTGCGAAGGGCTCTTCTTGCTGCCGCAGACTTGGCAATCCTGTAGCTCCGGCCCACGCCTTTGAACTTCCCCTTCCCTACAACCTCCACAGTGACTCTGACCTTGCCGTCGTACGTTCTCTCCGCCGGGCTGTAAAGAAGCCAGACAGCCTGAATCAGAAGTCAGACTAGGTATTACGACTGTCGATCAGCGCTGCGCGCACTCGGAGGCGGGTGTGCGTGCCAGCCGACAGCACACAAGGAAACGCACGACGGCACACGGGGGTGCCCCCCCCGCCCCCGCCGCCGATGCAACCGCGTCTCTCTTTTAACGCGACGGCTACGTTATAAAAGCCGAAGGGGAAGGCAGACGGCACGCCCCACCGCAAATATTTTCAGAATCATTACCTTATGACGTCTTGGACGACCCCCCCCCCGCCCATTTTTGAGAAACTTCATTTTCTCCGTGCGCATTCTGGCTTACCTAAATTTGGCAGTTTCTGGTTCCATTTCAAGCAATTCTCGCACAGGGGAACGGGGCACATTCGCAGAAAATTTTTCTGGAATCAAAATGGAAGAATAAGTTGCATGATATCCTTCTAACTCTTTTTCAAGGACGGTTCGGTTTCTTTCCAAGGGGAGCGAACGGTACCTATCAGCGGCCGCATCATGGGCGAGTACACGCGCCAGACCGTCTCCAGGGACATCCCGCTGTCCATGTAGATGGCGCCCGCGAGCGACTCGAAAATGTCCCCCATGGCCTTCGGGACCTCGATGTCCTCCTCCTTCTCTTCATCCTCCTCGGACCTCCTAAGCTATTGACACAGAGAAGCGGGACGTGTCAGGAAAAGACCATCTTTAAAGGCATTCCACGAGGCTTCTCTTCTCCACGAGGACTTGCATTGTGTCTTTAAAAAGGGAGACAACACCAACCGTTTGGGGCAACCACCTACTACGCTGTAATAGGCTCTTCATAAACATCATCTCATCTAAAAACAAAAAAGATTTTCCCCACCTTCTCAAAGAAAAAATACAAGCATAAAAAACTCCCTTCCCCCACGCAGTATTATTCTAATTCAGCAAAAGGAAAAGAGTACTTCTTAATGAAAACAGAATCAGTGTTAACACAGAATTAGAAATAGTTAATAAACGCAGGAAAAACATTTTCAAATCCACTCTTCATCAAAGAGCTGCAACTTAAAACTGTCCTGCCCCCCAGCGGCTTGGCAAGGACTGGGCAGAGTACCCCCCAGTGCAGCCCAAACACGGGTTTGTATAGATCATGTCGGGGAGTATAAATCGCTGCTTCTTGCCGGGGAAATTCTACGAGAAGATGGATTTCTCCAAGTTCCCTTTTTATTAACCCCCTTAGTACACACTGTTAAGAGCATCTGACACATATTCAAAGTAATGTGATACAAAACTACGAATATATCCAGGCCTTTTAAAAGTTCGTGATTCTTTGAACAGTAATTTCATCTCAGGGAATTCATCTGAAAAGGGAGCTAGCGTGCAGCTCCTGAATGTTGTAGCGCCCCCGGGAATGTGGAAAGGTGTCCTTGACACATTAAGTGACAAGAACACAGCACGGGAGACGATGCGCACTACGACTGCACTTCGTGTATGTTTACGTTTATGTGCATTAGCAATAAGACATCACAGAACATTAGTCCTCGTTATGTCTAAGGCAGCATATTTGCGGAACTTTAATTTTCCTTTTGCTTATTTGTATTTTATAAAATAAACACAAATTATTTGTGAAAGACAAAAAAAGAGATGAGGGACACTTTAGGTTTTTTAAATTTCTAAATGGATTGTTTAGCCACACAGAACTCTGTATCAACCACCTGTAACGCTGACTACTGAGAAAACAAGATACTTACTGTTTGTACATCACGGTTTTGAGGCAAAAAACTGGAAGTAATAAAACTTACTGAGTTTAACTCTCTCCTTTCACAAAAGATGAGACTGAGGCCCAGGGAGGCAGACAGACTTTAAAATCCAACAAAAAGTCAGAAAAGCCAGACCACTGACATTTCCAATCCGATTTTGTTAACTTCTAACACATACATATACACAGACAAAGGTCAGGAAGAGAATGAACACAAATTAACAGAACCAGCATGGCCCACTGTCACCGAAAGAGAGCTTAAATCTAATTTTAGCTAATGCCTCAAATTCTAAGCTTAAGCGCTTCTGAAGAAGGAGACCGGAAGCCACACGGAGAACCAGGGGCTGCTTCTGAGTCCTGGTCCCACTGCTAGCTGTGCTCAGACGCAGACCGATAACCTCGGACGAGTGGGCCATAGACGGGGGGGACCGCGGATCCCCCTCCCACACACGCTCCGTAGTGTTACAGGGTCTGAGGCTTCCCTGGCGGCTACACCTCAAATTCCTCTCACAACAAGTCAAAGGAAATGCACTGCTCCCCAGCCGGGGTTTGGTACAATCAGAAGGGAAGGTGCTGATTACAGAAAGAACACTTGAACTGGCCGCCAGATGGATACATACATTTCCCGCCTCCTCACGAGACACCTGCCCCGGTCAGAGAAACACAGGACTCGGGACGTGGAGGACAGGACCCGAGGGTGCTCTCCTGGGGGCACACATAAGCCGATGGGTGGCGGCGAGGACGCAGAAGAGGGTGGAAAAATTCTAAGTGAAATCCTTTGCTACAAAACTTCAGAACGGCT
The DNA here is from genome assembly GCF_006229205.1 of Suricata suricatta. Classification (NCBI taxonomy): domain Eukaryota; kingdom Metazoa; phylum Chordata; class Mammalia; order Carnivora; family Herpestidae; genus Suricata; species Suricata suricatta. The sequence continues at coordinate 8,672,955 of NC_043708.1, read as the reverse complement.
CACAAACACATTAAAAGTAGCTCCATCACCGAGGAACCTTTGGCTGAACTTAGGCCAGAAGCCTCTCAAATTCCACCGCTTAAAATGTTACAAGGCTGGTTTTTAAGGGATTTGCCCTGTTTTCGAGAAGCAGCAGAACATATAGACGCCTGTGATGCGCACCTGACACAGTATCCAGAACGTCTCCGATCCGTTTGAAAAGGCAAAGGCCATATACACCGCCCACGCCCTCGCTGAGGTTCACAGGCGGCTTCGGGCAGGGAGACTGGGCTTGTCAGGCCCCCCGATTGCCGGAGGCCCGTCCGGGGACAGACCCCGGCCCCTTCTCTCCCCTGACGGTCCTCCCACACCACCACGGGGAGAGTCAAGTGCAACGGGGCGGCGGGGAGTGCTGTAACCTCCGTGCCCCGGGCAGCGCTCACCTCCGAGTCCATGCCCTGCATCTCGTCCTTCTCGAGCTGGAACTGCACGAAGTCGTCGATGACGTGGAAGAGCTCGGGGGACACGGCCTTGAAGTACTTGTGGTAGTCGTGCTTGACCGCCAGCGACGCGAAGATGGTGTTGTTGACCAGCGCGGACCGCAGGTCGGTCAGCACGCCCGGGGAGTGCTGCCGCGGGTCTTCGTACAGGTGCTTGGTTATGAGGTAGTCCAGAATCGCGTCTCCCAGGAACTCCAGGCGCTGGTAGCAATCTGCGGGGCCCAGAGCGCCGTCGTCAGCTCGCACGCCCTTCCCACGGCCACAGCGGTGAGCGCCGGCCCCAGACCAACCTCGGCCGAGTGTGGTCGGCGCTCACGTGTGCCCAACAAGCCGCGTGACGTGTCACACTTACTAAAGCCTCTGGGAATCCAACTAGAATGGCAAATTAAGCCTATTTCCTACCTATAAATTGGGGTCCTAAAAGCCTACGGTGGCCCAAAGACTGACGCTTGAGTGGATGGACACTGGCCGGGGAGCCCCAGCTGGGTGGGCCGGTCCCTGGGGCGCAGGGCTAGCCAGGCAGGTGCTGGGTGCCATCTGGGAGCAGACACGCCCTGCCCCTGCCCCGCACGCCCCTCGCACCGCATGCTCCCTGCACTGATCCCCCCACACTACGTGCTCTTTCCCTGCACACCCAGTGCTTTCTGCGCTCTGCCCCCCACGCACCCCACGCTCAGCCCCCACGTTGCCCCCCGTGCACCATGTTCAACTCCCATGCTGTCCCCACACACCCGGTGCTATGTCCCCATGCTGCCCACTGTGCACCCCGCGCTCAGCCCCCACACACCCTACGCTCTGTCCCTGCTCTGGAGCGAGCACTTGGCCCACTCCTGGTCACAACAGCCACCCGGGATGCCAGCCGGTACAGTAGAAAACCCCTTCCCCACCTGCGTGAGAACTGCGGGGTTTGACATGAACATGGGCTGGAGAAAGGAGGGTTGAGGCCGTGCACAAAGACCCGAGGCTCCACAGGTGGGCGGCCCACACGGGAGAGGGCCCCAGCGCCGGCCGGCACCCCGTCTCCACACCGTGCCCGGCAGGGCCCATGCAAGGCGGGAGGCTGGGGCAGGGACGGCGGAAGTGGCGCATCCCTGACGCCTGGAGCTCGAAGGCAGGGCAGGAGGGACCAGGGCGAAGAGAAGCCGCCCTCCGTGCTGCCCGTCCTACCGGTCCAGAGCCACATCGCTTTTCACATTCTGCTTTTAGACTGTTCTGATCGTCTTAACCTTTACTGCTTTTCTCCTACAGACCTTCCACTCTGCTCTGGTGTCCCAGACTCAAGCGCTCACTACTCCAACACAGAAAAAAAAGAGCGCAGGCTTTTCACGAGCGGAAGCTGACAGCACTTTGCAGGCATCTAATCTCCCTTCTGATCTGATAGACGGCCCCCCCCCCCCCACTAAACCGAGGAGGAGAAAACCCGGAGCGCAGGGCGGGGGGGGGGGGGGCCGGCAGAGTCAGAGCAACGGCAGCGAGACGTCCCTGAACAAGCGCCTCGTAGTCCGCTCGGCGGCTTCAGGTTCACAACAGCCAGAAGGAGGGGAGGGGCCCCGCCGTTCCGGAGGAGCCCCGAAAAGCCGTGGGATGGGCTGTCAGACGGGAATCAAGCCTCCTTCCTGTCTCTCTTGCTCCCTCCCGCCACCGTGCGCCTTAAGCGCCAGGCCTGCACTAGCCAGGCGTGCACAGGACGCTTTCCTGGAACGAGGCCGGCCCAGCACAGCGGGCACGAGGCCGCGGGTTTGGGGACCGGGGGCCGCCTGGGCTCCTTACCAGTGATGGTGTTGTAGTGGTAGGAGGCGTGTGTGAAAGCCTGCAGAAGGTAAGCCTTATTCTTGAACCTGTAGTTGATTTTCTTTTCGAAATTCTCGAAACCTGAGATCAGGTGATTCAGTGTTTTGTCTGCGTCTGGATGATCAAACATACACCTCGGGGGAATCTTCAAACACCCGTACTCCAGGTCTTTCGACAGCGAGGAGCGGGAGCCGGCCCCCGAGGCCACGGCCCGGGCCCCTGGAAGGGCCTTCTGCTGGCTGCCGGCCGGCTCCCGGGCGGTCCGCTTCGTCCCCGGGAGCACCTTCAGCCCCAGGGAGCAGAGGAAGAGCTGGGCGGCCCGCTCCCCGCAGCTGGTCAGGTAGCAGCCCAGCAGGGCCTCCACGCAGTCGGCGATGCTCTTGTCCGCGATGCACTGCTCCGTGTGCAGGTCGTACGAGATGGACTGCTTCCCCGAGTCAACGCCGCAGTTTTCTTCCGACGGGTTCCAGAACCCCACCACGAAGTCGTCCTCTTCCACGGCTTTGCTGGGGTCCAGGTAGCACATGGCGTCCCAGGAGCTGTAGTCAAAGTCCTCGAAATCGGAGGAGAAGGGCACGCTCCCCAAGGAGGGCTTTTTGGGCATCTTCCACTCGTACGCGGAGACGGTGGTGGCAAACGGGGACAGAGAGATCTTCTTGACGAACGCTCCGGACCCCATTAACATGCTGTCGATGAACTTGATGTGCTCCTGGTCGTACTCCAGGAGGTCGTCCTCGAAATCGGCGTCCTCCCTCGGGGCCTTCCACATCAGCTCCCCGTCCTCCTCCTCCTCCTCCTCCAGGTCCGGGCCCGGTTTGCCGTTGGCCAACATGCAGTCTTTTGTCTGAAACGAGGGGGGAACGGGGAAGGAGGGGAGGCAGAGCTGCTGGTTTTAAAAGGGTTTGAAACTCAATAAAAGCAAGGGTTATGGATAATTTCAAATGACAACCACAAATACTAAAAGGCAACTTTAAAATCATGGCCATTTGTTTTCAATTAACATAAAATAAGTTATTTAATCATATAAACAAAGCAAAACATGTTCTTTGAATGTTCATTTCTCTAAGTTATAAAATGACCTTTATCCAGTATGAAGCTTTAAGTTAAGGATTTCTGTACATGGATATAAAGTTAAAATTAATGTCCACGAGGCCCAACTTCAGCTAGGAAGTCCTACTCCGGCAGACACACAATAAAAGCACTCACATGCCGATCACAGAGGTCTTCAGTTTTGCTGACAGAGTTTTAAAATGTTGCAAAAAGATTTTCAAATTAATAAAATTAAAAGTCCAGATGCAGAAAAAGCATTATCTGTGCAATAAAGAGTATAAACAGGAAAAAAGATGAATGACTTTAAAAACCGGTAGAATATTAAAAACAGGCAACAGGGCTGCAGGTAAAGTTCTGTCCCCATTTTCCACTTCAAAGTACATTTGCCACAAAATAAAACTAGATTCCTCGGCTTGAAAACCAAAAGAGTTCACTGCACTAAGCAACGAATTCGGGAAATTAGGCTTTTTCCTCCACTTCGCTACAGTAATCAGAGGAACAGATTAGAACATAACTGACAAAAACAGAAGAAAATTTAGACTAACGTGAAACACAACAATCCAATTTCTGTCAGAAGATCTTTGCTAATTCCAATTTCTTTGGCAAAAGCTCATTTGTGAATGACAACCTTAATAACGGGCTAGGGTTCAGGAATGATGTAACTTTTTCGCAATGCTGAAAGATGCCAAATTTCTGTTGCACAAGAAATGAAAGGAAAAAAAAGACTTTATTTGGGCAGGGGTGAGGGGGTGGGTAGAGTACGCTTCAATTTTGATAGCGACAACTTTCCAGAGATTTCCTGACAAAAAAGTTTTCAAACCTTGTCAAGTATTTTTAAAATACTGCGAATATTTCATTTTAAGTCAGACTCAAAAGGGACAGTGTATTTGAAAAGAAAGCTGAGCAGTGAGCCAAGCCACACATCTACACAACACAACAATACACCTTAACGATCTTTTTTTTTTTAATAAAGAAAGTTTATAGAAGTTTCGCAAGGTTACGGAAGAATACGAAAAGAAACCATAGTGGCAGACCTCTTGGAACTATTTCCTACAAAAAGCCCTGTACCTTCCCAAGGTAACGTGAGCTCTTTTGACTACTGTTTGGTCCTTACATTGAAAAAGGCAAGTCGTAATTAAAAAAAAAAAGAAAATCAGTGTGAAAAAACATTTCATTAAAATCCTTACATATCTTCAGGCAGATGCTACTGTAGGTCTGAAATTGGCAATATACACACACCAACCCCAAAGACAGGGCTAGATCACACACAGAGCCAAATTCTTTAATGCCTCTGGGTTTCAGTTTCTGTAGCTGTGAAACAGCAGATTTGGCCTCCCTAAATGGTTTCAAAGAACACTTTGAGCTCTTCACAAAAACCCAGGCATAAAACCCTTCTCTTCCAGTTCGAGTAAGCCTCTACCTGAGTGATCAGCTTCGTGTGCAAAGATTTCTCCTACAGCGCCGAGCCGCGGAGGGAGGCGGGTGGGCAGGAGCGCCAGCACACTCCCTCCAGAGCCGGTAAGGGCCTGTTCCAGTTACGCATAAATTACTAAGTGAAAATATGAACAGTCTCTTTGATGTACTCCAGAAGCCAAAGTGCCAGGTCATCTGAAATGGTAAGCAAACTAAGAATTATCTTAAAAAAAATTTTTTTAATCAAAAGGACTTGTCAATATCACCTTGATGCTAACTTTTTTCTTTTTTTTTAAGCTGATTGTGAAACTACTTTCGAGGCAGAATAGTTATCCCTAGGATGTTTTTCATTGATAGGCAATATTATCTCTAAAGTTCTCAAAATCTACACATTTTCCTCTATGGCTCCACTCATTTCTTACGCAGTAACGAACATAATTTTTCTATCCCAACTTGTATTAAAATATTCTAATGCTTTTCCAGAGGAGTTCAATTTCTGCAAGATACTGAAATTATTTCAAATACTGCATGAGTTAAAAATATACTCAACGAAAAGATAAAAATCAAAACAGAGTCGCAGAGCATCAGGCCTGGAAATATTTGAGGCCAAGAAGAACTTGGACACGCATGTCCAAAAGACAACATGAAAGCACATATATTTAGGAAGCAGTCTGTGAAAGACACGGTATTCTCACTGTTACCCTGGAGGAAAAATGAAGTAAGAACAATCTAGTTTCTCATTAACGCAAAGTAAACGTCCAAGAAGTGAAAGTGCGAGAGAGCTCGCGTTGGCCCGGGCGGCGGCTCGGGAGCCCTCCGAGGTGCCCTCTGCTGGCCTTCGAGACAAGACAAAACGAAGCCGCTGCAGCTAAAGCTCGGCCTTCTTAAGTCACTGGCAAGATTTAACTATTTCCAAAAAATTACAACCTTCATTTACAACCTTCATGATCTTTTTTTTTTTTTTTTTTTTAGGTCACCAGAGAAGACCAACTACAAAGCAAGGCTTGGTTGAAATTAATGACTTCGCAGACTGGAGATCACAGATCACGAAAGAGTTATTTGATCGAACAGAGAGCTAAGGATCTATGCTAGGCCGTAATACAGGATAATAATGTGAAAGGTCATGGAGTTTTGTGGGGGTTTTTTCTTTTTCAGAGTCCACAACATCCTATACCTCTGGAAAGTGAAGACGACAAAATTGTCTTCCATCAAAAATATAACACTATTTCTAAATTCAATGAAGAGACAGTTTCCTTAGAGAAAGTAACTTAATGCATCAAACACCTACTCTATTATAAATACGCCATGGAAAAGAAACAAAAAATTAACAGGGCAAAATTCTCCCGTTCACCATAAAATAAATCCTTCCAGTTGCCAAGAACTTACCATTTCATCTTTTTCCCATTTCTCTGTGTTACTTTTGTCTTGGTTTACTACGTAACCAGGAGGAAGCCAGTTCACAGGGGGATCGAATATGGACACCACCATGCGGCTGGGCAGCCCCTTCTTCTTTCCAAGCCGGTACAAGTTACAGTTGCTGACCTTTAGTAGAAAACATCTATAAGACACTTGTCCATAAATGACCACTGCTGGGGCTCACACAGGCAGATAAACACAGCTTCAGCCAAATGTTGTTCATATCGCTACAAATGGTCATCAGCCGTAAAGAACATACAGTTTTTCTGCCTATTCGTGACAGGCAACATCACATCCCGTGTATTCTACAGCCCTTAGTGCAGCTGGATGATCTGAGCATCAAATGCAGATCAGGAAAAAACTAAGGCAAATTCCCTATGAAGTCAGAACAAACAATTTGTATAATACAAACTTAAAAAAAAACACAACCTGATGCTATTAAATGCAAACTGCCAACTGGGGCTGTCAGAACAGAAAAGAATACAATTAACGCGTCTAAGGTGCCACAATATTCGCAGTGAAGTAAACGGGGGGGGGGGGGGGGGGGGGGGGGGGGGGGGGGGGGGGGGGGGGGGGGGGGGGGGGGGGGGGGGGGGCAATGCCGCAGGCCCGGCCATGTGGAGACTGGCACTGAATGCCTGGAGCTTAAAAATGCTTTTTACCCCTCAGCCACAAATGGTATTTTTGTCCAGTCATTTTAAAACCCAGCAAAAGGTAATACCTCCCTGTTTATTCACATCGGTAAGACAGCTTCCTGTGTGCCCTGTGGGCTGCTTCTCCCAGGGACGCCACATCCTGCCTAGCTCACTCGTTAACATTTCTACCTGGAGATGTCGAATAAGAACCTGGAAATGAGGATCTAGAACTGTCTGTGTCATCTGCATTTTCCATACACCGGGTTCCTTTTTATGTCTGTGCTTCATGAGCCCTTTTCCCAGGTAACTCGCTGCCATGGAACAGGCAGCCACGTCCCTGAAAGAACACAGTCAGAAAGACTGAGCAGGCGCCGCGGCTGGGGGCGGAGGGACCGCTGTCTACAGGAGACACTATGTGACTCACTGTCGGAAATGTACGAGCTCCAATAAACGCCGGCACCCTTTCCCAGAGCCGGAGAACACAGCACCTCAGACGGCGGTCACGTCCTCAGTCAGATGGCGGTCACGTCCACAGTCAGACGGTGGTCATGTCCAGTCAAGACGGCGGTCACGTTCACAGCCAGACGGCAGTCACGTCCTCAGTCAGACGGCGGTCATGTCCTCAGTCAGACGGCGGTCACGTCCTCAGTGAAGACAGCAGTCACGTCTTCAGTCAGACGGCGGTCATGTCCAGTCAAGACGGCGGTCACGTCCTCAGTGAAGACAGCAGTCACGTCCTCAGTCAGACGGCGGTCATGTCCAGTCAAGACGGCGGTCACGTTCACAGCCAGATGGCGGTCGTGTCCTCAGTCAGACGGCGGTCACGTCCTCAGTGAAGACGGCAGTCATGTCCTCAGTCAGACGGCAGTCACGTCCTCAGTCAGACGGCATGGGCGGCAGGATGGAACAGGAAGAAAGAATTGAGGGCCAGTCACATGCAGGGGGAGGGCCGTGAGAGAGGAACAACAGCGTGCGTGTGTGGTGGAGTCTGTGCGAAGCCCAGGGAGGGGCCTGGGCCTGATCAGGACCCCAGACCGGGCTGAGGGAATGACTGTGACCTCGATCAAGGAGCCAAAGCTTTCTGGGCAGATGAAGGGATGTAAATTTTGAAAGGCGTATGCTAATTTCTTACCTAAGAGAGGATACAAGCTATCGCCTTAGGCCCGTTCTTCCCTCTGAGGCTTCCTTCCTACAACCTCGCTGATCCGTGTCCCGACAGCCTGGATGACCACTGATGAACACGATTCCCCCAGCCCATGGCTCAGTCCGAAATTCTCAATGGTCCCAAGGTTTCACTTCATTTTCCACGAGGTCCGAAAACCCTAAACCTAACCCCGATTCCGCCGTCTGTGCTTACCCCACCAAGGGCACCGCCATGGCCCCAGCCTACACACGGGCACCCTGGCATCACGGGTCTCTCTGTCCCCCAGTCACACAGAGTGGCCGCGAGAAGGGCGGTGAAGGGTATGGGTTCCAGCTTCCGACGCCCTCCTGATCATCTCTGGTGAGTTAAGTAACCCTACACCAACTAAAGTAAACTCTCTGGGCAGGGGTCTCCCCATCTGCAAAATCGAGACATGGTATCTACCTCAGGAGCTCAGTGACAAAGAGTAAATGAGGTCTGCAAAACGCTCAGTGCAGCGTCCAGCGTTACAGAGTGACATCATCTGCCACGCACCTGCCACGGAACCCCGGGGCAAGCTAACGTTTCCTGCCTCAGGATGCTCACCTACAGGACAGGGATAATGAAAGCGTATACAATTATATATGAAGTAAAAACACTAATAAAAGCATGCAGAATTAAATCAGGCGGTTAACACATGTAAGACGGCAAAAGTAGCGTCTGGCTGGAGGAAACGCTTAGTTAAGTGTGAGTTTCAACTCTCATTCCCTCTGAAATACCAGTGCCCACCCCAGTGCCATCGTCACTGCCGGAACCCAAGAACTATCCCCTACTCTGTCTGCTTACACTTCCGCAAAGGCCCAACCGACCGCCCAGCCCGGTGTGGCTTTGCACTTGGACTTGGGCCGCGCTCCGCTACCCGAGTGGTCACGTACAGCCCCCGCTTCCTGAGCGGTAAGAGCCCGATGAGAAAAGCACCCCTGAGGTTCCAAGTACGCGCTCGCTCCCGGGCCTATCGCGAAGGTCTCCCACACAGAGCTTCACCCCTGCCTTGGCACCCTCTCCTCGGTGTTTCCACACCCCTGCCTGCTGCCACCGAAGAGCCACCGAGTTCACTCTGCTTACACGCGAGGTGCCAAGGCACCTCTTCTGAGAACGCCGCCTCCCGGCGACAGCCCTCCTCTCTGAGCATTTGGGGCAACGAGTAGCTTTGTAAGTCCCGTGCCGGGCAGGTATGTGTCGCCTTGTGACACCGCTTTCATCATCATTTAAACGTTTTACCTTCGGTGCTTCTCTTAAACCCTAACACACTGGAGTGAGGTCACACCGTTCCTCTGGGCGCTCGGGCCCTGCATGCTCGGAGCTCTGGCGTCACCCCCTTGTGCCCTGGAGAGCCACTGAGCTCCCGTCCCTCCACTTCCCTTCCCCCCCCGATGAGCTCGAACACGCAAGGCCCGCGTTTTCGCCACATCCGTGTGCCCTGCGTGCCAAGACGGCGTTCTCCCAGACAAACGTCTCTCTCGATGAAATTCGAGTGCGAGTCCCCCCAGATAACCAGGCCGTGTACTTCTTCACGTCCCCTTGGGACCCAGCGAGCGCACATACTCTTGCAAACGGTCCCATCGGAGCTGAATTTCTGTCCACCGACCAGGCACAGACAGGCCAGCCGGCGCCCCAAACCCAAGTGCCTCGTCCCGGAAAAGCAGCGCCCTGTCCACACGGCCCCTCATCCTCTGAAACCAGCCGGGCCGGGGGGGGGGGTCCCCACACCCTAGGCACGCCGAGCGCTTGCTCTACCTGAGAACCACAGCGTTTCTTACCTTTTTGCTTCTCATGTAGGAAAGGCGGCCCTCGTGAGCGTCGGGGTAAGTGCAAAAGAGATAGGTGGTGATGGCGTGCTTCAGGAAGGAGTCGCCAAGCATTTCGAGCCGCTCCAGGTTAAAGCCATCGCTGGCGTTGGAGAGGGTCAGAGCCTGCAGAATAAGTCCCGGGTTCGGGCCCAGAGTCCTGGAGGAGTAGCCGGCACCAAGGCTCGGCGCAGAAGCCCTCCCGTCCCGGGCCGCGGGGGCAGCATCGCGAGTACCGGGCGTCAGGGCGGCTGCGGGACTTCCCTCTGAGGTAGATGTGTTCGCGTTTCCATCTAGGTATTTATTACTCAGGAGAGTACATTCATCGCTGGGCTTGGGCTGGTTCTCGTAACTGTACACGGGGTATGAGGTAGTTGGTTGTCCGGGCACTTCCTGCTTGTAGTAACTCGGCTGACTCACTTGGCAACAGTCTCTGTTAGCCAGATCGCAACGGCCATTGGCAAGGGTTTTATGGTAAGAGAGACCGTTCATCGCCGTGAGGTCTGTCGAGGCCTCGACGTGGCGCGTCCCGGACGACTCGCCGAAGAGCGTTCTGCGGTTCACAGACATTTGGTCACGATTCTCTAGAGAGGAGGTTCTAGTAGCACCTTGACGTGCAGCATGTTCAGGGACTACAAGTGTGCTGTGCTTACAGTAATTCTCGTTCTCGGCCGAAGAGGAGTTTGCAATTGAGATGAAAGATTTGCTGTCAATAGATTTCTTCCACCCGAAGTCTAGGTTAGGGTATCTGCGAAGACATTTTTATGACGTCATCAGACCCTTCCAAGGGATGAGGCTTAGAGCAAGAACAAAGTGGATAAAATGAGTAAGTAAAATAAAGCCGCCTATCAGTGAGTTCCCACTTCGGAGGGGAGGCGAGTCCCCAAGGCGGAAATCACCACGCGGAAGTCTGCTCGAAGCGCGGCGGGAGCTGGCTCACCCGACAGCGAGCACGGGGCGGCGCGGACGGGGCCTGGAGCCACCGTCTGGGCGGGAGTTCCAGGCCCTCCGGCTGAGGAGCCTGGGATCTGCGCCCTGGCTTCCCGCACTCGCAAGAGGGGCTAACGACCCCTTCCCCCTAGGGTTGCCCTAGTGATCAAATGACCCAAGACAGCCTACAGCGACTAAACCAGTGTTTGACAGCACGTAAGGGCTCAGCAAACGCAGCTGTGACCACAGCTCTTCTGTTTTAAGGTCCCTTTATCCCTGGAAGCACTGTGGTCTCAACTGGATGACCAAAATTAATCTGCGCAGTGAGGCCAGGAACTTCCTTCGAATGCGAAAGCCTTCCCAGTGGGACGAGAAGGACAAAGAACACCTTGAGGCAACTGCCACTAATCAGCATGGTGACAGAGCTGGGCCCGTTCTCACTCTGACTGCCATCACCGGAGGGAGGAACGGGCCCCCTCCCTCTGCAACTTGACAAGAATGCGGGAGTCACAGGATGCGTTTGTTGCACGTGTGAGACATCCGTGCTTTCCAGTCCTTCAAGAATGATTCTGTATGACATTAAAATTGGGACTTAACTCCGTTCTGCTGCAAACAGGCGCCCACGGACCCGCGCCCTCTCTGGCCGACAGCACCGGCCTACCTGCAATCCACGGGAAGTGACCGGACGCCCCCACGGACCCGCGCCCTCTCTGGCCGACAGCACCGGCCTACCTGCAATCCACGGGAAGTGACCGGACGCCCACGCCGGCGTCGCTGGCCGTCTGGGCTCTGAGCTCCTCTGCGGTCAGAAGGCAGTGAAGGCGGTAGAGGATGCTCGGGAGACAGACCGCTTTTCTCCACAGCGATGCTGGGATCGGATGGATGGCGCAGAGCTCTGGAACCAGTATCTTTGAAGAAGCAAAAAATGTGGACAGATCACATGTAAAGCAAACACAGAAAAGAATAAAAAATTAAAGAGTGACTTCACGAATGGATAAAGACAAAAACTGTAAATCCTAATGAAAGCTGACTTCAAAAGATGATCCTTTAAGGCCGGATGGGATTTATCCTAGGATTTGTAAGGATGAATCGAATTTTACCAATGGGGACCAAGTACAAAAAGAAAACCTGGGGGCGCCTGGGTGGCTCAGTCAGTTAAGCATCTGGCTTCGGCTCAGGTCACGATCTCGCGGTCCGTGGGTTCGAGCCCCACATCGGGCTCTGGGCTGACAGCTAGCTCAGAGCCTGGAGCCTGCTTCAGATTCTGTGTCTCCCTCTCTCTCTGACCCTCCCCTGCTCACACTGACTCTCTGTCTCTCAAAAATAAATAAAAGACATAAAAAAAAATTTTTTTTTTCAAAAAGGAAACCTGTCCAAGTTCCAAAAGGCCATTCAAATACGAGTTAACACACAGTATGAGCTAGAACAGGACCAAACCTAAGGGCTTGGAATCTTCCAAAAACTTCCTGAGTCACTCAGTTCACTGGACAACATAAAAGCCAAACTTCTCTTTCAAAAGAGTAAACGAGGCTGGTGGACACGTTACCTGTTTGTTCTGCAGACTCTCCCACTTGGCTTTTCTCTTCTCAGCACTGCTCAGCGGGAGGGCTTTCCCCTTCTGATTCAAATGGCGAGGTGTCAGGAGATTAAGTCTATGAACATGTAAAAACTAATTTTATCAAACGAAAAGAAGGAGCCCCTTCCCCGTGGCTCCACCACCAGAGCGCCTGCGAGTCACCGTGGACCTCATCTACACTGCAGACTCCAGGACCCCGCCCCGGGCAGCTGTCCATGCAAGGAATCTCCCGGTTTCAGAGTCCAGGGCGGGCAGTGGGACAATGAACCCCGCTGTCTGCTGACCTCAGCAAGTAACGCCGCAGGTGAAAGTCAAACGCCCCTTCCGGAACCCCTTACCTCGAAGATGTGTGGTCCACATCCAGCAGTGGCTGGTTGAGATTGGTCAGGTCAAGGTTATACTTTGTTTTATAATATTCTGCAAACGTTTCATACTCAGGGGAAGGAAATTTACTCAGTGGGGTGAGATCAGTGTACACATCAGCTACATAAAATCGATGAGGCTGATCAAAATTGCGGTATCTAAAAAAGAAAAGCAATGCACTGAAAGCAACTATCCTCAATGAGTGCTTTTACTAGGAAAACGCAAATTAGGAGTTTAAAATTCAGTGGCTAAAAACAAATAGCGGTAATGAAAACTTCAATGCCAAATAGTATGTTTCAAGCGGGTGTAAGACAAAACTACGTTTATATCAAGTAAAAACGGATTTTCCACGCCACCCTGCTTTACCCTTATCCTCGTCCTAAACATCTCTGATCGCTCTGATAACACACGAAAGCTAGACGGCACCTTGAAATCTTAGTTTCAGTAATATAAACAGGGTGGAAAACTTTCACTCTCCTACCAGCTGAGGAAGCAAGCGCTCTGCATGGCGAACGTGCCAAGCATGAGAGGTGCCCGCCACCAGAAGGCATGAAGGCACCACTTCCAGTACTAACAGTCTGATGACAGCTAACACTTAAAATAGGACTTCAAGGGGCGCCTGGGGGGCTCAGTCAGTTGACCATCTGACTTTGGCTCAGGTCATGATCTCACGGTTCGTGGGTTCGAGCCCCGCATCTGGCTCTGTGCTGACATCTCAGAGCCCGGAGCCTGCTTCAGATTCTGTGTCTCCCTCTCTCTGCCCCTCCCATGTTAGTACTCTGTCTCTCCCAAAAATGAACAACAATAGTAACAATAAAAAACTTTAAAAAAACTTTTAATTTGACTCTAAATTGCAAAGAAGAAAAAAAAAATCAAGGAATTACAGCCAAGAATTATAGTTGGGATGACAGCCAGTACTCTGATTTTATGAAAGCCTCCTCAGTTTAAATGTATTGCTCAAAAACTATCTCCTGGATTTTTACAAAATAAGACAAAAAGCATCCTGATTTACTACTTCATTGCACTTAATACTGTAATTCCCTATTAAAAAGTTTAAGAAGCTGTTATGCAAATTCTTTAAGACTTTGGGGATTAAAACAATAAAGACTTTGGGGGGCTCAGCTGGTTAAGCATCCGACTTCGGCTCAGGTCATGACCTCAGGGAGTGGGCTTGAACCCTGGGTTGAACTCCACACTGATAGTGCAGAGCCCACTTGCGATATTCATTCTCTCTCTCTCCCCTCCCCCTTAAAAATAAATAAGCCTTAAAAAAAAAAAAAATGAAGATTTTAAGAAAGCTTTCAACAACAGTCAGATGATCTGAACTTGACAAAGTACAACCGTCCTCCCACGGCGAGAGGCCGTCAGCTGGGAGAACAGGCCGGCCAGGCAGAGACGCCTACACCTCCCGCCAGTGACAACGCCATGGCCCAGCTGGGTCTCCAGGCGAGCGAGGGGCCCTCCGGAAGCAGAGCGCTCCCCTCGCTGGGCACTCTGCCGACACGCTTACCTCGGAATGATAACGGCGTCCTGGTAATCTTCTAATTTAAAAACAAAGGGTGTTTCTTTTGAATACTTTGTGCTGGGAATGCCTATGCGAGCCTCAGACTTCTCGATATCTTCCATGAATTTAAAGTCAATGTCCAAAGTGCTGGAGTCATTCACTGAAGGAGGAAAAGACTCGTTAGTGTGCTGAGAGAGGACACGGCCAGTATCCTTACACACGTGAGCAGGTGTCTAACTTAGAGTGGTCTCTAGTAAGACACTTCTGTAGCGGCCACAAGACACGAAGGCTCAGCAAGCTTCCGTTCCCAGCTAGGATCAGCCAACACGTCAGAGTCCGGGCCCCTTCTTACCAACGTTAAGAGGTAGAACACAGTAGGCTGAATCAGCGTCTGTGGGTTTAAATTCTAGTGCGGGTTTTTCAAGCCGAAGAATATGGGAGAAGAGGTACTGGTGCAGTCTCGTAATCAACTCAAGCATCTGGAGAGACAGCGTGAAACCAGACTTCCTCAACTCAATGGATATGGTGACCTCTCCGGAGCGTGTGTACACAGGAAAGTGCGGGATCTTGGAGGAAAGAAGAAGCAAGCATCCCCAACGTTACCAGGCATTTTAGTCCATTTCGGGTATTTCATTTCAGAGGGGGCACGGCGCTGTCGGTCAGGGGACAGCAGGGACACCTTGATTTTTTTAAGCATCAGACATTCTGAGGACATGAGAGCGCGCTCTCATTTCAGCTGTCCCCTCTCCCGCAGCGCTGAGAACCGTGTACCTGAGGTATGGGCTTGGCCGTCAGGATCCCGAAGCACCTCGTGGTGTCTTCCGGAGGGTAGAGCTTCCGTCTCCTGAAGTTGAGTTCGTCCGGTAACGGTGTCGTCAGAACCATTCCTATCACGTACAGGTAACAGGGCTGATCAGGTTTGGGATAGCTATCCCTCAGACATTCTGGAATCTAGAAGTCGAAAGAAAACCTAAGCATCAAGATCACACGTAAGAGTTGGATCTTTCCAGACACTGGCAAAAACCCAATTTACTCGTAGCTTTCCTAAAAGTTGATGCGAGAAAGGGAAGTAAACACCCAGGGTAGGAGACCTCAGTACTTACCCCCGGGGGACACTCGGCACTGCTCAGGTCTGGGCTCAAGTGGCCCAAGGTCCCCTCCCTCATGATGCACTGCTGACTCTACAGCCAACACTCAAATTATATAAACGATCAAACCCTGCAGGGTGTTTTCTTAGAAACGCTATTCATTTGAACTGTTGATTCATTTCTTTTGATTAGAGAACTCTTTTCTTCCTTGGGACTTTTCGTCTTCACTCACTGTCGAGTATCAGAAAAAACGCAAATTTTTAGAAGTCCCACATAATCGGATTGCGCAGACATCACCTCTACTGTAACACTGACAGACGGTGTCTTCCAGACTTTGTCTAGTGTGCAAATGTGGATCAACATGCACACACTCGCGTGCTTCACCACACGCAAAATGACACAGCAAAGGCTGTCATCACCTCATCTTTTATCTCCAATGACTGCCCTGGGGACATCTTTCTTGGCCGACACAAATCGGCATCACTTTTGACGGCTGTCTAGCTATAGGCGCAAACCGCAGTCTAAGGAGTCCGAGATCGTTTCTGAACTCTCCATATCCTCACAGGCCCACACAACAGAGTCAGTCGTGCGGTTTCTGACGGTCAAGGGCATGAACTGCAGCTGCAGTTAAAAGGCACAGAAACACTGGCAAGGAGATTGTTATAGTTAACAAAGTATCAGGTAATCCACAGCGTGTCTGTTAACTGAAACGCATCATTACGGCTGAAGACGTCTGTCCTCTGAAACAAGCCCCGTGGCCTCCAGGGTAAAGGCGGATTGGGAAGACCGAGAAACAAGCCTTGAGGAAAACGGAGGGAAACAAGCATTGCAGGAAACGGGTAACATTCCTAATTTTTAAACAACTGACATGATTTTGAATCTTGAAAATGCTCAGCTGAGTTTTAAAGAGTTCCTTAAAAAGTGAGATGCTCAACATAAAAACAAAACAAAAGAACCATACTCTGGGACTAGGATGAAAACACACAGCAAAACTTTGCTTTCGTTTACGACTCTCATGAGGGAAAAACGGTCAGTATTTTTTCAATGAGACCTGCAGCCCAGGATGGCTCTACCCAGACATCCGAGTCGGGGGCGGCGTGGTGCACAAATCCTGCAGGATGCCAGTCAGCCCGACGTGGCGTGGAATTGGCTGTGACCGCAGGCAGCCCACGTCCCAGCTCCGGACGCGTCCCTGGGCGCACGCCCCCCTCGCCTGCCCAGCTTGTCCTGCTGGTCTCATCTTAGCCCCGAACACAAGCCAAACATCTTCCCGCTAAAGCGAATGAAACCAAAAGTGTCTCTACAGGGAACGAGCTCACTCTCGACAGAATTTGACAAATGAGGCCAAACTCCTTTAGAGAAGAAATACCAAAGCAGTGTCCCAGGCGGGCGGGCGGGAGCGAGCACGGGCACACGTGGGAGCGGGGAGGGGCCGGCTGACCTGGTGAGCAGCCGTGGCGGGCGGGAGCGAGCGGAGATCCAGGAGGGCCAAACGACAAGGTCTGGGAACCCCAGCGGGAGAAAGGAGCCTGGATGTAGTGGGGGCAGGGGGAGGGAGGTCAGAAAGGCTAGATCTGTGTTCAGGTTCTAACCGACACTAACCGCTTTGGGGTAGCACTGCCTTCGTTTGGTGGAACCTGGTCTTCCTGGAACACTGGTCTCTTCTTCGTCGTGTAAATCAAGCTCTTCTTCGTATTTAACTGTCTCTTTCCCAACTGGCATCAAATGGTCATCCAGTTCCCCTAAGAAATGTACAGAGAATTAGCATAAACAACCTGATTTTTGCCTCTCTAATGAGTATATAACCTGGAGCAGCACTGTGTTAGAAAGCAACTGGAAGAGGAATGAAAACTAAAGCGTCTTTGCTTTGATATCGCAGAGCGATCGGACGTGACGCGTTAGGCAGTCTGTTTCAGTATTCGTACATTCAACGTGAGCACGATCACAAACTCTGCTCCAAGATGCAAAAATAGCGTCCGAACGCGGCAGGCGCAGGGAGGACCGTGCACGGGGCTGCAGCGGCTGCGTGGGGACAGACGGCAGCTACCCTGGTGGGGGCCGGCATGGCATGCAGACTCGTGGAACCTCTGCACTGTATGCCGGAAACCAAGGGGACACTGCGTGTTAACTACAGGTCCATAAAAAAAAAACTTTTTATTTTTAAATAACATCTGAACGGAAAAACAGCACCCACCGTTTTACAAAGTCTATGGAAAACAAGACTTCCCATTTAAAAAAAATGGATTAATCTGTCAACTAAACTCATTTGAGAGACTGACCCATCAGAACACGAATGCTCATGATTGAACAGTTACAAGAAGACCCTTATGTGTTGAAAAGGGTCAGTGCGGGGAGCAGATGCCTCGGAGCCGTCTGCGGGGAGGTGTGGCCGTCGGGTAAGTGGCACACATAACGGAACCCTCGAGTCACCCCGTGTTTACGGCCGGCCGGCCTCGCCAGAGCGCACGGAGAGAGAGCAGGGCGTTCAGAGCGCCACAGAGTCCTGGGCCCTAGAGTCCCCGATGTGCTTTTGTTTCCCAGGTTCTCAGAGCCGCTTCTACCTGCGTGTGCGTCTCAGACGCTCTTACCGATCTTGTGCAGTTTTTCACAGCAGATGAGAGCGACGGCCCGCTCGGCCAGCCGGACGCAGCTCATCGGAGGGCCCTGGAAGTGACAGAAGACATGGCCACTGCGCGCACGCAGCCCTCGGTCGCTCACACGCGGCTCCCAGAAAACCTCCGCCCCAGCATCTTTAAAGTTGAGCTTTACCAGAGCGAAGCTCTTCGTTTTGAAAAAATGCCAACAAGTTTGTTCAAACCCTGATTTCCACAGGTGAAATGGCCACTTTTAAAAAGCCCTGCCCAGTAAAAAACCTAGGTCACTATCATGGAGATTTGACTATTTTAATGAGTACAGATTTCAGTAAGATCTTAATGGATCTTCTCTGGACTAATCTACAAACAGGAAAAAAAAAAAAAAACTAAAGATGTATCACAATGTGACTATGGCACACACATTAACAGAACCGATTTTCATGTGCCAGTGAAATTAGTCGTCCCGGAAGACCTGGAAATCAGTACTGGGTCCGAGGATGGCAGTTACACAGAGGCAGACTGTCAGGTGAACAACCAAACAACTACAAACGCCCAAATATATTTTAAAAATTCTATTCCTGCAAGGTTCTTCAGCCACAGCTGAGGGATTCGGTCAGACACGCTGACACTAGGAAGATCTCAGAGGAACCTGCAGGGGTCATCTAGTCCTACAGTCTGGGGAGGATCTGAGCGTGTGGTTGACCACAAGAGACTTAGAAACATTCTCTTGAGAACAGATTTAAAGCAGGGCGCCTGGGTGGCTCAGCCAAGCATCAGACTTTGGTTTGGGTCACAATCCCGTGGTTTGTGGATTTGAGCCCTGTGTCAGGCTCTCTGCTGTCAGTGCAGAGCCCGCTTCAGATCCTCTGTCTCCCTCTCTCTGCGCCCCCCCTCCCCCAGCCCTCCGGCACATTCTCTCTCTAAAATAAATGAACATTAAATTTAAAAAAACCAGATTTAAAGCTAAATTTACCTCTAACTTGCATTGGTATAGAGAAGCTGAAAAAAAAATCCATTAATGACATACTTTCAAGGCACAATCATTTCTTTTTCTACACTTACAACAATGGAGGCTCGAAGAGGTGAGTTAATTGGCAGATAAAGAGTTGAATAAAATGTACCATCAGGCAACTCTCGAGTTCTACATTTAGGAGCTAGATGAGTAAACGGATCACTTGGTAATCTAGCACAGTATCTGTGAAGAAAAAGAAATTCTGATGCTAAATCCAGAACTGAGAAATAGAGGAAAAAAATCCGTTTTGGTAGTCATATCCTGAAGTTTAATTTTTTACGTCCCTCTTCCCCTCTACTCGATTGGTACTGATATGTGGGGTTTGAGTTTCACTGCTACAAACTTTCAGTAAGAGGAACACTGCTGTCCAAAAGAGTCGTCTGCTGTGACATTCTGTGTCAGTGTACTGCCCAATGGGACGGCCACTGAGCACTTGAAATGTGGCGAGGACTGTTAGGAAACTCATTTCTAAATTTATTTCATGTTGATTGAAATGACTATTTGAACTTAAATAGACATGCCCGGTGCTAACACAGAAAGTATCGCATGGAATCCATCAGGGCACACAACGCCAGTGCTGGGTCCTTACTGTCCTGCGTGCACTGGCGAGCGAGCAGGGCCCGCCCAGGGAAGGCACCAGAAGAGGCTGGAAGGACAGCCCAGAGCCGACAGGACGGAAAGCATCAGAACAGGAAGCCCACCCCTCCCCTCCCACCACACGCCCACCGCAGCACACGGTGAGTGATGCAGGCCAGGAAGCTGGCTTCAAGGGCACTGAGACGAGCAAGGAGGGCGCTGGGACAGGAACGTGATCTGGTGGGAGCAGGACTCATGCAGGGGGGGCAGCGGAATGAGCGGCCGCCCTGCGAGGTCACGGCCCAGGCATTCAGGACACGCAAACACGGTGGCAGCCCTGCAGAATACGAGGCTGCCTGCATTCGGGGACACTGAACATAAAAGTAACTACTTTGAGGGCAATGGGAGTCCTATCTCTCACTATGGAAGAAGCCAGAAGTAAAGATGGAGGAGAGGAAAACTAGAATGGACCCTGTAGTGTCACAGTAAAGGTGGACGTGACAATATAAAGGAGGTCAGATAAGGAAATACGGCTATGAACGTGAACACACACACACACACACACACACACACGTGGTTTCTAGCTCTATCAACTAAGGAGCCTGCAAGCAGCAACACTCCAGAGGTGATAAACACACTCAGTGCTCACACGTTGGTTTCTAGACACCACTCATTTGCCGCTAGTGAAAACCAGAACCTTTTGGAGAAAAGCCAATATCTAGGCCGGGGTAAGGAAAGTAAGAGTTGAATCAACACCACCTTAGTGTGCCATAAAATAAGGAAGTGACCAAAGAATAAGAGTGATGTAAAAAAGACTCACTCGAAGGGGCTTTCACTGGCCAAATCTGAGATAACTGTGACGTCAAAGTAAATGACAAATGACAGTAAGCAGAATACAACCCACTAAATCAAACAGAAGTCCCTCAGTTCGTGTTCAATTAAAAAACAATAACAAAAAGAATTCACGAACAGAGAAATGAGAAAGCTCTTCGTTACGGCAGAATGCCAACAAACAGAACAACGGAATTAGAAAATGACCGTTTGGCAGATGCCACAGCCATGACCAATTCAGGCAAGAAATACCAATACTTACACGAATGGCCGAAGCCAGGAGGAGGGATACGTTTTACATGGTCTCAAACCATCTCCCCATCAACTATACACTCACTGTGAAGGGAGGAAAAGGCAACTCTACAACAGAGGGAGCGGGCGGCCCTGTGAGTGATCAGGGCCACCGCCACCAGGAAGAGCGCAGATGGGACACCGAGCGCCCCCGGCAGGGCAGGACGAGGACAACGTGGCATCGCTTCTGCTTCTGCGATGTGACGGCCCCAGCACATGACCTGGGGCTCGGCGTCAGAAACAGCAGAGAAAGCCACACTGAGAGACGGCCCACAAAATGGCTGGCCTACGAGCTTCAAAAGTGTCAAGGGCATTAACGTCAAGGAAAGACCAGAAGAGTTCCGGGCTGAAGGAGACTGGAGAGGTAAGGAAAATACCCCCCCCACCCCCGCCCCGCTCCTGACGGGTCCTCTCACTACCAGAAACATTCTCGTGGAACCGGACTGGGTCTCTCTGGGTGGGGGTATACGGGAGTTCTTGCAGTGTTCCTGCAACATTTTAAAGTCTGAAATGGTTCCAAATTAAAAAGCTAAAAAGAAAATCTTATGTCAGTTGCTCCTTTATTTTGCCTCTGTACAGAAGTTTGTCCTGATACATAATCTAGGTATGTTTCTGCTGTTCTTAGTTCTTGGCAATGTTATTACTGATTCTGGACAAAGTAAATTAGCACCTAATCAAAAATGGAAGCTAATTTATCATAATCTTGTAACATCACAGCTAATGGAAAATTCACATTCCTCAACATTCATGGCACGAGATTTTTCAGGCCAGTGAGCACTGTAAAATTAAGTCTCATTAAGAGAAGCATCCCTTGGGGCACCTGGGTGGCTCAGTCAGTTCAGCGTCCAACTTCAGCTCAGGTCATGATCTCATAGTTCGTGAGCTTGAGCCCCAGGTTGGGCTCCATGCTGACAGTTCGGGGCCTGCTCGGGATTCCCTCTCCCTGCCCCTCCCCAACTTGTGCTTTCTCTCTCTCTCAAATAAATAAACAGAGGGAAAAAAAATCACACCTTCATCAAGTCTGCCTTGCCAACAAAGCTAAACGTTTATCACGGCACAATAATGTTTTTACCTTTTGACCAAAAAGCAGCATGAATGGAAAAAAAGCAACATTTCTTTCTCTTGCCAAAATATTACAAGCCACAGACGGAAAGATTGGTGATTCTTTGCAACAGGCAAACACGACGATACTCACAGCTTTAGACTTAAATCGTGCAACACCCCTAGGTTCTCCACGTCAACGACTTCATGTCATACCTGTTGATGTGTCCAATGGCCGTGTTGATAGTGACCCGGGGACCACCGTCATCGGGCCGCAGCACGTACGGTGGAAACACGTCGTCATCATCCACGACAGGTTCAATGTCAGCCTCGCCCGTGTCGACGGACTTGGAACACTTGTTTCTCAAGATCTGAGCATTGGGAAAACAGATTTTACGCGAAGAACAAATGCTTCCTTTGCCATCCGCCAGCCGTCTGCCTCTGCCTCTGCGCCTACAGAAAAGGCCATCTTGGCGGGAAGCAACGTGCTCTCCTACACAAGCTTCAGGGCTCCGAGGTCACGTGGTGCGGAAACGACCCCCAGAGCGTCCCCCGCCCCCTCCAGTCACGTGGAGACACTCACCGCGTGCGCACACGGTTTGCATGGTACCGTACATACACACACACACACTCACACACACTCTCACTCACACACTCTCTCACACACACACACACTCACACACACACTCACACTCACACACACACACACGGGCTGTGTCATCACCTTCTGTCCGCTCCACTCAACTCAGTCCCTCAACTAGGACTGCAGTGTCCACACCAACAGGACGCTTTCCAGGCACGCTTCCCTGACAACCACAGGACCATTTCCACTGCGAGCTTTCAAACAGTTTGGAAAATACCACTGGGTCTGTGGTTGCCTGACTCTCTTACAACATTCACACTGCACACCCCTGTTGAGACTGCGCTCTGTAGATAACGGTGTTTTGGTCTGTGTCTCTGCACATAGAAAATAACTTAAAGACACCATACTGACTCTTGGAACTTACCTTTTCGATAGCTTTGTATGTCTTAAGGTCCTCTTCAAAACTTTTTATTTTGTCTGTATCCGCTAGCATTATGTAATTAGAGATCGGGGCCCTTGCCCTTCCCTTAGACTGAACGTAGGATCGATACTCTGTGGGTAAATCGAAACGCACCACCAAGTTGCATTTTGGTATGTCGACACCCTCTTCCACAATACTTGTTGCAATAAGCAGGTTGGTCTCATGTGCCCGAAATTTCCTAAGTACCTGAAAAAAGTCCACCAAGAAAAGCAATTCTAAGGAATTTCCAAAGGAACAGAGCAGTGCAAGTAAGTGAAAAGTGCCATTTCTGACACATACTCTAGGCGCACTCAGTCTAATTTAAGTCCAGGCTAAAGAAGACAACAACTTCACGCAAAACTCAAGATGCCTGAGCACATGCGCAAAGAGACTCTGACTTATTTTCAACTGGATGGGACTTGAGAAGTCAAAGGGCCCGTCACCATACACAAGTATGTACGAACCCTATAAAGCCTTCTGGTGGGAGAGGCTGGTTCTTCAACAGCCACAAGAGAATGTAACCAACAGAGTGACCAAGTGAATCCACTTCTGGGGTCCTGCTGATACTCTGGCCTCCCACAGTGGTATCTTACGTCCGTGACACTGTGCCAACAGCCCTCCAAAGATGTCAAAACTCTCTCACCAAAATCCCTCAAAAACACTTGTAATTAAAAAATTACAGGTAAGGTATTACTTACTTTCTGGCATCTTGGGACATTTTCAATTTAAGGAATCAGAACCACTAATTAAATAATTAAGTGAAAAATTTTTTATACTAGATTTAAAATAACACCATTTCCCAAATGAGAAGTTACATAAGAAAGTAAGGCTGGCTTTCAAACAGATCTACCACACTGGCTATGAGAGTCTCCAAACTTGGAGCGTCATCAAACAGCTATGACACAGAAAATGAACGCCAACAGGAATTATTCTCTCAGTTAAATAACAAACTGCAAATAGGAAGTTTCTGTTTGCCAGCCAGAACACTATATGAGGTTTCCCATCTTTACAATGCTGTCTCCTATATTAAGATCTTAGAATGTATGAAAAATATGAAGACAAAATCGTTAAAATATAGCCTTGTGTTTGAAGTAGTCAACCAAGGCAGGACTTTAAATGGAAACCATGGGAACAAAGTACTTCATCCTGTTGCTCAGTCATACGGAGTCGACAGGAGTCCTGGTTACACATGCTCTGTTTCTTCTAGGAAACGCCATCAGTCCGATGAAGGAGAATGAAGTGGTTGATGGTAATTAAGGCAAAACGGATTTCCTAGACAGCTCTTCTAACTCCGAACACACGAGGCACCAGAGAGCCACCTCGGCGGAGACAGCCAGTCTCTCTAGGAGCACGTCCTCTACGTTATCAGAAGCGCCACCGAGCAACTATGAAGGAAGGGAGCTCCTCTGAACGGAGTTCAACATATTCTGAAAATGGTTACTGTACGATTATTTCAACTTAAGTTACCTCTTCCTGTTTTCTGAATTCTGCTTCCATCTGTTTGTTACGAGGCTGATTCTTTCCAATGCCATGTCCAGTTATAAAATTGCTGCTGATGTAAGCCAGCTCTGGGTCTTGTTTGCCAGCTTCCTTTATCAATCTAAGAAAATTATATACATTTGGAAGTTAAGCATTGCTGAGGGGGGGAAAAAATTTAAACATTTGTTTGTAAGGTCTCCCTGACAATGGAAATACAGGTCTTTTTTGCCAACATACCTCACAAAATGGTCTTGGGGTTATTTGGGTTTAGCTTTTCTTTTTTTCAACGAGCTTAAACAGAAATCACTGCCACTCTGCACTGCGTAGATCTGTGGACCCACCATTTACAACACCAAATACAAAGCTGATTTAGACTGACGAACAAAACGGTCCCAGTACTTCAAACTTTCTAATTTGGCAGTGATGACTTACTAGGAATGCAGCCCGGCAGGGGACAGGGCCAGGCAGAGAGGAACATGGAATCCTCAAACATCTTGGCTTCAGGCCAGGACCTATAATGAACAAGCCGCACACACTTCTCTGAAAGCTCGCTGTACTTCTCCAAACACACACACACACACACACACACACACACACACACACACACACTCTCGTGGCCGCAGTCAAGGCCCTGCCTCAATGGCCAAGCTTCCACAGAACGCACACCAGCACGCTGAGGCTAAGGGGGGTTCTGCGGCAAGGGAGACCTCACGCTCCTGCTACGCGTCCTTAGGGGGCGCCTGCTGTGTGTGAAACCCAGCATGATTATTTCGGTCTCCCCGCAACACCCTCTATCACTGGAAGCAGCGCTCCAGGTCAAGAGAGGCCCCCTCCGTGTCCAACACTCTCCTGGCGTTCCCCCCTCAGCCGCTGACCCCCAGTTCTGCACAACGGAACGCCAGACTTCGGCACGGCAGTCAGTGCCAGAGTCCCTGGCCCAGGCTGCCAGGGAAGGGAGGCCCCCCGGGCCGGCCCTCTTCCTGCCCGGTCCTCGCATGAATGCAGAACGCCCGTAATCTAGCGCCGGCCTGCTGCCGGGCCACGGAAGGGAGCTGCAAGAGGGGATCGCATTACACGGGGACACAAGGTTAACAGTTAGCACTGCCATTACAGCTATTTTGGAAATATCCACATTCAAAAACTCAGCACACGGGATAAATGGTTCCACACCTGACGTAAGTGATTCCAGATGGGTCTTCTGAAGTCGTACGCATAGTATAAATTCCTAATAGAAAATTGCATTTTTAAGTAAAACCATTCTTTTTTTTTCCCTTTAAATACATGAAACAGACTAATATCAAAGAGCTGGAAGAAACCTTGAGTGGCCATCCAGAATATCTTTCTGCCTCCAAATCAGCCGAACATGTGCATGTCTAGGCTAGTTTAGGAGTCTGTTCTACATTCAAATACTTAACATGTTCAGAATCAGAAACTTCCTTAATATGCTCCAAGCTCTGTTTAGTTATTATAAGAAATCTATGACATCAGTAACATCTTTTACAGGCAAACAAATCACATGTCTAAAATATAAAATTAATCATCTTAGAAATAGACACGTCCAAATGTTAACATATGCAAATATGCATCAAGAATTAAAAATTGCATTTCGTGTCGGGCGTTAGGCAAATTAATTAATTTAATTAGGCAAAAAATGTATTTTACTTTGCCAAAATGATCGCTTTAGCAGATTTCAACTAGCTGAGAAGTGGAAGCATGAGGGTCATGCATTTCTCTTTAGAGAAACTTACATGGACAGCGCAGAGAGCAGAGGAGACAGCATTCACATTAACAAACCAAATCTCTTGTGAGGGGTAACCACACTTATACTGACGGTGTTTAGAGAGAAGGTTCTATCGGTAAATGAGGGATGCCTGATCACATTCCTCAGACAAAGCCCCAGGCTTCCAGAGGAACAAGGCTCTGTGGAGGTCAGGGCGCTCACAAGCGAGTCACACAAACGCTTAGCGACCTGGGAGTACCACGAACAGGTAAGCCGAAGTCTTCCTTGCTTCCTTTGACTTTTACACGGAGTTTACGGGAGCTGCTGCACGAGCAAGCGCTTCACGGACCCCGCCGCTCTCTAGAGCACAGAGCTTCTCCAACTCTCCGCGGCTAAGAACCAGTTATTTTTGTTTCTCATTTCGAATCCATCAGAGAGCAGATTTTTGTAAAATTCCATGAAAATTTACTAAGAAAATGAAATAAATTTTCAAGACCTAACTAATATTCGGCAGACATCACTTGCTGTCAAAATAGAGTTTCTAGATGTTTACCGTCAATCGCTGTACCTAACTCCGCGGACACCAACCCACCGATCACAACGTGTGTGTACGCACATCGCCTCCCCAGTTACATTACAAACAGCATGGCGGGGGCGCCGGCCTGCCTCAGCCAGTCGGGCGTCTGACTCTGGATACTGACTCAGGTCCTGATCTCAAGGTCTCTGGGATCGAGCCCTGTGTCAGGCTCCGCACTGACAGTGCACAGCCTGCTTGGGATATTCTCTCTCTCTCTCTCTCTCTCTCTCTCTCTCTCTCTCTCTCTCTCTCTCTCTTGCTCTCAAGATGAATGAATAAACATCAAAGAAAAAAATAGCATGGCCAGAAATAGAAAATACATGCACTAGATTCAGAAAACTAGTAGAACCGTGATTTGACTAAATGTGCTAATTTATGCAGACACCCGTAAGGGGAAAAAAATTCAAAGAAACAAACACATCATTTGAAATGTGTGCCAAGTACTAAAATATGTTAACGATAGCTTTTAGTAGTCTCCTTACTCCTTACTTTTTTAACAACACGAGCAAATCAAATGTAATTCCTCTGCGATTCTACCAGTATACAGACACTACGTGCCCCGAACGCGTGCATGAAGCACATAAGAAAACAGCACTACGGTATCAGTTGACAGAACAGCCATTTTCATATATGTTGTTAAGAGACAGAGAAATTATTTCTATTTCACAAATGAGGATGCTGAGGCTTTAAAGAGCCAAGTAACTTTCGGGGTGCCTGGGCAGCTCAGTCAGCCGAGCGTCCGACTCTTGATTTCAACTCAGGTCATCATCTCCCAGTTCACGGGTTCGAGCCCCATGTTGGGCTCCGCACTATCAGTGTAGAGCCTACTTGGGATTCTCTCTCCCGCTCTCTCTCTGCCCCTCCCCCCATGCGTGCTTTCTCTCTCTCAAAAGGAGTAAACATTTTTAAAGAAGTTAAATAACTTCCACAGGTTGTACATCTAAAAGAATGAGTTGGACTAAAAGGAACCGGGGCTCCTTGGCGACACGGCTGACCCCCAGCTGCAGCGGGAGCAGACGAGAAGGCCTAGGGCGTCCCGCACTCTACCAGGCGAGGAAGCCCTGGGAGAAGCGACAGACCGGATGCGGGCACGTGGAAGGGACCCAGGAGCTGACCCCAGAGAGCCCCTGCAGCTCAGAGGGGAACAGCGAGAACGGGAAGATGAATGACCCAGCGTCAGGCTGAAGCCCGAAGTGCCCCATGACATGGCTCCGGCGGCTAAGCTTCTGGCTTCGGCTCAGGTCACGATCTCGCAGTTCTGGACTCTGCGCCCCGTGTCGGACTCCGTGCTGACGGCTCAGAGCCTGGAGCCTGCTTCAGATTCTGTGTCTCCCCCCACCCCCTCTCTGCCCTTCCCATGCTCATGCTCATGCTCTGTCTCTCAATAATAAATAAAAACATTTTTAAAAGTTAAAAAAATATATATATTTTTTTTCATATATTTGAAAGGTTAAGTTATAAACTGAGGTGTCTGGGTGGCTCAGTCGGGTAAGCATCCAACTCTTGGTTTTGGCTCAGATCATGATCTCACAGTTCATGGGTCTGAGCTCCACACGGCGCTCTGTGCTGACAGCGCAGAGCCTACCGGGGGTTCTCTAACGCTTTCTGCACCTCCCCCGCTCACATGTGCTCGCTTGCTCTCTCTCTCTCTCTCTCTCTCTCTCTCTCTCTCTCTCAAAATATAAACTAAAAAAAAACATTATAAACCACAAAGCCCTACATACCGAAGGCAAAAGGAAAACTATCCTCAGAAGACTGTGCACGTAGCTACGTCATACACAGGAGCAGCTATGACTCGTTTTAATCAGGAGAGGACGAACTGCCATGTTCACAACAGCCTAGCCCGCGTGCAGCTCCTCGCCAAGGAGGGGCTTTCCTCCCATTAAACAGATGGAAGGAAAGAGTGTGGATCTCAGGAAGGTTTTCTAAGCTTATTACAAAGCTTACTGGAGCAAGGCCTCTATTGTATATTTAATTAGCTGCCCACAAAGCCGACTCTCAAGCCTCTCCTGATTCATCATCCAACACCGAATCCCGGCCACATTTCATGAAAGCTGATCACAGGCAATCTGACCCTCAGAGTCCATAGGAAATAACGGGTTGATTTCCGGTAAACGGTCTCAGGCTAGTATTCCTGACGTGAAAAGGGGCACAGCTCTACATTTAAGAAGAGTGCATGTAGAGAAGAGGGCAAAGAAGAAAATGTACCCCATTTCTCCTAAGCCCCACAAAATGTATTTAATTCTTAAACCATCCTGTCTGGAGGCAGGGCCGTAAGGAGGCGTGAGGGGCCCCCTGAAATGCTTCTCCCCCTTTCTAAGACAGAATCCTGACGGTCCTGCTCCCCCTGGTCTGTCTCCTGGAGGTCTGCCCACCGCAAAGTAAAGCGTGGGTCTTTTGTGCTCTGTGACGCCCAAGGGCGTCGTGATTGTAGAACCAGGAGGGAGGGAGGGAGGATACCAGGATTCTAGAACCGTCCTGGCCACTGCCATGCACTTTCACTCAGAGTCAATCACTTTTCCTCCTGAGGCCCTTTCTTTTTCATAAAAATAAGTGGGCTGGATTAGACAGGCAAGGAGTTCCTTTCCAACCCTAACCTTCTGATTCCAATGTAATTCACGACCTAACGATATTTGACTCTACTCATCATAAGGATCAGGCCCAATGACTGTGAAAATTACCAGACTAAAAACCTCCAGATGACTACCCCAGAGTCCAATTTCTCATTACTCAAGTAAGTTTTCAAAGCTCGAAAACAATCAGAAGCAGTCTGGTGGGGGGGGACGGGGGGAGATCCCAAATTACCACAGGAACCAAAGCTGAATTCCTCCTCAAAGATCACTACCTGCAGAAACGACTCAGAGTTCAGCTCCGGCCAATTAATGGCTCTCAGGGAGAAACGTATCATTGTCTGAAGGACAACATAAGGACGCTTTCTGGCCCTTAGACACCACAGGCATCTGTGCACAAACCAAAAAGAACCATCTGTTACGTGCCTGTCCGACACGAATTTGGAGTACCGCTCCTTGGCTGGGCTCACACGCTCAAGTAGGCAGGTGGAAATGGGAATCCACAGCCTACTCTGGACCCAGGTCATCCTTTTCCAATCTTCTGAATCCTTCCCCACCATTTCTATTTTCTTCTGATTCAGAAAATTTAAAAACTATGTTTAATGTTGATTTTATTTTTATGTAAGAGAGAGACCGAGCACGAGCAGGGGAGTAGCAGAGAGAGAGAGGGAGACAGAATCCGAAGCAGGCTCCAGGCTCTGAGCTGCCAGCACAGAGCCCGACACGGGGCTCGAACCCACGAGCTGCGAGATCATGACCTGAGCTGAGGTCGGACGCCTCAGCAACTGAGCCCCGCAGGCGCCCGCAGAAAATTTTAACATATAGTCTGTGAACCAATCCTCAGTGCAAATCCGGCTGTCCTCAACTGTTTCCACTGCGAATCTGCAAACCCAAATCAACGTTTGTTGAGATCAAAGAGCGAACAGCAAGGACGACAGAACGACCACGAGAGTCCCAGGGAAAAGCCGTCCTCGAACCACGTGACGGGGAGCGCTCGGCGCGGCCCGCTCAGCACACGCCTGGCGCCGTCACAGGCGAACGACGCGGCCGCGTCGAACCGCTGGGCAGGAAACAAAGCGTTCACTTGTAATGGAACTCGGCTTTTCCACACTGGCTCTCGGTGTCCGTGGATTACAGCTGATTAGCATGCTTCAGGAGGAAAACCAAAACCCCACCTCAGGCCACGGCGGATCTAGCCTCTCGGGGGCGCCACCGTCCTACCCGCGCCCCCCCTGCCTGCGAGGCGGGCCCAGCATCGCACGCCGCCGAGGACGGGCCGAGGGACGGCCACTCGCCTGGGCCTTCCGCGGTCTCCGCGCAGTCAGCGCGTCCCCCCAGGCCGGAACCACGTCAGTCGTGCCCACTCACCTGTTTAAGACAACGGCGGTGTACCTTCTTTCCACAAAGATGATCCCGCACAGGATGTTGGTGAACGGAGACGGGAAGCTGGTCTCCGGCTTCTCCTTCTCCTCGAGCTCCTCGTCGTCCTCGTCGTCCTCGGAGTCGCTCCAGGACACGTAGTTATCCTGGTTCCTGTTGTTGTACCACTCGACGCTCTCGAACTGCTGCCGCTCGTACGGCTTGTACTTGCGCAAGATTTCGAGCAGCTTGATGACTTTCGGGGTCACGAATTTCAGGTCGAGGGAGGCAGGAGAGAAGTGCTCTTCACACAGTGCGTGGATCTTCCTCAGGAAGGTGTCTGTGAACAACAGGAACTTCCTGCGCAGCTCCTCCTGCTCGTGCTTGATGTACTTCTGCAGCTCCCGGACCATCATGCCGGCGACCTTGTCCGCGCACCAGGGGCCCAGGACCACCAACACGGCGCGGCAGTCGGACAGGATCTACAGAGCAACGCCAAGAGCCAGATGCTGAACGGTAACCTCTGCAGCACTTTCACGTGCACTTTCACCGGATTTCGGCTGCCTTCAATCTGCTCCTTCGAAACCAATGTACCCCACAGAGACAGCCAATTCCTCAAGGCCGAAAGGAGCGGCCGGGGGGCTTCTTTTAATCTCTCCTTTTTCAGATACCGATATGCCCAGAACCATCCTTTTTCTCCCCCCAGAAAAGGTAATGGTTAACATAATATAAAAAATGCAACTCTATAAGCTTAATAAGCCTTAATTCCAGTTTTATGACTGACTACTACTCCTGTTAGTCAGGAGCACAGAACCACTTACTGCCCGGGAAGTAGGCCAGGGATTATGCAGCAGAGCCATTTTCTTTGAGGCACCAGAGAAGAGCAAGACAGTTTTCCTTGCACCTTCCGCCCAGAGCGCCACATCGAACCACCCTCGCTCAGAGCGGAACGGAACCCCCTCGCGAGGCTGTAAGTGAGGAACCGCCAGCTCTGCAGGCCAGTCAGAGGCAAACTGGGTTGAATGCAGAGAAATCAAGGGCTGAGGAGAGTGTAGGCATTGCTGTTCCCGAAAAAAAGTCATCAGGAGAGACACCTGGCCTCCGATGTAACAGCGTTATGCACGGTTTGTCAAGGCCTAGGATGACGGTTCTCGAACGTTAATGCATCGGGACACCTGGAGATCTGGGCACAGCTCAGCTGGCGGGACCCCTCCCTGAGCTCCAGCTTCGGCAGGTCAAGGATGGGCCCCTAAGCTGTCCTAACAAGTCCCAGGGGGCCACAGACACTGCTGATCTGGGGTTCACGCTCCGAGAACCACCGATCTGACGGCATCTCCTCCCAAAGCTGTACTGCTCCGGAGCGACAGCTCAGACCCGGTTACACACGGGGGAAGAGCACACGAATTCACTGAGCCCGAGGGTGGGAGCAGGGACTACCTGATCTGACCAAACAGCAACGACGGGCCCCACCCCATCTCCTTGGTTTTCTCTTCCCAACCCATCTCCTTAAACCAAGCAGGGATACACACTTAATAATCTGCCAGGTAACCATAAACTCAACCCACTGTGATCCATTCAGTGAAAAATGTCCAGAAAGAAGAAGATAAGCCTTTGAACGGATACCTAACAACAGCCTCAGAAGACACACACTGTCACTTCAGCATGAAAAATAAACAGAAGCCTTTGATCGTACTTCCTTTACCTACTTGCACACGCTTACCTGTTTAGAAATCAAAGTCGAGTCCCTCTCCTTCGAATGCGCAGATACGTTACAGTCGTTGATGAAGCTGAGCGCCTCCTCCAGCTCCTGCAGCAGGCGGCCGTAGAGGCCGCTTCTGTCTGTGAACGGCCCACAGTCCACCACAATCTCACATGGCTGAGAAGTGTACCTTCAACAGGAAACACCAGTCGTCCCTGCCACAGTGAACTCGTTCCCGCACCACGACCCAGGACTTCGCATCTACGCGCTGGGATCCCAGGCCGGCTCCCGGGGTCTTCCCCACGGGGGCTCAGATGTGCTACGCTTGCTCTCGAAGCCCCAGGAGCGACTGCCTAAGGCCACATTCACAGCATTCCAGGAGTCTTGGTGTGATCTTAAGAGCCCAGGGTTTTGCTTTGGTTTTTAGGTTTAGGCTTTCAGCTTTTGTCTCTTTGGGGATCAAGATACTCAACTCAATGATGATTACTTCTCAGACACAGAAATAGGGGCAGGGGGCATAACATAGAGGGAAAATGTTATTAAATCTACCCACCTCCATACAGTTTGAAACTTTTAGCATTTGCAAATTCAATTTTATTTTCATGTCTTTTTACTGTATCCTTGTAAGAAAAGTCACTTAACTTTGAACTGATTATGGTATCGTCCTTGGATCTCATGCCTTTCATGAAACAGGACAATCAGAACAGCACATAATACTTGAAAATATGATCAATGACTGGAGCGCCTGGGTGGCTCAGTCGGTTAAGCATCTGACTTCCGCTCAGGCTGTGATCTCATGGCTTGTGGGTTCAAGCCCCTGCTTCAGGCTCTGTGCTGACAGCTCAGAGGCTGGAGCAGGCTTCGGACTCTGGGTCCCCTTCCTTTGTCCCTTCCCCCACTCATGCTCTTTTTTTCTCTCTCAAAAATACACATAAAAAAAATTAAGAAATAAATAAAAGCACTAACAACGATTAAGGAAACGAAATACACTAAGGACATATTTAAACACTACAGTCTTCATTATTCTCAATCAGGATGTATTAACTAGAGAGGCACGCTTAGAGAACTAGGAAGCACCAGACTCAATAGATCACATATCAGTTTTACTTAAACGCTCTAACACGTCTACTTCTGAAAACTCCAAGCAGTGCAGGCCGCCCAATGTACTTCGGAGCAGATGAAAGCAAAAGTACAGCCTTTTACTTCCACATCAGAGCATTTCTGGTTCAAGAAAGCCAAAACCAACACTTCCGAAAAGTCACGAGACGTGTATTTCGTTCGGCATTTGAATCCTTACATCCCATGAATCTGAAACATTATCTTTTCTTCTCATTCTACAAAGAGATCTTCCCCCAAGTTCCTATTAAATGGCAGGCACACTGCAAGATGTTTTCTATGTATCATTGAGACGGATGATCAAAGAATCCTCTGAAACCACTGACTGTCAACACCATTTCACTGGTTCCAGGACAATAAATGACTCACCTGAAATTACACACCTTCCAGTCAGTGGAAGACAGGATTTTGAAACCTGTGTGATTTAACTCCCTAACCCGAGAAATCAACTCCTCTAGTCATGATAACTGCCCCAAGAACTACTGCTTATAAAGATGCTTTAATATGATCTTAGATTTAGAGAAGTAAATCTATGGGTTAGATTCATCTAAAAACCTAATTTATATAGGCTCCCATCCACCAACTCAATTCAGAAAGTGTATATGTGTGCATGTTTTACTGAAACTCAGAACTACCTTCTCAAAGACACAAACCTAGAAAGCATAAATAACATTGTTCTCAGATATTCACCCCCATTTCCAAAACAACGGGGTGTTTCCAGTTTAAAATATAGTGTTAGGGGCGCCTGGGTGGCTTAGTTGGTTAAGCATCCGACTTCGGCTCAGGACATGACCTTGTGGTTTGTTGAGTTTGAGCCCCGTGTTGGGTTCTGTGCTGACAGCTTGGAGCATAGAGCCTGCTTTGGATTCTGTCTCTCTCTCTCTCTCTCTCTCTCTCTCTCTCTTTCTCTCTCTCTCTCTCTGTCCCTCCCCCACTCATGCTCTATTTCTTTCTCTCTCTCTCTCAAAAATAAACATAAAAAAATTGTTTTTAAACATAATGCAAAACCCTGAATTCTGTCCATAAAGTCGTGTTCTTTCAAAGTATCACACGGACACTCTGGTCGGAACGACCACACACACACACACACACACACACACACACACACACACACGGACAGAAACAAGTGTCCCGTCCTCGTCCACGCCAGCAAACAGAAGGGGCCCATACTCATGCCCTCCGTCTGCTGCTCTCCGTGGAA
Source organism: Suricata suricatta (assembly GCF_006229205.1). Lineage (NCBI taxonomy): Eukaryota > Metazoa > Chordata > Mammalia > Carnivora > Herpestidae > Suricata > Suricata suricatta. The sequence goes on along the minus strand of NC_043708.1, from coordinate 8,638,631 downwards.
ACGGGGAGACCCCTGCCCCGCAGGTTCTCGGACTCGCTGGCCCCCTGGACGGGCGCTGTCCAGGAGGCCCGGGAAAGGCACCAGAGGCGCGGGTCCAGCCAAGCGCATACCTGTCGAGGACCACCAGGTCCGTTGCGGTCTCGGCATTACTCTTGAGGATTTCCTCCAGCTTCTGGATCTTTTCTTCCAATTCCTCGGGATCGCATTTCCCATTTAAAATGGAAGCAGTTAGTCCCAAAATACGAGGACACGAGGGACAATTTTCACAGAGCTAACAGGATAAAAGATACTGACAGTAAGACATTTGTTCTGCGAGGCCAGAAGGACAGACACACCGCCAGACTAACGCACGTCAGGAAGACGGGCAGATGCTAAAAATGTCACTTAATTCAACTAGTGGAGCCTGTTTCAAAGATCTCTGTCCAACAGGCACATGTAAATACACTACGACAGATCATGTAATTAATTCACTGCAGGTTACGTACTTCGTTTATTTATGTTTAAAATTTTATCATAGGATTATATTTACCACAGGTTACTCGTGATAGTTCATCATTCTAGATCTCATTGAAAATTAAATTAATATCCATTCGTTCATACATGGAACCCTGTAATATCAAACTGCTTTTGATCTATAAACACACTGCTTATTCTCAGGAATCTGACTTCCACTAAGACCGATAGAATCTAAAACCTCACCTTCATGATCTCTCGGTAGGGGTGATCTAGGATCGCAAGGTGGCACTCATCAAACACCAACAGGTTAATGTCTGACAGCGACAGGTAACCATTTTTCAAAACATTCAAGGCGACATAGCAAGTCATAACGAGAACCTAAAAGAAAGCTCACATCAGCGTACGCACGTGCGCTGGCCCACCAGCGTGCAAGTCTACGGAATCAGAACAAACACCACCGTTTCGGGGTGAGGAGCGCAGAACTCGTTAGTCAAAATCAAGAGACGTTCTAAATGTATGCAGGCTGATGCTCTGGAACCAAGAAGGAGAGACGGGAAAATGGGGAAACAGACTGGGAGCAAAAGCACCCTTGATGACACAGACATGTTTTTATGATAAATCTCCTAAAACTACTTCAGGTGGTCGGGTTCCCGTAGCCGTATTTGACTGAGGAGCCCTCCTGGTTTAATCACACCACAAAACGACTTGCCCTGTGTTTTCCTCTTTTTTCCTGCTGAACTGTCCAGGTTTTCTGGAAGAAGACACCGACTGTGACTAAACGTTCTTCTGAGGGTACTGTCTCTGTGTGGACAGGCCAACGTTTTATTCATGAGGACTCGACCCATGTGCGAGGCACATGCAGTGTGGACGGCTCCAGCTCGTCAGGAGGCATCTCTCAACCATCACCGCCAAAAAGACCTCAAGGCACGCTGGGCCCATGGAAGCGCGCACGGTAAAGGAGGTCTCTGTCAGAGACCCGGAGGTCCCAACCGAGAGGCATCTCTGGTTTCAAGACATTAACTCAGGCATGAAGCTTCCGCAAAGCAGGCTATCTACAAGCGGGAAGTACGTCATCAGAATTTGTGTTTTTCCAGCCAATAAATCACACTGTAAAGCTGTTTCTCTTCTGTGAAGTAAGAGCAACGTTGTAAGTTACTGTTTATTTGGTTTTAGGCTTGGAGAGTGAAAAAGAGCAAGGAAGGGCTAGCTTCTAGGCTGACAAAGTAGAGGAAAAGAGTTTTCAAACGAAGCGAAGACAACCAGGATGAAAAGTCACCTTATAAACGAAGTCGAGGACTCGCAGGGACTGACAAAGGGGAATTTCGCTCCAAGTCCTACCTGGTGCTTAGTAAACTCTTGGTTCCATTTCTCTTTCGTCCAAGACGCATTCACTTCTAGGTCTGAGTACTCCCCAACCTTGAGATCCGAATGAGTTCTCACAGCTGACACTTGCTGAGCGACCTGGTGTGCTGATTGCAGACACAAATACCCCTTGTAAATACGACAAACCGTATCTAGCTGGCTCTCTGGACTACCGGTGATTAGGCTGCTAGGGAAATCCTTATTATTATACATATCACTACCTAATCCCCAAGGTTTTACATAGCCACTTTACAACTGTATTTCCTCCACTTGGGTTTCTCCATCTCCACCCCCCCCGCCCCTCCCCCATTCTCTCTCTCTCTCTCTCTCAAAACCAATAAATAAACCTTTTTAAAAAGTGCGCTTAACCATAAGATCCCATCCAATCCCCTGCACACAACCCGACAAGGAACTTGCGGTATTACCGGAGTTGACCAAGAACACTGTCCTTTTCTCGTTTCTGTTGAAGTCCCCCCGGATCTGGTAGGACAGCTCTTTAGTGAGCAGCACTGCAATAAAGGTCTTCCCTGAGCCAGTGTTTAAACAGACGATGGTGTTATGATCCAGAGCCGCTTCGAGCAGTTCCACCTAGAAATGCAGTGGGGGAGGAGGACACACTGCTGGTCTAAGTACAACACTGGGAAAACCGGATTTTGTTTTAATTTGGGAAATCTGGCTCTTTCCTAACATCTTCCTCTGATAAATCTGCCAAAGCAGAGACTTTCTGTATCTTTTCAGACGGAGGAGACTCACGGGCGTGACAACGCCTGTTACACGCAGCTGGCTGTAAGTACGCAGGGGGAACGTTTACAATTTGAGAATCAGTTCTGCGGGGCTGGGGGGAAGGCAGGAAACTCCTCAAGAGTAACACGGACAGCTAAACCGACAGTCACCGCGGGCCTCCTAGCTCCTGGCTGTTCAAACCCACCCCCACCCCCACCCAGCCCCTGAGGACAGACCCCCACGCCCAGTGGATATGGCGGAGTGGCGAGGTTTCCAGGGGGGAACGAGGAGGAACCTCACAAATAAAATGATCACATCAATCGCCCGGCAGAGGTTAGAAAGGGAAAAGGGCTACTACAAACAAGTTACCCGGAAGGAGAAAATTAATCAGACGAGGGGGCCTGGACAGGTGAATGGGTTTTCCAGAAGGCACGTCCACGACGCGCTAATGGACTCCGTTTCAGAAAGCGCTCCAGTAGCAGTGTCCTCGTCAGTACCTGATATTTTCTCGGCGTATAAATGTTATCATGGATCGCTTCTTGTTGCCACGGCAGTCCGAAGAAAGGGCCCATTGGCGAGGAGGCGGGGGTCACGAGCTGCAGGCCCGCCATGCTGAGCGGCCGCGAAGCAGGGCTGCCGTTCATCCAGGGCTCCTCTCACTGCATTCTGCGCTGGCGCAGCTTACTAGGAGGGAGAGAGCGCACCGTTACTTACACCACCAGGCGGGCCGAGGGGAAAGAGGCCAAGAAACGAGAGAGACTTCAAAATGTCATTCCAACGGACCTTTCAAACTTCCCCGTAACTGTGTGAGCTTTGTCTTGATCGGAGGGAGCACTGTGAGAGTCGAGCGTTCTGCACTTCCCGACCCAGCAACTCTACCCCTAGAAAGTCGTCGGAAAGAACTAGGCAACTGCACAGAGATACAAGGACACGAAAACTGAGTGCTGCATTATCACCTGAGAGCAAGCAACACCTTCGAGAGGCATTTGAACGTATTTCTTTAACACAAAACGGGCTAAGTAAATGATGGTACAGTTATGTCATGGGGTACTTTGAACCCGTGAAGACAATCCGTATCTTTATTGACTGATATACAACCGTGCCCATCATATACCTTCAAAAGAAAAGGTAAATATGTGCCTTGTTAATTGTATATGTATCTACATACGAAGCATGTGGGTACATAAATAAACGTATTTCAAGCATTCTTTGTCAATTCTATGACGCCACTACCGATAAACTTACGAGACGGCGTTTGGAAGGCACTGAGCACTGGACCTACACTCAGGGAAGATTCAAATGCCTGCTGACACTTTGTCACCTTCTCGAAAGACCATACACACATAGGTCTTTTCCTCAATCGACAACCTACTCAACTGCACAGCTGACCAACTATTTTAAATATCTAACTTTAACATTACACACACCCTAGATGAACTGAGCCTAAGGGCACCACTCTGAGCTTTTCACAGTAGGTAAGCACGCTTCTGTATTTCACGTCTTAAGATGAATCTGACTGTGTAAAATGACAAACTAAACCGGAGTCTTTTGAAAACTCCTACCCTGCAGACAGAGGGTCAGTGTCGCCAACCCCAACGTGGGAGTCCCACCGTCAGCATCCCGACCGTCAGCAGCCCTCACTTCCCCCCACGGAAACTTCCGCCCCCATGCTGCTTGGGAATTTTCACTGTGATCACTCTAGGCGACCGGAAAGAAGCCCAGTGTCCATTCCTTGACAAGAGCCTTTGGGTCTCCCGACACGTGAAATGTACAGCCAAGTTACAGGACAGGGACTAAGTTGTCCCCCTAATCCAACGAGAAGTCTCCAGCGTGGTCTCCTTCGTGCATGGGCTCAATCCCAGACCCCGACTTCAGAGAGCAGTTCAGTGGACCACAACTCAACACCTGGCCAACACCGGGCGGTCTCCAGAAGCAGTGGGGGCGCGGGGCCGCAGGTGCCAAGGACGGCAGCGAGGCAGACGGGATGGCCCACGACTGCTCCCGCCAGCCTCTGGGAGGAGGATGGCTTGCAGAGGGCTGCAGGGCACAGTGTGAAAGCTACCGACTGTGATCCTCCTAGCAGTGATCTGCTCCTCGTCTACCGAACCGAAGCCCCATCAACCAACTGTTCTCAGCACCCAACACCTGGCGTTCACTGTCCTCAACTCCTCGGGCCCTCTGCTTGCACACCCTTGGGGTGAGTCCACAAGGCTGCCAAGAACCCAAAGGCAAAGCCATGCTACCTAATCTCCTGAGGCCCAGACCACAGGCCCCTCCCACCCGACCACCGCCGGGTCACACTGCTCTGCACCGTCCTCACTGTGGGCTGCTCCCTGTCTGGGGGCCTGAGCCCCTCACCCTTCACCCGGCCCAAATGCCAACCCAAGACTGATAAAAACCATGGCAAAAAGGAAACCAATAATCCCTGACCGCAGAAGAGACTAAAAAAGGAAGAAGGCAGCAATATAGACCCCCAACTCGCTCTTCCTGAACCTGCAAACACCGCATTTGGCGAGGAATCTGCAGCACTCCCTCCTGCCGCTGTCGCCGCTGCCACCACTTTCTCACAGAGAGAACATCGGTGTGACTGTAATTAGTAAGTCCAGAGAAAGAGTCTACAAAAATAAATGAGAAGACTGTTCTATTTTTTCCAAAGGGAGACTGTATTCTTCAACGATGTGTAAAATACAAAGAAAAACGATAAAAACGCTCCAGATTAAAGACACTAAAGAGACGTGACCGCCAAACGTGGTGAGTGACCTCAGACAGGGTCCTGTGGTGCAGAGCAACTCCACAAAGGGCATCACCGAGCCCCTGCTGAAACCATCCAAGTCCGCGAGCCTGGTAACTGCACTAGGGCTGTTTAGGAAAGCAGCCTTCTTCCTAAGAAACAGCCTCACAGCGTCTAGGGGTAAAGGGGCAGGAGACATCGAAACTTCTTCTCAAATGGTTCAGACAAAGAAACTACACACATGTGCAGAGGATGTGCGCAACTGGTGAAGCAAATGGGGCAGAAGCCAGACTCTCGGTCCCGTTCTTACTCCTGGGGCTCTGCTCCACGTTTGAAATAACTATTTCCAAGTAAAGACTGAAAAAAGTAAATAAATTCGAGCCGGTGACACTGGGACTCCCTCGCACATGCGGATCACCGCCGCCCCCGGGGTCGCGGCAGACAGACAGTGCAGCTCATGGATGAAAAGCGTGTCCTCCTGGGGGACGAGGCAAACCTGCACACAGCTTCCATCCGCCTTGCAGCCGTCAAGTCGCGTGGCAGGCATCTGCACCAGCACACGCACCCCGGCTTCCACCGGCACCGGGGCGCCTGGCGGGTCTCATCTCCCGCGACAGCTGCTCGTGCGTCCTGGTGAGCCCCCCGCACTCGGCTGACAGTCACGGCTGTTGCGCAGGAAGGGACAGAACCCATGTGCCACCGCTCCTAAGGTATGTGTGCAGGGCGTGCAAATCCACACCCTCTCCTGGGAGGGCGGGTGCGGGAGAGGTCTGCAAGGATGAGGAGGACCGAGATTTTACCCCCTCGGCCCGCTTTTCCGTAAGGCCGCAGCGGGTGAGTTCATTGCCACTGACGGGTACAGAGGGGCTGTGGCCCCAGAGACACACTTCCTATCTAGCGAAGGCGAATGCAAGATGAAAACCCTCAACAGGCAATCCGATGCTGTGGAAACAGAACAACCTACAATCTCGCCAGTGTTCACGTTCTCTGGCGTGCTTGAGTAGATTTTTTCTCTCAACCTGGTCTTCATGGAAAGCTCGGCACCCCCGCTGGTAAGAAGCTCTGCCGGCTCACAGCCGAGCCCATCCCCAGTCACGGCTTTCGCGGGGCCGACAGACAAGGCCTCGTGAAGGCTCCTGGATGACAGACTTTAACTTTCTGGCCAAACAATTCACATCCGTGAAATCGAGGAGGCTGCTGCACAGCTTCCATGTTATTATTCACTCGGAAATAATTTAGGAAAACACATGGATAAACTCTTCCACTTTGCACATTACGACATAGAGAAGTCGCAGATTTACCGTGTTAATGTGTGAGATCTCTGCGTCGCTGCTGTCTGAGCTGCGTTTTGACATTGTGATAGCAGTTTATTGGAAAATCACAGCATGCCCAAGCTTCTGCTCTAAAAATAAATGCAAAGATAGCCACGTTTAAGACTCCTGTACTTAAACTGAATGTAAACACATCTACAAGAAAGCCCTACTGCGAGGAAGAATTCAATAAAAGACCATTATTTTGTGTTAAATTTTGAACAAAAGACAGCTGGGTTATTTTAGGATATGAAGTCTTATTCTAAAACAAGAACAAGAGAGTGGCTGCACGCCTGACCCCCCGAGATCAGGGGAGAAGAAAACGTGAGAGGGAAGTCCAAGAGAAGATGGCAAAACGAATACAAGAAAATCAAACACAATAAATACAATCTAAAGATAGCACTAGAATAATGGCGGGGGGGGTGGTGAAAATGAGGACGACACGTGATGTCATTTCCTAAATTCGCATACGCGAAAGCAGAGGGACACTTGGCTGAGAAATCCAAATCACCGCGCTGCATGCATGAGCTCCGCCAGTCATTTCAATCTCTCAGAATGAATTAAACAGCAGTTCGATCCAAACTATAAACTCTTCCACAGAATTCATTCGTGAGTAAAAGAATTCAGAACACACGGCAACATTACCGTTACCAAGAAATATAAATTTAGTGTGGTTCTCATTAAAGATTACAAATCAAAACCTAAGGAAGCGTGTTAACATGGAAAGCTTAATTTAAATATCGAATGCTGATTTTGTGGGATTCGACACCAAATCTTGCTCGTGCTCATTGCACTAATGACTGCAGGGTCTCCACTACCATGGGCTCGGGCAAAGCAACGGTTAACCCCTCTGTGTCCGGTCTAGCCGGTTCAAGGACGTTCAGGCACAGGGGACGCTTTCTCATTTCACAGACAAGGTCGCTGTGCTCAGTCAGGTAACAGCAGCAGGGGAACCCTCCGCACTGTGGCGGTGTGTACATATTTACCTCAAAATGCTGATTCTAAGTTCTTTCAGTTTCCAAGTCTGTATTAATTCATACCCTAGGTAACCTAAAAGCAATCAGAGAGAAGAGTTTAGAACAGTGAACTCGTTTTTTTTTTTTAAACCAACTTTAAGAAAATTCCTACTTGACACAATTTTCATAGTTAACTTATCAGAGTAAGATTCCCGGTAACTTATTTTTCTACTCAGAATCACGGAAGCAGTACATGCCACAAAGAGCTGCCTTTAAATCTAGTAGGTATTATGTTCTAGCACAACTGAAAACGGGTGCAAGTGGTTAGTACAATCCAGTTAGGTATCAGGGAGCATTCCTGGCAGTAAATGACATCTTCCCCCAGTAAAATCTGACTTTAGAACTACGGGAACCCTATGGCGGTAGGGAACCATGTTTTCCGAGGAGCAGGCCTCCCCGCCTCCTGGCGTCTCTGTGGGTTGCTGGGGCCACCTCCTCCCTCCTCTGATGCCTAAGTCCGTTCCACACTGCCACCTAGTACGATACAGACTCAACACACCCTCACGGCCTCATCCGCCACGCCCCTCGCTGTTCTAATTCATAGTCACGCCTTTCCTCAAAACCCCATTAACTAAAATAATAAAGGGGACAATGCTTTAAAATTCAATGCAACTCCATTATTAGAAAATTACTGCTGAGTTACCCGAATTATTTCCTTGGACAATTCTGTACAGACGTGAGAGTTACCACACCAAGTACAATGGCAACTTACTGCACGTTCATATATACAGAGCCACCAGGTCCAGTTTTCTCATTGTAACTGACGATCCTGACTTCGATTACAAACATGCAAACTCGTGTCTGACAACCCCTTTAAGATGGCTCTGAAAAACACATGCCAGGCACCGGACACTCTGACACGTCTTAGTCCGAACCCACCACCTTCACCCACTTCGGCATCTGACTCTGGCCATTCCCCTTCACACAAGGGCTTGCAACCACAGACAAGCTACCCATTCTGATGTGAAGTCCAGAAGCATCTAGAGCTTCCCGGTACACATTTTCAAAACTGGTAACAAAACTCCCAACTCGGTCATTCCATTATAATGCGTCACAGATGCAGATACTTTTTTTTTTTAGTTTTTTTTAATGTTTTTTATTTATTTTTGAGAGACAGTACGAGCAGAGGAGAGTCAGAGAGAGAGGGAGGTACAGAATCTGAGCACGCTCCAGGCTCTGAGCTCTTAGCGGGACTCGAATTCACTAACCACGAGATCATGACCTGAGCCGAAGTCGGACACTCAACCCACTGAGCCACCCAGGCGCCCCACAGATGCTGATACTCTTAACTCAACAGGCATCGCTGCCCAGATCTTCTTCCTACTCTCATGAAGCCCAAAAACCACAGCTGCCATGAAGCCCCACAGTGAACCAAAGGGAAGAACACCATGCATTAACACTGTGACAGCAAAATGCTGTCAGAAGTACTTCTGGAAGCTAACAGAGAAAACTAAGGAACATTTGAAGAGCCTTTAGAGCCTAGCAACAAATGTGCTGGGGAGGATACGGAGCACTTTAACCAACCGAGTCTAACACCACCAAGCGAGTCTGTGGTTACAGATACAGAGTAACGGGTCTAGAAGACAGGCATAAAGGCAAGTTAAACCTAAGAGACATCACTCTCCCAGTTGATCATAAAGGGAAGAGACTCTTTCTCCCTCCCTCTGGTTCACAATCTCTTTCTCGGCACTTTCCCGTTTCTTTGAAAGCCAAATACCCTGTGGCCAGTCTCCCAGCCAGGGGACCTCAGTGAAATCCCTAAGAGCCTGGAAGGCATCCCGACACCTAATCCTCAAGAAGGACCACAGCCAGTGTCCCCCAGTGTCCCCAGTGTCCTAGGTAGGGATGGGCCTAATTTGTCACTGAACTCCAAACCGCAAAACCTACCTCCAGTCATGAAGAAAGGAGGAAATGAGCAATTTTATCTTTTAAAAAGGTGGGTGTCAAGAGTCGTAACCATTTACTACACAAAAGAGTGAGATTTCTTGGTCTTTAGAGCCCGTTTAGTGGACAACTGTCCACGGCATGCTGATTTAATGCTTTCAAGGTAAGAAAACTTGTGTTCTTCCCTCCACCTGTGCAGACAGATTTTCTGGGTGAAGACAAGGTTCCATTTTCAATGATACTTCCTTAACACTGGTCTTTAAAAACAACAACAACAAAATAACCATAAAATATATTCTCAAACAACATTCAGGCCAAACAACAAATTTCTATTTCTTGGAACTTGAAGACTAGAGAAACCTTAAAATATGTTGCTAGCCAACTACGTTAGGGAGCCAAGCTTTTAAAAAGAAGACAGAGCTAAGCGCACAAACCCTTGGCCAAGTGAAAGATGAATCTTGGCACAGAGAGGATCCAAGCTGTTTAAAAGTACGCCCCCCAACCTTCCTTTTCCAAGTTAGAGTTGGGGCTGGGGCGGTCTCAGCTGTCTGACCTTCAGAAGCCCAGGCAATGCCCTCACCCCTTAATACTTTCTCACTGACTGTCGCTCCTCTCTGAGGCCCGCCCCATGGGAGGGGCACAGAGTAAGGCCACTGGGGAGCCAGAAAGCAAGTTCTTCTTTTTCTTCTTCTTAAGTATCCTTCATTTAAAAGTCACCTGAGTGCCAACAAGGGGTCCAGTGTCACGAAGACCCTGGTTTATCAGGCTCCCCTCTAAGGTGGCTTCCTTGCCTGTAAAATATACTCAGCTCTTACTGAGAATTCAGTGAGATCACATATATGAAGGTCGGTAGAAAAAAGTTTCCGGCAAAAAAGAAAACGCTCAGTGTACAGCAGAATTTATACACCCGCACACCCGTCCCTATTTAGATGGCACCTTTGTTTTCAAGCGATTCGTAGGACTTTAAGTAACTTTTTTAAGCTTATTTATTTAATTCATTGAGAGAGAGAGAGAGAGAGAGAGAGAGAGAGAGAGAGAGAGAATCTCAAGCAGGCTCCACGCTGTCAGCGCAGAGTCCGACTTGGGGCTTTAATCCACGAACCGTGAGATCAGGACCTGAGCCGAAATCAAGAGTCAGATGCTTAGCTGACTGCACCACGCAGGCACCTCGACTTTGAGAAACTTCTTTAAAATACTCTAAGCTGCTTTATGAATCCTGAGATCCAGCACAAAAAACATATGATCATATACACTTAAAGTATACAAGATTTTATAGGGTATTTTTTAACCAGATGAACCTGAAAACAAGAAACCACAAACTACCGACTCATCATGAATTAATAGAATGAAAATCAGAACTTAAGTCACAAAATATGATACAGAATGTGAAATAATATTAAGTAGCTTTGTGTCCACGAGCTGTCTTTAAAAGCGAAAGCCAAAAGATACTCTGTGCCACTCTGGGAAACATCACGGGAAACCTTACTTCACTCGTGCTCAGCCAGCGAGACTGGACTCCGGGGGCAAGAAAGCATCACCCCCAGCTGAACACACTTTAAAAATATAAAATATAAAAAAAAAACCCAAAAAGACAAGAAACACCCAAAATACCCATGGTATAGGAAATCACTAATTTGTCAACTACGGTTTGGTGAATGTACATTACTGGAAAAAAAAAAAAAAACCTAAGGTCAAACAGAAGATTGAGAGACCAAGGGCACCTGGGCAGCTCAGTCTGCCAGGCGTCTGGCTCTGGACTCTGGCTCAGGTCAGGATCCTGGGGTGACAGGATCAAGCCCCCTGTAGGCTCCACGCTGAGCACGGAGCCTGCTTGGGATTCTCCCTCTCTCCCTCTCCCGTGCTCACGTGTGCTCGCGCGTGCTCTCTCTCTCAAATCAATAAATAAAATAAAAATAAAAAGGATTGAGAGATCAAATAAAAGGGATAATAATTTCAAGAATATAAATGCCAGTATCTTTAGACAATGGAATACACGGCACAAGAGAAATACTTCCACTTTTACTTTTCACTGTTTGGTAGAGGCCAAGAAGAGGCTGCGCCAGGGTGGGCCACTCGGCAGGAAGATTAGTCTGTGCTGAAGGCAAGGGAGACCCCGTGGGATCAAAAGAAACTTCTGCCCCTCCGCCAACTACATAAGCGAATCTAAATCAAGGGTCTGTCCCAGAATAAGGGTTATTAGCAGAAATCGATTTGATCTAAGTTACCCATCCGTACGTAGATGCAGACTCACGGCCCCACCAAGCGCGTTCCTCCCCTCGGGAGCCCCAGGACCCCACCCCCGGCCCCCACATACTTCGGGGTGACCTGTATACCTCGATGTGCCTGCTGTCTTTGGAATTTCCGTGTCTGTGTGGATTCCCCGCATGTACCCTGCGAAATTTTATTTTCTCCTGTTTTCTCTTTCAGTCCATCTGATTCTTAGCCCAGTTAGAAGGACCTTAGAGAGGACAGGAATTCTTGCTCCTGGACAGATCTATCTGTCATTATTAATTTAAAATCCACACATACTAATCTACCCTAAAATATTAACACACACACAAGAAAACCGTCAGATAGAAACGCCCCCCTCACCAGTTCCTCCTCACCACGGAGCACAACATGCTCCATGTCCAACAACAGACGAGGAAACGGTGTGCTAAAACCATGGTTCACTTTACAAGTGACCCCACTGAGCCTTCAAAAACGATGACAGTTTGGGGGCACGTGGGTGGCGCAGTCCACTGAACATCTGACTTCGGTTCAGGTCACGGTCTCACAGTTCATGAGTCTGAGTCCCACATGCGGCTCTGTGCTGTCAGCGGACAGCCTGCCTGGGATCCTCTGTCCTCCTCTCTCTCTGGCCCTCCCCTGTGCACACGCACTCTCTCTCTCTCCTCCTCCCCCCTCCCCAAAAGCAAACATTTAAAAAATGACAACAGTTTGGGGGCACCAGGGTGGCTCAGGTCATGATCTTACAGTCCATGAGTTCGAGCCCTGAGTCAGGCTCTGGGCTGACAGCTCAAGGCCTGGATCCTGCTTCAGATGGTGTCTCCCTCTCTCTCCGCCCCTCCCCTGCTCACGCTCTTTCTCTCAAAAATAAACAAACATTAAAAAATTTTTTTTTAAATAATGACAGTTTGTAATGAACAAAACTGCTACGGCACCGCATATGATGAAAAAAATAGCATTTTTATTTAGAGGAAGTTCATGACTAAGTCAAATTAAAAACTAAACAAAAGAAAAGGAGGAAGGAAAGAATGGAGAGAGAAAATTCACTCAAAAATCGAGGATGGGATCATGACCGTGAGCAATCCTCTTCCTTAAGACTTCTCTGCGTTCTAAATCCCCTACACCGTGAACACTGTATGACTTGTCCAACTGCAGAACAGGCTTCCACCTCGATGGTGGGCTGTAGCAAGAGCACAGTTTACAGAGAAATGGTTCCAGGGACACCTGCCCGGCTCCAGCAGGAGAACGTGTGACTCTTGATCTCAGGTCATGAGTTCGAGTCCCATGCTGGGTGCAGAGGTTACTTAAACAAATAAATCTAGGGAAAATAATTCTGTTTTAGATTAAAGACAAATCAACAAAAACAAAGAAAACCCAAAAAAAGTTTTTTTGAACTTCTCCCTTCTTAAGCCATTAAATGTGGTAAAACTGATCCTAGTTTCTAGGACTTGGACCACAAATTCTCACACTACCCTATGAACCAAATACGTTTCTGGGTTTCTGACAGTCTGTAACAAACATATTATGTTTACATTTTGATGTCATTATGCCGAAAATTAGATTTGTCCAAACCCGAAACTGAATGCAGGTCAAACACCATTTTAACAACTATCATCCATCAAAATCTCCACATCAAAAGCATCTCTGGGCTGTCAGCCAACGGCCCACATAGTTGGAATATTTTGTAAGAAGACAACATTCCTACACACCAAGATGGCGTTCGGAACTGTCTTCCCTCCGGGTTATCCACAGTGAGACTTTTCTTCAGTTTTGCATCATAGGTAAATAACTTAACCACCACTAACTTTCAAGGTGAATGTTAAGGTTAATGTCTGATTCCAAGTTTCCGTCCTTTATTCAGTAAAAACAGTTGTTCAACAAGTGCTAGAATGTTCTCAATTCATGAGAATCTCCTTGTCTATCTTTTATGTATCGCCTAAGAACATCCAGGAGAGGGGAAAAGGCCACAATTTTCTCACGCGTGAACATGTTAATGCTAAAGAGATGTTAGTCCTGAGACAAAATGAGCCTGAGAGACCACGGACTAGGATGGCTGCAAACATATGAAAAGTTCCGGAAGTTCCGGGCAAGGCGGAAGCACCAAGCTGTGCAGGGCAAGACGTGCACCCACTCCGGTCATCTGCCTTCCCAGGACCCGGGGACTCGCATATCCCCACCTTCCCAGGAGCTGCTGCTTCCGGGCCCCCACCTGCCACTCCCTCATCCCTCATCCCAAAGAACCTGACACCCATCACTGGACTCACCTCTCTCCCCCAGCAGAGGCATGTCTACACCACCCAAGTCATGGCTTATTTGTATCCTCCGCTCCATATTCGATAGTATTGCTATGGCTACTCCCCCCCCCATCTCAAATTATAAGGTGTTTCAAAGGAAAGATCATCTCATACTTGACTTACACAGGATTGAAAGAAAGCTGGAAATATCAATAAATGTTTTCCTTTACTAATTCTATGTGGAGAAAAAACCTTATTCCTAACTTTAAATTAGTATATATCTTTTTGCAGGTCAAATAACAAATTCCATTTGGATACTTCTTACTTCTAAAAGACTTCAAACCACCCACATTATTTTAACAAGTTTAACACCTCCATCCTTGCCCGATCCCCCAACAAAGCAAAGTTCAGGGCTGATCAGAAACCATCAAAGGTGCAGAGGCGTCCATGTGCACAATGATAATCCTGACAGCACCCAGCTACCCCGATCCCGCTCGCTGCCTCCTCTCGGAGCTCCCAACCTCTGCAAAATCGTCTTGCACGTTAATGCAATATGATCAGATACAACCTTCGAAAACGTCTCAGCAACAAAGTACAGTTCTAAAGTTACAACATAAGTAGCCGGGAAAACCCCAAGACTGTTTTAGAAGCGATGTTTTATTAGGTTTAAAATCCAGATAAAATTCCATTTTATGTCAACTAACAAACGTAGAAGGAATGACAGGAAACAAATAACCATAACCACCACGTTAGTAATTGAGGCAAGAGTCATGAATGGGTGATAAAGCCACTGGGTGAAGTTTACAAAAGGATATTTACATCATCTCGAAGTATCTCTGCACAGATTACCTACGAACCCTAAAGGAAACTGATGACTTTGCACCAGGAAAATCTGACAGATGACTTTAACCAAAGTGACATCACCACGACTGGGACAAATGGACACGTAGCTCCTAAATGGGATGAACTAAGAAACATCATTTATATAGATTTTCCTGCCCAAAGTGCAAAACCTGAGTCTACTCATGAGGAAACATGGAAACCAAATTTGAGATTCATTTAACGAAACAGCTCCTGCTCTTCAAATATGTCAGTATCACAAAAGCTAAAATCTGAGAAGCAGCTTCCAGATCCCAAGCGTAAATAAACGTGACCACTACTTGCAATAGACGCGGCTCAGTTCCTGGACGGAATCCTGTACCGGAGAAGGAAAACGGCCACACGGGACGGCACTGGCAGGAAGGGCCATCAGCACAGGCCACCTGAAAACAGGCCGCTTTGGCATAAGGATCATTCCAGGTGGAAGGCCACAGAAAAGTAGCGGCCACGAGGAACTCTCTGCCCTTCCTCTTTCTGCCTGAAAGCAGGACATAAACGTCCCTTTGTGAAAGCGTCCCGCCTCCCCGCTCCAGTACCAGGAAGAGATGTTAATGATGACAGAAGACCCGGATGGACGTGAATCTGCATAAACAAACCGTGTTGACAGAACCTTACTACTTTCCCTGTCTATTTCCCTCCCCACGACTGACCACCCCCAGAAGCCCAAACCCTCATTCCTTCCTCTGGTCACTTGTCCAAAGACACCGCCCTTGATTAAAGTGGCATATACGCTCTCAAGTCTAACTGCCTCCCTGGGCTTTCCCTCCTTCCGGGTGAATCTCCAGTGTGCGTGCCACCTAAGTCTTCTCTCTGGCTCATCTGTCCTTTGTCAAGTTAATCCCCTCCATCCACGAAGGGCACAGAGAAAAAGGTCTCTTCCTCCCTGCTTAGAGACACTGGTGAAATTACCTGTTGTTATCAATTCTCCGAATTTGGTAACTACGTTGTGGTTACGTAAGAGAATCTGCTCTTGTTCTTAGAAAATCTGCCTCGAGCATCCAGTAGTGAAGGGCCTCGGGCCTGCTGCCTGACCTAACAAGGCTCAGGAAAACTAGGACGCTACGCGGAGAGAGAATGCAAACGTGGCAAAACGTTCACTACTGGCACATGTAGGTAACGACACGGGAATTCATTACACTATTCATATCGCTCATGAATTTGAAAATATTTTAAAACAAAGTGAAAAACAAAATTCTACCAAACACTGATATAGATGTTTGACTATCAAAATATCAAAAAATGGAAATCATCCCATTGTATTTCAGGGCAGTATAAAAAATAGTATTTACAGTGATTCTCCCCATTTAAAAGACCTTTGTTTTGCCTCCTGCCCCTAAATTGTTCATTCATTCCACCAGTGTTTATTGAGCGAGAACTAAGTACTGCCGACTTGTATCCTGGGGGTGAGCACCGGACAGGAGCTGGGATTTGAAGGGTGAGCGGGATGGGCAGCGGTCAGGGAGGGGACAGTAACAGGGCACCATGAGGGTGGGGAGCCAGCAAGTGGAGGGAGAAGCACTAAAAAGAAACCAGACAAGTCACGTCGGGGACAAGGCAGGCACTGTGCGAGAGCGTCAAGGCGGCAGGGGCGGGGGGCGGTGGAGGGACAAGCAGGAGCTGCAGCCGAAGGGGCCTTAACGCACAGACCCAACAGGGCCGTGAGCCTGTGCGCTCCAAGCAAGATCTGGGCCTCTGCTCTTCTGGTCTCAGTCCACGCCACAGGCCCCAAGGCCCAGAGACAGGACCAGTGACAGACAACAGAACAAGGGACTTCTGAAGTTTACGCTTTCCTTTAGAAAAGGCCTTCCTTTTCCTCATCATAATCACCGCCTCTACTCATATGGGAACTTCCCGTCAGCATGTTGAACGTCCCCTGTCCCAGGCACTAGGCACCCACTGATCCCAACCATGGGGGAGACAGGATGGCTGGTCCCTCTCTCTAGGGAGGGCTCTATCCTTGGCTACCTGCGGCACATTGCTACTTGGGGCTCGGCACCTGACGATCAAGGGAACTTCGGGCTGTTCCAAAAGCTGATCTAATAAGAAAGATGGAGATTCATTCCTGCTAAATACAATTAAAAAAAATATATCCATTACAGGAATGCAAGAGAGGGGCTTCAAAAAAGAGAAGCAGCATCAGAATAAATGCAACCTCCTAAGGTAACCACCCTGATTTCACTCAATTACGTCACAATTAAACCCAGAACACATATTACAGAAAGAAGCCAGATGAGAGGGGGAAAAGAAGTGGACTCCAAAGTCGGAATGGTGACAGGATCCTTCTGTGAACTACAAGATCTTGGGCAAACGACCTCATCTGGCTTTCAGCCTCTGCCTTCATTTCTTCTTTCTTTCTCCTTCCTTCCTTCCTTCCTTCATTTTTGGGAGAGAGAGAGACAAAGAACGAGCAGGGGAAGGGCAGAGAGGGAAACACACAATCCAAAGCAGACTCCAGGCTCCAAGCTGTCAGCACAGAGCCCGACACAGGGCTCGAACCCACAAACCACAAGATCACAACGTGAGCCAAAGTCAGACACTCAACCGACTGAGCCCTTCAGGTGCCCCGCATTTCTACAGTGGGCTCTGCAAACATGTCAGCCTGTGGCTCCTCCTCCTCTCCTACGTGCTCCCACACTGTACATTTAATCCATTAGCTACATCAAATGCGCAAATCCCTACACAAACAGGTGCAACGTTAGGGGTGGAAAAGAGAACTTCAGTATTGGGGGGAGGGGATGAAACTGCAAGAGCCTCGCAAAAGAACACTCTGCTTGACGGGCAAGGAGGAGCGTGCGGCATTGCTGACGTATCTGGGGACCTCAGAGGACGGGAGAGGGGCAGGAACCAACACCACGGCTGCAGGCTCACATCTTTCAGAGTACTTACAACCCTCTTAAAAAAAAAAAAGAAAGAAAGAGAGAGAGACAGAGAAATAAAGAAAGAAAAGGAAAAAACACTGAAGAGAATCCACACGAGACCAAAGGGCAAAATCCTGGCAGCCACCAAATCCTGCAAAGGCAGTGGGCTGCTGACCCCTCTACTGCCCGGCACCAGCAGAGCCCCTGGGATGCCCTGAACGAGTTTCAGAATTTCCGCACCTGCTTCTGCCTCCTCGCATGGACAAAGCCTGACATCTGAAAGGGGCCTGCACAATAAGTGAGCTACTGTCGGGGCGCACTCAACACTGAAAGCGTGAGAAAATGTCTGTTATTCGTCAGACCCAACCTGCTGCCAAGGACTACCAACAAGGGGGAAGTGATTGAAAATAAAAGAAGAATATTAACGGAGCTCAAAGCACCATGTAACCAGGTGTGGGGAAAACAGGAGTCAAACCAGTGTAGCAAGATGCCTCAAAACCCTCACTGGATTCCCTCCGCACTTAGGATACATTCCAAAATCCTTCCTGCCACGGCCCTGCATCTAGCTCTAACTGGGACCCGCGTAATTCTACCACCTCCCTGCAGACACATCCACCAGGCTCCTTTCTACTCACCCCCACCCCTCAGCTAACCGGTCCTCAACCTTAGGTCTCCGTCAACAGCACCGCCTTTTCAGAAAGTCAACCATTTTGGTTAAAAGATGGTAAATCTATACATCCAGAATGAACTGGGGTGCCGGGCACATGCAGGATCTTTCTGAATGAATAAATGCTGACAATTCTCACCACTAAGAAGCAATCCTAAGGTAGAGGTTATTTGAATATTGACTGCCCCGCTCCCAAAATGTTTTTAAGACACTATTACTTCTTACGTTAATGACTTATTTTTATTTTTACTATCACTTAGGAACAATCCTGAAAAGAACAGCCAAGAACACGTTACATTAGAATTCGCTAGTAAATTAATCCAAAATGAAATGTGGTCAAAGATGAAAAATTTAGCTCCGAATCTAACGACAGATTCCACATAATGATAGCTTTTGAATAGAATTTGTTTTCAGGGAACTTTGTCCATGTATATCACACTTGTGCCTAAATTCTAAGAGTATAAAAAAAACTTAATTCAAGTGGCATTCACCACTGCTTATTCTTCCATGAACCAGATAAAGAACATTCTTTATATTAAATCTCTTAACACTCTCTTAAAAAGTTGTCATTTTTCCAAATGGAGCAACGTTTTATCTGGCTATTTCTGTTTTTAGTATCAATTACATCTTAGTAGCCACTAAAGAAAGTATTTCAGAAGTGGGCGAATTCCCTGAAAAACACAACCCACTAAAATTAACATCTAAAGAAACAAAAAAACTTGAAGCGGGCTATAGCTTTAAAAAAATAGGTTATTAAAAACTCCCAAGCCGAGATGGCTTCACTAGAGTGAACTCTTCAAAACATTTAAAGATACAACTACAATCTTAACAATAAACCCTTTGGGAGGACTGAAATGAAAGGGAATCCTTTCCAACTCTTTCCATGAGACCTGCATAAACTTGACAACAAAATCCGACAAGGACATTATGGTAAAGTAAAATTACAGACCTGTCTTTTAAACCAAAAATGCAAAAATACTAATCAAGACGTCAGCAAGCTGAATCCAGGAAAATATAGAAAGGAGAATGCATCACGACCAGCTGCAGTTTATCACAGGAATGCAAGGATGGCTTAACATTCAAAAGTCAACTGATTTACGGCACCTGGGTGGCTCAGTCATTTGAGCATCCGACCCTTGATTTTGGCTCAGGTCATGATCCCATGGTGTGTGGGATCAAGCCACACATCGGACTCTGCAATGAGCATGGAGTCTGCTTAAGATTCTCTCTCTCCCTCTGCCCCTCCCCAGCTCACATACCAGCACAAGTGTGCACACACTCTCTCTAAAAAACAAAAAGTCAACTGATTTATTAATATTTATACTAAATATGTATACTATTTATAGTATATGTATGCTAAATACTATACTAAATATACTAAATAGTATAAATACTAAATACTAAATAGTATACTAAGCACTAAATATGTATAAATACTAAAGCTGCAATACGTAAGACAGTGTGGGTAATGGCACAAGAAAAGACAATGCAACGGAACAGGCTATGGAATCAGACCCAAATATATAAAGTCATTTAATTAATAGCAAAACAGTCCTATAGTGCAGTACAGCAAGGATGGTCTTTTCAAATAACTAGGTTAACTGTGTATCCAGCCGGAAAAGTGAGTCTTGACTCCTTCCTTAAGTCATATACAAAAATCAATGCCAGTTGGATTGCAGTTCTAAATGTACAAAGTAAAACAATAAAGTCTGCAGAAAACAACTTAAAAGAATACCTTCATGTCCTTGGAGTAAGCAAAAATTTAAAAATGTTAAAATCACTAATCATTAAGAAAAAAATGGACAAAGTGTACTACCTCAAAATTAAAAATGTCTGTTTATGATACGATCTGATTAAGAGTGAAAAGGCAAGCCAGGGTAGGAGACACATAAATTTCTACAAACTGGTAAGGAACAGGCAGACAAGCAAATGGAGAGGGGGGGCGGAGGACTTCAGGGCACAGGATAGCAAACGGTCAATAATCTTCATGAGCAAGCAGAGGAATGCAGATTAAGCCACAATGAGCTACTACCACACCCATCAGAATAGCCAAAATGAAGACACGCGGTATCAAGTGTGGGAAAGGATGTGGAGCCCAGAGACCTTTCATACAAGGCCGGCAGAACTGTAAACTATAAGTATCCGCTCTGAGTATATGCAGACCCTACCACCCAAGTAAGTCCAGTCTCCGTGACACCGACTGAAACACACACATGTTCACCAAAACACATGCGGAAGAACCGCACTACTCCTAATAGGCAAAACTGAAAACAAGACAAATGTCCATGAACAACACAACAGAGAAGTGAATATGGACATATTGAGACAACAGAATACGAATCTCACACACTTGAGATGTTAAGTGAAGCAACCCTACACAAAATCCCAACACAGAATCATACCATGTAACTTCCACTACTTAAAGTCAGAAGTAAGGAAGAGTCAGTACGGTGTTTACTGTTTTTTCCTGGCCAGGGGCCAGGGGGTGAAACTGCCTGTCAGGGGCACTGAGAGGAGCCTGTAAAATACTGGTCATATCTGCTCTTGATCCGGACACCGGCTACGGGCGTGTTCACTCTGTGTATCCTTGTGATTTTGGTACTTTCCTGTTTAACGGCTGAAACTGATTTCACTTAAAGTTTATTTTAAAAGAGAAGTAAACAATTCTTAATACATTGTGTAAAGCTTCATGTACCATGGTACCTATGAAATACCAAAAGTTCCCACAGTAAGAGGGGAGAAGATTCGCCTTTCATGGAGCATTAAATTCTCTCATCTAACTTAATCCTCACAACAGCCCTGAAACAACGGTCATTTCCATTTTACAGGGATCTGAAATAACCTACCCAAGGCCATCTGACCAATCAACGGGAGAGGTGGAATCCTGTCCCAACTTATTTCCACAATATACAATACACGATGATCTCAAAGGAGGGGGTCTATTAACACCGATTTGCCAGTCAAAATAAGCTGTTTCTGGATATGGTCCCTTGGATCTTCCCAGGGGGTTGAAAAAAGAGTAAATGCAATTTAAAAATAACAGAAGCAAACTGAATGTTTCATTTTTAGCTGAATCTGCATAAACACATTTAAATAAAAATACCGCTTTAGTTTTAGAGCCTTTGGCAACTGAAATCAGCCCTGTCCCCTGACATTTCTTCTTGGCCTTGCTAGCCTAGGAACACAGATGCTCAATAAAGACACAATAATTGACCAGATATCCCGCCATTTCCTCTAGTATCTTTATTTCCTTCAACTGATGACTAAACATGATTTACTACCTGATAGAAATACTACGAAATGACTTCTCTAGGGAAAGAAAAGTACTACCTTAAAAAAGATGACTCTCATAAAGGGGGTTCAGACATGGTGAAATAAACGAGATAAATTAATAGTACTGAAACTACAACATACTGTGTGATTTTGTCTTCACTCAATACACACAAGTGAGCATTTGCCCCGAGCGTCTCCTACAGAGACTCAGAGAATACAGGGTTCGTGCACGTATATGTGTGTGTGTGTGTGTGTGTGTGTTATGTGTGTATATGTATGCGTGTTATGTGTGTGCATGCTTGGGCACATGCTTTAAAGAAAGGCTTTAAAAAAATTATTTCTGGGGCGCCTGGGTGGCCCTTCTCTCTCTCTGCCTGTCCTCCACTCATGCTCTGTGTCCCTCTGTCTCAATAATAAATAAAAACATTTAAAAAAATTATTTCTTCCCCTATTCTTGGCCAAAGTACAGACCCAACTCACAAATAAACAAACTTCCCAGAATTCTCTTTTCCTGCTGTTCGCCGACACAAAAGCTCGGTGTTTACAAAGCCTGAGTGTCAAAACAGTATTCTCCTTCAGAACTGTCAATGGAATTGTTTACCAACACATCCCCAAAGGGAAGCACTATTTGGCAATGCCTTACTTCTCGTATTTTTCGAAGAAGGGCTGAAAACTAAAGGCATCCATTAGATAAGCAAAAAAGAATTATTCCTTTGAAGGCGCTAACTGCACTTAGACTAGAAATGACAGCTTCTGCCTCACCTCCGGTTCGATTTACCTACAACATTCAAATGCCTAACGTAGGTGTTTTTTGGTCTTTTTTGGTTTGTTTTTTTTTTTTAATCATTTGTTCACATATTCTGATTAACAAAACTCTGCCTTTCCCTTAAAACTCCCAAAATTATGTTTGGTCTAAGATTAAAAATCTCCTCGAGTTACTATAAGCAGCAGGGCACATCTAAAGATTTAGAAGTTCGAGAGTCTCCCTTTTTCACGTTCAGCTCTACAAGACTCTGAGAAAAGCTAAACACGCTCTCCGTACGGTGTTAAACACAGGAAATAAAATGAAAGCAGCAGCGGACACCTTTCTCATTAGTAGTACCCAAGGCCTCCTGCTGGGCTACGGGTCCCTCACCCTCCTGCCTGGCCAGGTAGAAGGCTCCAAACCGCTTGTTCTGTTTTCTCCTCATGAGCCGACAGGTACCGAGCTGCACTCGAAGCAGAGAACACGACGGAAAGCCTCCCCTGCCTCCCAGAGACTCTGCCATCCATTCAAGGAAAAATCTGGCTCTCTCTGCTTTTCAAGACGGTTTCTCCATGTTTTCATCTTACACTCCCTGCTCAGAACCGCCGGCAATTCCGTGGTCTCCTTCTACTGGTCACTGTAGACAAACTTTAATACTCAAAAATAAATAAATAGATAAATAAATAAAAATGCGGCCTCTCTTCCATGCCTCCTGTTTAGTTGAAATTCTCAACTTGAAACGGAGAGGTCCCGGAGTTCTAGGCATGCCTTAAACATCACTGCCGAGAAGATATTCAGGGACTTGTAAACGTTCTCCTTTTACTAGTGAGAGACTTGAAAGTCTAGAAGGGCCAGGGTGACCTGCCTTCACCTCTGGCTAGTTACTGAGAAGGAAAGCCAAGCTGGAACACAGGTTTCTTAACCTCACGTTGTTCTGCACTGTCCCGGTCCACCTGTCCGTCACGTGGAACCTCTGTGCACCTCAATCATCTAGAATTTTGACCCTGTTCCTTAGTTAACCTGTGACTTGTGTTTGTAGGTGTCGACATGGCCTGATCAAGCACGTGCAGAGAGGATTCAGGCAGGACCCCTGCACCTCCTATACTTCTAAGTGAAATTACGAGTGTGCCCATTTTGCTGGAAGACTCACATCGTTCGCCAAATCCGTGGTTTCCAAAGAGTAAGAACCACCGGCGGCCCACACCAAGGATGTGTGACAGCCACGCGAACAGTTCGTGACGGTGTGAAATGCAGATTCAAGGATGACGTATTTATTCATGCATAATAGGAGAATGATGGTCATTTAGGGAGAGTTAGCAATATGCAGGCCCCGGGACGCCCGGTATCACACTCACACGGCCCCACGCCAGACAGACCGCTGAGCCACGGGATACGGCGCAAACCGTCCTCAGTAGAGAAACCCGCCTCTGCGACCCTGCTCTCAAGCCCCCCTCCCCCTCCCATCTCCCGTTATAAGTGCTCGGGACACACATCTCTGTAGCCAAAGCTGGGGGCGGGGCTGGGGAAGCACGGAAGAGCACCGTAGGAACCCAGCGAGATTTTCTCTAATGCAGATAAAGGAAAAACACCATCAGTTAAATGTTATCTATTAGCAGCCACAGGCCAGGAGTGGGCAGAGAGTTTCAGAAACTCACTTTTCCCTCACAACCCCAAATAGGTGATTTTATGACCAGTTTACCGATGAGGAAGCTGACGCTCAGAATGGGGGCCATACAACCTACGTCCCTCAGCTGGAATCCGGAGGGATCCGCATCTGAGCCCTGGTCTCTCTAAGATCAAAAACTTGATCGTAAACACCCCTATAATGCCGTAATAAAACATTAGCATTGAATTCTGCAGGTGAAAAAAGCTTTGGGGCACCTGGGTGGCTCAGTCGGCTGAGCAGCCAACTTCAGCTCAGGTCATGATCTCACGGTTCATGGGTTTGAGCCCCACGTCGGGACGCATACCTGTACTCCGGAAGCTTCTCTATGTTGCCTGACGCTTTTCTCCAGCTCCTCTAAAACGGCATGTGGGCAACGTTTCCCTATCCTCTGTATAATGTAACACATTCTCGCCATATATTGTGAATGTCACTTTATGCAAGAATCCAAACAATTCTTCTTCATACGGGAGACAAGTCTGCTTCTCCTGGTATATATACTTCCTCTCATCAATCAATGCCAACTATGTAATTAGTTCCATTCCCTCTTTTGCTTTAACTAATAAAAATTAAAGAAACAAAACTCTTTGGTTGCATGCAGATGCTGAGGCTGGCCTCATCTAACTCCCTCCAGCAGCCTCCGTCCTCCACCCCTCAACCTTTGCCACTGTTTTCTCAACCTTCTCAAACCCGTTCTCAGTGCAGACACATAATAAAGTAACCAATGGCTGTCTCTGCGCAGACTGTCGTCCAGCAGGACTCGCTTTCACAGAAATCAGTTGCAACTACAAAATCAGCCTGTGTCATGCAAAGGCTTTGGTGAACGTCGAAGGATCAGAAAACAAGGAACCAAAGATCCACTTCACAGGCTCAGGAGATAGACCACAAAGAGAGCGTGTTCCTTTCTATGATTATCACCTGCTTGGGCAAGTCATAGGTGCACAACGGTAGGAAGCACTATTCCAGAGAAATTTGCCAGTAAGAGCTAGTAGAACACGCACACGTCCGCTGGGGTTTGTGACTCAAGTAAACTCCTGAAGGTCCAAAGGGCAGAACACGAGGTGAAAAAGGTAAATCGCTGGCCTGCACGGACGGTCTACGCAAGTTGAGCTGAGACCTTCCCAGTTCCTCCCTCCCGCATCATCGGAGCACAAGGAGGCCCCCCCGGCGGGTCAACTGAATTCGCTTCTTTGAGCATCTACTTGCGCAACAGTCAGAGGAAACAAAGTCGTAAGATGAGTAAACCCAGGGCCTCAAGGAGATTAAAGTCGTCCAGGAACAGAGGGGAGTTCTCTGTAGGACAGTGTAACTGCCTAGAGCAACCCTCAGAAAGCTCATGCTGCAAGTGTTTCGGACTCTAGTGTTTTGATGACCAAGACGCAGCCTCACCACTTCTGAGTATAGACCCAAAAGAAGGGACAGCAGGGACCCAAGCAGATCATCATACACTATGTTCCCAGCAGCGCTAGTCACAAAGCCAAAAGGCGGACGCAACCCAAGCGTCCATCCATGAAAACCAGATAAACAAAATGTGGCGTGTGTATACACATACACGGAGTACGATTCAGCCTTAATGGAGGGTCTGAGGAGCATCTGGGTGGCTGGGTTGGTTGAGTGTCTGACTTCGGCTCGGGTCACAATCTCACGGTTCGTGAGCAGGCTCCGCGCTGACAATCCTCTAGGATTCCACTTCAGTGAAGTTCTGGAAGAGTCAGATTCACAGAGACAGAAGAACGGCAGGTGCCTAGGTCTGGAGGAGGGTGGAAGGGGGAGTTAATGGGGACCGAGTTCCAGGTGAAGATGATGAAAAAGTTCTGAAGATGGCCGGTGGGGATGGTTTGAAAACAACACGCATATACTTAAGGCCATCAAGCTGCACACTTAAAACTGGTTAAAAACGTAAATTTTGTTATGCTGATTTTACCACAAAAAAAAGGAAAAAAATATGAGTTATTCAGATAAATCAGGGGTCGCTGGAATATTTAAGGTCAGAGTTTCATTCATTCAACAATTACTTTTTTTTTTTTTTTTTAACATTACTTCATTTTTGAGAGACGGCAAGACACAGAGCACAAGCGGAGAAGGGGCAGAGAGAGAGGGAGACACAGAATCCGAAGCAGGCTCCAGGCTCTGAGCTGTCAGCACAGAGCCCAGCATGTGGCTCAAATCCACGAACTGAGCCGAAGTCAGATGTTTAACCAACCGAGCCAGCCAAGTGCCCTGCCAACAAATATTAAGGACTTACCTGTGTCTTTTTTTTTTTTTTTAATGTTTTTGCTTTTATTTTTGAGACAGAGCACGAGCAGAGGAGGGTCAGAGAGAGGGAGACACAGAGTCCGAAGCAGGCTCCAGGCTCTGAGCTGTCAGCACAGAGCAAGGCCCAGGGCTCGAACTCACGAGCCATGAGATCCTGACCTGAGCTGATGTTGGATGCTTAACGGACTGAGCCACTCAGGCGCCCCAGGACTCCCCTGCGTCTTACGCAGGTTTTCTCTGAACATCCACCTGAAACAATAATGCAGTGCGCCACCAAGAGCCCACACGCAAGGACTCTGGAATCAAACTGTGACTGACTCCTGATGGCCACTTCTAGATCCCTAACTCAGGTCAATCATCTCAGTCTTCCTTTCCTTGCACGTAAAAGAGGGAGGATACTAAGTCCGTCTAGGGGTCACAGGGACGGCTGGATGCCCATGTATATGAAAGCAACTGAAACATCTTGGCACAGAATAAGGAGACACTTTTTATTAATAAACGCTTCCTTTCTTTCCTTTGCCACAAGTAATGACCACAGCATGTCAATCAGGTCACAAGAGACAGAAGCTCTATGAAATACCTACTTTCTCAAATGAAACAGAGAGCGGCAGGGATAGAGCCTCGGTGTCGTAAGAGTCATTCCTGGAAGGCAGCGCCACACCAAAGAACTGGCAACTATGAACACCACAAAATCACTATCAAGAATCACGAGCCACATCAAAATAAAAGGTCTTCCAAAACGAAGACAAGAAAACAACCTCGCTGTATCCACTCCTACAGGAGAGTCGCAGGCATGATATACAGTAGACAGGACTTCACCTCTGCTGATGAGCTGATAATCAGCATTAAACGAAAACACCTGCAGGAAAAGAGCTTTTCTCCCTGAATTAAATGGACTCCTACACTTTTCCTTAAAACAGCATGTTTATGCCATGAATAAATCCATTAACCCATGTTGCCATTGAATGTTTACAGTGACCCTGTTACAGGCGATCTTTATAGTATTTCTAATCTATAGGTTAAGTTTGATATGGCCTGAAACAGTTCTGAGATACTTATACGTACGTGTGCGTGTGTGTCTGTGTGTACAGTGTTTATTCCACGTAATGTACAAGCGCCACAGGTAGCTAGGGCTTTATCACTGCGAAAGAAACTGATTATTCCAGAACCTAGGTATTAAATAACATTCCCCCAATACTAAGAGTATTAAAATTCCTGCTCCCTAACAGTCTCATTCACAAACCACACCCTCATCCAATAAATTGCTGGATCTCTTGATTCAGATGTGTATTCTTCTTTAGAAAATTTAATGTTAACATCAAGACATTTTCAATTTGGTGAACCCTGTACTAGAGCAAGTTATTTGACTCCTAACTCCTGCCCTTTTCCACTCACTGGGTGTGCTGCACTGGAAAAACAAGCAACAGAGGACAACTGAAAAATGGGGATCGTAAAGACTCAGAAAATGCAAAGCCAGAAGCCTCTCCAAGCGGCACAGACTTCAAAGTGATTAGTCCTTAAAAAGACGAATGCTTATCTCATGAGACTCCGAAGAATGCTCGGACTTTTCATGCGGATCTGGAACGTGTCCCCGCAAGAATGACTTTCTTCACAAACGCACAGACCGAACCCTACGGACCAAAGGACTCCTCCCCACTCATCCCTGTTTTTACAAACCTCCAGGCTATTAAAGATACAGTAGGCGGTGCGCTCGCCTGGCCGCGGGCAAAGCCTTCGGGGCAGCTCGGCGGTTCTAGACCATCCACCGAAATCGGATGCGCGAACCTAAGACGGACACCGACGTCCCAGAGATGAAAAACCCTCAAGAAAGGCTCCTCCGCAGGGTTCCGGCGTTCTGGCAACAAAAACATCGGAGGGGAGGGGCGAAAAGATGGCCCCGGCCACCCGCCCCGGGGGACCCAGAGCTGGTCACCTGCCAATAAACACGAACAATCCGTCGCGGCCGGGCGGGACCCCACGGCTCGCGCTCCCTGCCCTCCGAGCAGGCCCGGCGCGGCCCCGGGGATGCTCCCCGGCCGCCGCCGCGGGTCCCCCACGGCTCCCGCGTGCGTGA